>NC_051314.1:42159109-42474734 GCF_015220235.1 Choloepus didactylus
AACTTGGATGACTAATAGTCATTTCACATTTAATATATCCAAAGGTATACTCCCAAACATGAAACTGTAGACCTTCTTATATTAGTTTGATAGTAACTTTATCCTTCTGGTAGCTCAGGTCATCTGAATCATCCTCAAATTCTGTGTCTGTCACATCCCACATCCAATCCTTATAGAAATCCTGTTGATTCTACCCTCTTAATATATCAAAATCCATCTGTTCTCATCGTCTCTACTACTAATGCCCTGGGCCAAACCACCATCATCATCTCATGCCATCTCATCTCAAACATCTCTATTATTGCAGTAGGCTTCTAACTTATTTCCCTGTTTCAAGTCTTGAGCCTCTATGTCTGTTGAAAGCATAGCAGCCAGAATGATACTCTTAACCATGAATCAGATTATGTCACTCAAAACCTTTCAGTGGCTTTTCACATCAATGAGTAAAGTCGAGTCCTTATATTGGAGTACATGACTCTACTTGACCTGGTCCCCTATTATCTCTGAATTTATCTTTCACAACTCTCCCCCTTGCTTATTCTGCTCCAACCACACTAATTTCCTTTCTTTTCCTATAATATGCTAGCATGTTTTAGAGACTTTGCATGAAATCCTCTTCCCCCAGTATCTTTATGGCTTATTTCTTTACCTCTTCAACACTTTGGTCAAATATTATCATTCAGTGAGGTTTATTGAAATGTTGTCAACCTGCCCACCTCATGCCTACATACTCAATCTTCTTCTACTTTCTTTTTGCCATACCCCTGATCGTCTTTTAATTTACTTATTTGCTATGTCTATTGTTAGTTGTCTGACTTATCTCTGTAGAATGAAAGCTCAGAAGACCAAGTGACTGTATGTTGTTCACTAATGAATCACAAGTCCCTAATTAAAATAAGCACATTAGTCTCTTCCACATAGTAGTCAATTCATCCTTAGGAAATCTTGAACAGTATTTATTCATGGTAAGCAAGGAACTGTTTTACCTCAGTCCATACACATTTCTGTACTCTAGGGAAGAGGATTCAATTTCAGATTATAAGTAAACTACCAAGCTCAGATGAATTATGTATTGAAGTCTACCAGGTCATGTATTCATTTTGGAAATATTTCAATACCTTAGAAGTGATCATTTAATCCTCAATAGAACTAATGTTTACTACAGTATTTCCAGGAATATCCATCCACTAAGGCCCATATTAATCAGAATTGGAACCATATATCTCACCTTAGACAAACATTAAATTATAAATTTCTGCGTTTGTTAAAATTCACCTTTTGTGTTTCTACAAGTGCATGTGATCGACAGATTCGGAGTTTATTACAATTTTCCTTGGTAGCAAATATAACTGGCTAAGTATCATTTCATACATAGTACTTGCAATTTGTGTGTAATTCTATCTCTGGTTAAAATAAGATAAACTTCAGATATTTTAAACATGCAACTTTTTTTTCTGAGTTAGTTGCAAATTATAAAATGTCTGGGCCTCTGCTTGATGAATTGAGAACAAGCATGTTGTCCATGTTAAGTAGGTGAGCTGCAGCCACAGCAAAGCTATCTCAGTCACCAGCTGCACTTTTCCAGTGTGAAGCACTTGACAAAAACAATTTTTCATTACTTGATTTGCTATTGTATGTTATCTTTTAGCACTAAGTGCAATTATCAGGAGTCCTGCATTGTTTTAACTGAGGGTATCAAATTGCCAGTTAGTCTTTTTGCAATTTAAATTTAAACTTGATAGGGAATTGAAAAAGGTTTTGAACTCTTTTGAGAGAGACTTATTTTAAGTATTTCTAAACAAACCAGTGATTTAAAAAGAAGGCCTAATCCCCCTGGGTCTCATCTCCAAGTTTAAAATAAATAGCTGCTAAACCAATTGAGAACACTGAGAGAACATAATGCCGTTGATATTTACTATAATTATAAGGATTCCCTAGACATTTTTGAGGACATGTATTTTCTTTGTTAGCATGGCAAGTACTTAACCTTTTCTCCTTAGTATACATTAGAGACTAGTGTACTCATACAAACTGTTCTTAGGAAACTCCTTAAATTTAGCTAAGGGAAAATTTGTTCAAAATACAGTAGCTCAAACAATGAATCAGTTGCTCATCTCCTTGGCTAATTGCCATGTTATTTTAAAATGAACAGTTGAGTGGGATAATTTGATTCTTGCTTATTCAGAGACACTGTTTTGATGATACCTTAGACAAATAATCATTTGGCCCCTTTAAATGAACATTTGGCCATCTCTGTTGAGGAGGTCTAACCTAAACGGGTATGTGTACATGATCAGCTTTTTATTCTAAGTCTTTAAAAACCATTTTCTAATTAATGGTTTTAAGAGAATTAAGTAAACACTGCCTTGAATATTTGAGTTGGTTCAACACAGACTAATTTGAGGGGGAGGGGAGGGGGGGAAGGCTGATAAGATACCAAATAAGACGTTTGAAAATGCCTATCAGAAGAAAAAAAGGCCAACTTAGTCCTTTTCTCTTTTTTGGGGGAGGTGTTGAGTAAATGCCATAACCCACAGAGTGACTACCCCCTGGAACAATTTGAGTTTGACTGGGAAATGCTTTCTACTGATAGGACACTGTTTCTGTTTTCATCCAAGGTCTAAATGCATCTAAAAATGCAAAAAATAAAGGCAGGTACTGAAGCATTAGTTCTCCATGCCTGACATTTATTAATTATGTTACCACCAAGCCTTTGTTTTTAGGACCATATAAACTGTGAGCTCAATTATGATAAAAAAAAATGAAAACAAAATATATTGGGGTTATTAGAAATTAGAATAATCTCATATCCAGTGTTCTCCATCACTGGATCTCTTGTATTAAGTGTGTCCTGTTTGCCAGCACTATATTGAGAACTTTTCATGCTTATTTAATCACCACAAAAATCCTGCAAAATAGGTGTTTATTATCCCCATTTTACAGATAGGAAACTGAAGCAAGATAACATCTTATAAGTGATGTCAAAACTGTCTCACAAAATAACTAGATGTGGCATTTAAAGAATATACTTTAATCCTTTTGCTCATTTGAGTGAACCCATCCATAAATCCTTTAAATCTAGTTTCCTTCTTCTAAGAGGCTAATTCTTTTCTATCCTGCCCCATAGGCTTTTGAAGCTATAAAGGTCCTTTGCATTTAGTAGAAGGCTTCATTTTTTCCCTTTAATTTGCAGTAGATAGTTACTGTGGTGTGTGTATTTCCATTATTAAATAATGTTTCATCTTGTTTCTCTTTTAACAATTTATTTTTCCATGTTATTTCTAGACACAAACGGAAGAAACTTGTTCCCTTTAATCATCTGAAGTCCAGAAGTGTAGGTGCTCCACCTGGTGTTTGCCTAACCAAGCAGTTCTCCACTCTGGCTCCATGTTAGGATTGTAACGATCACCCAAAACAAAACAGTTCCAGGTTACCACCTAGAGAAGCAATGAAATGTGAACTAATGAGGGTTGGAGCCCAGGCCTCAGAGTACTTTCTTTGTTTCCCCCACTTTTTATTTTGAAAATTTATAACCTACAGAAAATTTCAAGAATAGTACTCTTTAGGTATATTCACCAATTAATATTTTGCCACATTAACTTTCTTTTTCTTCTATTGTACTTACATATATGCATGTAATGTACATGTACATATTTATCTTGTTTTTCTTAACTACTTGAGAGTTTGTTGCAGATATCCTGACACTACACCACTAAATACTTTGGCATTTAACTCCTGAAGGACAGCCTCCTTCCTAATACAATGCAATAATCACATTCAGGACATGTAACATTGATACAATACTAATATCTAATATTCAATACTGATAACTACTATTCAGTCCTTTTAAAATTTCACTAATTGTCCGGTGTTCATTATAGCAGTGCTTTGTGGAATTTAGTATACTTAGGAATCACCCAGAAATCTTGTTAAATTGTAGAGTCTGATGCAGTATGTCCAGGCTGGGGCCTGAGGTACTGCATTTCTAACAGGCTGTCAGGTTTCTGAGATCACGTGTTGAGTAGCATGGCCTTATAGTTGGTTTTATTTGTGTTCCACTCCAGGATTCAACCAGGCATCATCTGTTGCAATTAGTTGTCATGTCTCTAATCTATATATCCCAGGTTTTTTCTTCAATGTCATAGACATTTTTAAAGAGTTCAGGCTACTGCTTTGCAGAAATAGATTTCTTTTGCTTTGCTGAAAAGCGAAAAAGCAAAAAAAAAAAAAAAATACATTGCTTTGCTGAAATAGATTTGTTTGTGTGAGTGTCCTTTAAAAATTAGTGAGAAGTGCAGAAGACCCTCTGCTGTATAAATTTTTCAAAATTAGCACCTTTTTTTTTTGCTCTTTCAAGCATAAAGCGAAGGCTAGTGCCCAATACCAGAAGAGTTTGGACAAAAACAACTATTTTTTTTATTGTATTTGTTGTTTAGTTCATGCAAAAGTTTCTTATAACCCATGTTTTACATTTTCATTTGTGTCCTAGCCATGGAAGGGATTTATAGTAGGAAATGTTGCATTATGATGACAGTGTACTTAACATCTAGACTTCAAGAACTGAATTTATTTCAAAAACTGACAACCACAGAAAAGTAGTTGTTTTATTGGAAATGTCCATGGATGTCATGACATTCTATCATATGTACTAATCCGGACTTTCTTGGTTGTAAGAAGTGGTAGGCTTGGTAAATGTTTGACAGTTGGATCCACCAATACCATCACCTCCCTCCTGGCACTCCCACCCACCTCCACCACCCCCAAAAACAGATGGAAAAAAAAAAAAAAAAAAACAAGGAAAAACAGCAACAACAAAAAATCCAGCCCTGGTTTGCACCATTTACCAATTTCTGTGGAGTAAATACTGCTATCATAGCCAATTTCAAGCTACCAATGTGACATTAATCGGCTTGCAAAATTCCTGAAAATTTAACAATTAGCTCTCATGTCCGGATCTGAGTTCACTTTAGCACATAATTGGTTTTAAGAAGAGAAATCCAATCAGTCTGGCTTAAGGGGAAACTGGAAATACTTGCTCATATACCTGAAGAAATGAGGGGAAGAACCAACTGTAGATCCAGCTGGAACTGTGGTTTCCTTCACGAACTCTTAATCTTACTTACATGAAACTAAGTTTTGAGCAGAAAAATCAGAGTGGCAAAAATTAGCATTTATTACCATAAATTCATTATAGAAAAGTACATTATAATAGTTCCTTAAAATGCAAAGACCATTGGAATTTGGCGTCTCATAAGAATATTAGTGCAAATCAACGAAGGTATAATATGGATAAGAAATATGCTTAGCATCTTGTGCCAGTTTGAATATATTGTGCCCCCCAAATGCCATTATCTTTGATATAATCTTGTGTGGGCAGATGTTATCAGTGTTGATTAGACTATAATTCTTTGAGTGTTTCTTTGGAGATGCGCCCCACTTGGCTGTGGGTGATGACTCTGATTGGATAATTTCCATGGAGGTGTTGCTCCGCCCACTCATGGTGGGTCTAAGTTGAGTCACTGGAGCCATATAAATGAGCTGGCAAACAGAAGGAACAGAGTGCAGTTGTGAGTGATATTTTGAAGAGGAGCTACAACCAAGAGGGACACTTTGAAGAACTCACTGGAACTGAGAGAGGAGCTTCAGATTACAGAGACGTTTTGGAGATGGCCTTTGAAAGCAGACTCTTGCTCTGGAGAAGCTAAGAGAGGACAAATACCCCAAGTGCAACTAAGAGTGACATTTTTGAGGAATTGCAGCCTAGAGAGGAACGTCCTGGGAGAAAGCCATTTTGAAACCAGAACTTTGGAGCAGACATCCCCCACATGCCTTCCCAGCTAACAGAGGTTTTCCGGACACCATTGGCCATCCTCCAGCAAAAGTACCCGATTGCTGATGTGTTACCTTGGACACTTTATGGCCTTAAGACTGTAACTGTGTAACCAAATAAACCCCCTTTTATAAAAGCCAATCCGTCTCTGGTGTTTTGCGCTCCAGCAGCATTAGTAAACTAGAACAGATTTTGGTACCAGAGAAGTGGGGTGCTGATGCTGCTGTGTTTGCAGATACCAAACATGTTGGAATGGCTTTTTAAATGGATAAGGTGAAGATTCTGGAAGAATTGTGAGGAGCTTGATACAAAAGGCCTAAACTGCTTTGAAGAGACTGTTTGTGGAAATATGGACTCTAAAGATACTTCTGATGAGGCCTTGAACAGAAATGATGAATGTGTTGTTGCAAACCGGAAGAAGGGTGATCCTTGTTTTAAAGTGGCAGAGAATTTGGCAAAATTGAGTCCTGATGTCAGATGGAAGGAAGAATTTGAAAACGACAACCTGGAATACTTAGCTGAGGAGATCTCCAGACTAAGTGTGGAGGATGTACCCTGGCTTCTCCTTGCAGCTTACAGTAAAATGCAAGCAGAGAGAGATAAACTGTGAACTGAACTCCTGGTTTCAAAGAAACCAGAAATTGATGGCCTGGAAAACTGTGAGCTTCCAGGGGATGGAACCCCAGAAGCTACAGCCCAACGTGAGGATGTAACCAAACATGGAACCCAGCCACCATTTCAGTACAAGCCAAGATTGGAAAAGGAGTTAAGCAGAAAGGATTTGTGGAAAGTCCTGTTGTCTAATGGCTTTGACCCCTGTGTGTTTCATGCAAAGCCAACAATTTTTGCGAGCTCTTTATAGATGGAGCCATTGCCAGTCTGGACTGGAGGAGACAGACAAGGAACAAATTGAAGGAAAAATTTCTTCAAAGACAGAGCCATGGAGGTTGAGGTCTGGAGTCCAGAGGTCTCGGGCTGGGAGAGCGGAGTGGCCCACACACATGGAAAGGGTGAGTTTGCCCTGGAGGTTGAGGGCGGGCCTTCCACCTCGATGTTCAGGAAATGTTCTGGCATCCGAAGCCCCAAAGAGGGTGGAGCACATTTCCAGGGAATTGGGGAGAGCCTGGCTGCCACACACTGTTCTGAGAGGGTTGAGCATGTGCCCCGGAGATGGAAGGGAATCTGGGTGCTGCCCCAATGTTTGAGGAGGGTGGAGCCGAGAAGGTGGTCTCCCCAATGTGTGGATATGTTGGAGAACTCACCCCAGTGTTTGGAGAGGAAAGAGCTGCTGAAAAGGCCCTTAGGAAGGGTTAGACTCCCACTCTCTCAAGCCCCAAGGATGCAACATCCTTCTGTTAATGACTCTCAGACTTTGAAATCTAATGGAGTTTGTCCTGCAGGTTTTAGGAACTGTTTTGGTCCTGTTAACCCTGTTTTCCTTACTCTTTCTCCTTATGGCAATGGGAATGTTTATCCTATGAATGTCCCACCTTTGTATATTGGAAGCACATAACTTGTTCTAAGTTCATAGATCCACAGCTAAAGGAAAATTATGCCTTAGAATCGACCACACCTATAATTGATTTTGATAGAATTTTGTACTTAACTATTGTTACTGAAATGATTTAAGTTTCTGTGATATTGTTGTGGGATGAATGTATTTTGTATATGGAAAGATAATGTCATTTTGGGGTTCAGGGGTGGAATTTGCCAGTTTGAATGTATTGTGTCCCCCAAACGCCATTATCTTTGATGTAATCTTGGGTGGGCAGATGTTATCAGTGTTGATTAGATTGTAATTCTTCGAGTGTTTCTTTGGAGATGCACCCCACCCAGCTGTGGGTGATGACTCTGGATAATTTCCATGGAGGTGTTGCTCCGCCCATTCAGGGTGGGTCTAAGTTGAGTCACTGGAGCCATATAAATGAGCTGGCAAACAGAAGGAACCGAGTGCAGTTGTGAGTGAAATTTTGAAGAGGAGCTACAACCAAGAGGGACACTTTGAAGAACTCACTGGAACTGAGAGAGGAGCTTCAGATTACAGAGACGTTTTGGAGATGGCCTTTGAAAGCAGACTCTTGCTCTGGAGAAGCTAAGAGAGGACAAATACCCCAAGTGCAACTAAGAGTGACATTTTTGAGGAATTGCAGCCTAGAGAGGAACATCCTGGGAGAAAGCCATTTTGAAACCAGAACTTTGGAGCAGACACCAGCCACGTGCCTTCCCAGCTAACAGAGGTTTTCCAGACACCATTGGCCATCCTCCAGCAAAGGTACCTGATTGCTGATGTGTTACCTTGGACACTTTATGGCCTTAAGACTGTAACTGTGTAACCAAATAAACCCCTTTTATAAAGGTGTTTTGCACTCTAGCAGCATTAGCAAACTAGAACACATATCATTGTTTGATCCATAGTAGCTAGGTCAACAAAGCCAATGTCTGAACAAGGATTTATTGCATTACTTGATTACCAAATAATATTCCGGAATTATTAATTCCATATTTCTAATGGGATGATTTCTGTTCACTAAGTATTCTACCTTTCCCATTCTATTGCTTTCTCCTTCTGATATATATTTTATTATTTCGAGTTGAAAGGTGTAATGAGCAATAATAGTATTTATCAACAAAAAGGCAGAGGTTGTGAATTGGAAAAGATACTGTCCAACCATATGCTATATATATGATTCATACTTTACATTCAAACACAGAAATAGTTTGGAAAGGAAAGGATAAAAAAAGATATACCATACAAAGAACAACTATAAACAATAACAACAACAAAATAGAAGACTTGAACAACTATAAAGTAAATTAGAATTAATAGAAACCTTTGGAAGACTCAGTGCAACAACAGCAGTGTATATGGAACATTCTCTGGATAGACCATATGTTAGGTCATAAAACAAGCCTCAGTAAGTTTAAAATGATTGAAGCCATACCAACTTTTTCCAATCACAATGGAGTGAAATTAGAAATAAGTAAGGAAAGAAGTTTGGGAAATTTGCAAATATGTGGAAAATAAACAACATACCCCTAAATAACTAAGGGATCAAAGAAGAAATCACAAGGGAAATTATCAAATACTTTTGAGATGAATGAAAGCAAAGATACAACGTATCAAAACTTATAAGATGCAGATAAAACAGTGCTTAGAGAAAAATTTATAGCTGTAAACATGTACATTAACAAAGAAAAAAGACCTCAACTCTAAACTTCCACCTTAAAACACTGGAAAAAGAAGACCAAACTAAACCTAAAGCAAACAGAAAGAAGAAAATAATAAATATTAGAATGGAAATTAATATAATAGAGAATAGAAAAGCACTAGTGAAACCAAAGTTGGTTCTTTGAAAAAATCTGCACAATTAACAACCTTTAGCTAGACTGACCAAGACAAAAAGAGATTCAAGTTACTAAAATCAGGAATGAAAGAGGGGCCATTACCATCAACCTTATCAAAATGAAAAAGATGATAAGAGATTACTATGAGCAATTATATTCCAACAAAGTAGATAACTTAGATGAAGTGCACAGATTTCTAGAAATGTACCAGCTACTGAAACTGACTCCAGAAAAAATAAAGAAAATCTGAATAGAACTATAACAAAAAAGTAATTGAGTAAGTACTTAACCTCCTACAAATAAAAGCCCAGGCCCAGATGGCTTCACTGATGAATTCTACCAAACATTAAGGAATTAATACCAATCCTCCACTGTTTCAGTTTGCTAAAGCTGCTGAAATGCAGAAATGGATTGGCTTTTACAGTGGGGATTTATTAGTTCACAAATTTACAGTTCTAAGGCCATGAAAATGTCCCAATTAAAGCACCAACAGGATGATCCCTTCTTTAAAGAAAAGCCAATCATATCTGGGGTTCCTCTGTCACATGGGAAGGCACGTGGCAGGAGTCTGCTGGTCATCTCCCAGGTTTAGCTTCTGGTTTCCGTGGCTTTCTCCAAAATGTCTCTGGGCTTCTGTCTTAACGTCTTTGAGCTCTCTCAGTATCGTCTGTCTTTTATCCCCTCATGGAGGCAAGGGGATTAAGACCTACCTTGAGTGGGTGGGGTAACATCTCCATGGAAACAACCTAATCAAAAGGTCGCACCAACAATTGGTCTGCCCCCACAAGTATAGATTAAAAGAACATAATCTTTTCTGGGGTACATGGTGGCTCCAAACCAGCACATCCACAAACTCTCCTGAGAAAGAAGAAGAGGGGAGATTTCCCAGCACGTTCTATGAGACCAGTATCACCCTGACACCAAAAACAGATTAAGACATCACAAGACAACTACAACCTGATGTATACCCATGTTCTGGGGATTAGTACCTGGACCTCTTTGGGGACCCATTATTCTGCCTGTCAAACCATGCTTTATCCCTAATAGAAGTGTGTATAAGTCAAGGTAATACAGAAAGCACTATGGAGTCATGATACTTTGATTCATCAGTAGAAAAGGATTTCTCCTTAGGGCAATGAACTATAGTAAATTTGGGGATGGGTGAAGTGTAGGCCTTTAATTTGTAAAGTGGGGAAAGTCTGTTGTGAACTCAGGCAAACCAATTTTAGGGGGAAAATACATTTGGAAATTGGCGATCTGGAATTAGATTGATTGCCTTCAAATTATTGGAATGGCAAACCCACAAAAGACCTCTGAAGACACAATATCCCAGATAGGTGATCACTGATATCGGGTAATGACTTCCAAACTTGACTGATTTTATAATCTGCATAGATATTTTTTTGTTTGTTTGTTTATTATGATTCCATTTATTTTTTTATTCGTTTTTATTGAGATATATTCACATACCATGCAGTCATACAAAACAAACTGTACATTCAGTTGTTTACAGTGCCATTATATTGTATATTCATCACCAAAATTCATTTTTGATATTTTCATTACCACCCACACAAAAAACAATAAGAATAAAAACCAAAGTGAAAAAGAACAACCAAAGTAAAAGAGAACACTGGGTGCCTTCCTTACACCCCCTCCCCCATTTTTCTACTCCAACCATAAACTGGACAAAGGGGAGTGTGGTCCATATGACTTTCCGAATCACATTGTCACCCCTCATATACTACATCTCTGTACAATCATCTTCAAGATTCTTGGGTTCTGGGTTGTAATTTGATAGTTTCAGGTATTTACTGCTAGCTATTCCAATTCATTAGAACCTAAAAAGGGTTGTCTATATTGTGCATAAGAGTGCCCACCAGAGTGACTTCTCGGCTTCTTTTGGAATCTCTCTGCCACTGAAGCTTATTTCATTTCCTTTCACATCCCCCTTTAGGTCAAGAAGATGTTCTCCATCCCACGATGCTGGGTCCAGATTCCTCCCCGGGAGTCATATTCCACATTGCCAGGGAGATTCACTCCTCTGGGTGTCTGATCCCACGTAGGGGGAAAGGCAGTGATTTCACCTGCCAAGTTGGCTTAGCTAGAGAGAGAGGGCCACATCTGAGCAACAAAGAGGCATTCAGGAGGAGGCTCTTAAGCACAATTACAGGGAGGCCTAGCTTCTCCCTTATAGCAACAGTCTTGCCAAGGGCAAATCCCATGGTAGAGGGCTCAGCCCATCAAACCACCAGTCCCCTATGTCTGTGAGCACATCAGCAACCTTCGAGGTGGGGAAACCCAATACCCCTGCATTCTCCACCAGCTCCTCAGGGGGGCTCTGCATATTTTTTTCATTTTTTTTGTTTTTAATTAACTTTTTTTTTAAATTAACTATATCCAAAAAAAATTTTTTTTAAAAGATATACAATAAAAAAACATTTCAAACAAACCATAACAAGGAGCAAGAAAAAGACGACTAACCTAAGATAACCACTTTACTTGCAACATGTTCCTACTCTACCCCAGGAAAACAACCTAATATAGCAACATTTCTGTGAACTTGTTCCTACCATACCCATCAGAAATTAACAGACCATAGTCATTCCTGGGCAATTCCCAGAACATTAAATTTAGCCACAATAGCTCGTCTGTTCTTACTGGGTTATCTTTCCCCCTACATTAACTGTTCTCTATCTCTAGTTCCCCTGCATTCTACATTATAAACCGTTTATTTTAGGAGTGTGTTGCTTAACCTCCAGGTGTTTGTGAATTTTCTAAGTCTCTGATGGTTATTGACTCCTAATTGTATTTCATTGTGGTCAGAGAATGTGCTGTGAATAATTTCAATTTTATTCTTTAAATTTATCGAGGCTTGTTTTATGTCCCAGCATATGGTCTATTCTGGAGAAAGTTCCATGATCACTAGAGAAGAGTGCATATCCTGATGATTTGGGATATAATGTTCTATATATGTCTGTTAAATCAAATTCATTTCTCAGATTGTTTAGGTTTTCAATTTCCTTCTTGGTCTTCTGTCTGGTTGATCTATCTATAGGAGAGAGTGATGTGTTGTGGTCTCCCACAACTATTGTGGAAATATCCATTACTTCCTTTAGTTTACACACACACACACACACACACACACACACACATGTTTTTTTATTGAGATTATTCAGATACCATATAACTATTCAAAGATTCAAAGTGTACAAACAATTGCCCATGGCACCACCATACAGCTGTGCATCCATCAACACAGTTATTTTTTTTTTCAATTTTTAGAACATTTTCACTACTCCAGAAAAGAAATAAAGACAAAAAAAAGGAAACTCAGATCCTCCCATACCCCTAACCACACCCCCCTCCATTATTGATTTATAGTTTTGGTACAGTATGTTTATTACTATTGATGAAAGAATGTTAAAATACTACTAACTTTAGTATATAGTTTGCAATAGGTATATATTTTTTCCCTATATACCTCTCTATTATTAACTTCAAGTTATAGTGTCATACATTTGTTCTAGTTCGTGAGAGATTTCTAATATTTGTATGCTTAATCACGGACATTGTCCACCACAAGATTCACTGTTTTGTACATTCCCATCTTTTAACTTTCAACTTTCCTTCTGGTGACATGCGTGACTCTGAGCTTACGCTTTCCACCACATTCACACACCTTTTAGCACTGTTATTCTCATTGCATGCTACCGTCACCCCTGTCCATTTTCAAATATTTAAGTTCACCCTAGTTGAACATTCTACTTATAATAAGCAACCGCTCCCCATTCTTTAGCCTCATTCTATATCCTGGTAACTTATATTTCATGTCTATGAGTTTACATATTATAATTAGTTCATATCAGTGAGACCCTGCAATATTTGCCTTTATGTGTCTGTCTTATTTCACTCAATATAGTGCCCTCAAGGTTTCTTCATCAACCTATTTCTTTTAAGATGGTTTTGTTCAAACACTATACATTCCGTCCTAAGTAAACAATCATTGGTTCCCCATATAGTCACGTATGTATGTATTGAGCACCATCGCCACTCTCTATATAAGGACATTTCTTCCACAAAGATGGAGGAAGAGTCAAAGAAGGCAGAGAGGCAAAAGAAAAAGGCAAGAGAAAGAGAGAAAAACAAACAAAAAAACTTGATAGCTAGAAGGTGACAAAAGGAAAGATAGCATTAACCTAAAGTAGAATAAAGAGTCAGACAACATCAGTGCCAGGAGTCCCATACCCTTCCCCTATTCCACCCCCCCCCATATGCATTTAGCTTTGATATATTGCTTTTGTTATATTAAAGGAAGCATAATACAATGTTTCTGTTAATTCTAGCCTCTAGTTTGCATTGATTGTATTTCCCCCCCCAATCTTACCCTATTTTTAACACCTTGCAATGTTGACATTCATTTGTTCTACCTCATGTAAAAACATATTTGTACCTTTTATTACAATCGTTGAGCACCCTAGGTTTCCCTGAGTTACACAGTCCAAGTCTTTATTGTTCATCTTTTGTTCTGGTGTCCCACATGATCCCAGCCTTCCTCTTTCAACCATATTTACAGACATCTTTGTTCAGTGTACTTACATTGCTGTGCTACTATCTCCCAAAATTGTTTTCCAAACCTCTCACTCCTGTCTTTTCCCTTATGTTTGCAGTTCTTCCTTTAGTGTTTCCTGTAGAGCTGGTATCTTGTTCACAAACTCTGTCATTGTCTGTTTGTCAGAGAATATTTTAAGCTTTCCCTCATATCCGAAGGATAGTTTTGCTGGATATAGGATTCTTGGTTCTTGCCTTCATGATTTCTATTGAGAAATCCACACATAGTCTTATCAAGCTTCCTTTGTATGTGATAGATTGCTTCTCTCTTGCTGCTTTCAGGATTCTCTCTTTAGCTTTGATGTTTGATAATCTGATTATTAAGTGTCTTGGCATATGCCTATTCAGATCTATTCTGTTTGGGGTGTCCTGTTCTTCTTGGATCCGTAATTTTATGTCTTTCATAAGAGATGGGAAATTTTCATTGATTATTTCTTCTATTATTGCTTCTGCCCCTTTTCCCTTCTCTTATCCTTCTTGGACACCAATGACACATAAATTCTTGCTTTTCATTTTGTCTTGACGATCCCGGAGACGTTGCTCGTATTTTTCCGTTCTTTTCTCTATCTGTTCTTTTGTGTGTAGGCTTTCAGGTGCCTTGTTCTCCAGTTCCTGAGTGTTTTCTTCTGCCTCTTGAGATCTGCTGTTGTATGCTTCCATTGTGTCTTTCATCTCTTGTGCTGTGCCTTTCGTTTCCATAGATTCTGCCAGTTGGTTTTTTGGACTTTCAATTTCTACATTATGTACATCCTGTGTTTTCATTATACAGTTCAGCTCTTTTGCCATATCTTCCCTAAACTTTTTGAATTGACTTATTATTAGTTGTTTTAATTCCTGCATCACAGCTGAAGTGCAAGTTTGTTCCCCTGACTGGGCCATAACCTCATTTTTCTTGGTGTAACTTGTAGTTTTCTGTTGTCTAGGCATGGTTTCCTTGGTTACCCGAATCAGGCCTCCCCAGACCAAAATGGGCTCAGGTCCCAGAAGGAAGAAATATTCAGTATCCAGTTTCCCTGAGGGTGTGTCTTAGACAATTGGTACACCCTCTGATGCCTCCAGTCACTGTGCTTTTCTGCCCAACAGGCAGCACCTGTTAGCCTGTAATTCTTGACTGTTGTAAGGAGGTTTGGCTCTTCTTCCCCAAGTTCTGAATGAAAGGCAGGTAGTAGAGCTGGGCCCCACCCCTTTCCTCTTAGAGGCTCACTCACTCGTTTCAGAATGCAGACTCCTGGTTTCACCAAGTGCATGGTCCCTGTGGATTTAGCAGAACTTGTCCAGCTGGTGCATCATTAGAACTGGTGTCCTGGGTCGCTTTCTGGCTTTTACCTAGTATTTTTCATGGAGGTGTTTTTTTGCCCTGTCTCTCCTAGCCGCCATCTTAGGTTCTCCCCTGTAGACATTTTGAAAACAGTTTCCAGGTTCTAATCTAGACCTGCTGAATCAGAATTCAGAAATCAGAGACCCAAAAGATGCTTTGAAAATTTTCTTTAGGGGTTCTGACAGCCAAATTTGGTAACCATGGGTTTAGAGAACATGCGGAGTTGAACTATTGGTGATGATAGAAGATTCATGTATTCCCTAGTTTTTTATCTATAATTTGCTGGTTAGTTTTTCAAGTTACAGAAAATTTTAACATGGCCCAAAGTTTTGGCCAGTCTGACCAACTGTGTAACCAGTAGGTGAATCTGAGAGTACCAGACCCCTCACTTCCACGTAGAACCCTTGGATCTTTTCCTCTTTCAGATGTACATACTCTGCCATTATAAACTATAGCTTCCTTGAGTTTTCCTCAATTACATGTTGTTCTAGTTTGCTAATGCTGCAAAATGCAAAACACCAGAGATGGATAGGCTTTTATAAAACAGGGGTTTATTTCACTACGCAGTTACAGTCTTAAGGCCACAAAGCATCCAACTACACAGTTACAGTCTTAAGGCCAGAAAGCATCCAAGGTAACACATCAGCAATCGGGTACCTTCACCAGAGGATGGCCAATGGCGTCCGGAAAACCTCTGGTAGCTAGGAAGGCAGCCGGTGTCTGCTCCAAAGCTCTGGCCTCAAAATGGCTCTCTCCCAGGAGGTTCCTCTCCAGCAGGCTTGCACCTCCTCAAAACATTACTCACAGCTGCGCTCACTGAGTTTCCTCTCTCTGAGTCAGCTCATTTATATGGCTTCACCGATCAAGGCCCACCCCGAATGGGTGGGGCCACGCCTCTATGGGAACATCTCATCAAAATCATCACTCACAGCTGAGTGGGGCACATTCCAAGCAAATCTAACCAGCACCAAAACATCTGTCCCAAAAGACCACAAAGATAATGGCATTTGGGGGACACAATACATTCAAACCCGCACACATGTTGTAATGTCATTAGTGAAGTTATTCCTATCTTACAGATCTTGTGTGAGAATACATTAAAGCTTGTGATCACTTTACATTTTGTACCAAAAATATGCTATACAAAGTCATGGTAATAATTCCTTTGTCAAGTCTATTAGCAGATTTTCCAACTTTACAGCAATATGTTGATAGTTTTTCTAAGTAGGTCTAATAACTTTTCCAGAAATAAGAAGGGAGACCTTTTGACAAAATACGCAGTTAATTAAGACAGTGTTTGGCGATTGAGCATTCTTACGTAATATATATCTTGAGAAGACTGAAATGTTGCATTTTCCCTGTAGATATCACACTACAGAAAGAAACTCAGGAAGGAATTCCACCTCCGACTAAGAGTCAAGAACCTCTAAAACCACAGGAGAACGTATCACGACCCATTCACCATCCTTTAGTTTTAAAAACCAACTTTGAGGAAGAAGAGGAGGAAGGAGATGAACAAAATGGTCAGTAAACCTTTCTCATATTTATAATACACAGTCAAAAATCTTGCAGTATTTTCTTCAGTTTTTGTTTCTTCAAGGTTTATAATGTAATAAGGCAGATTTTGCTGTGGAATAGCTTTTATTTTATTGTCTATTAAATGTATTCTATTTTAATTTATTCTGTGTCAACTTGCTTATGATCATCTTGATTGAAAGATTTTTGCTGTATGATATGTGGGAGACAAATCTCATGTTAAATATGTACAGCTGCCTGTAAGGACACTTAAAACCTCTTTGATGTATATATAACTTTCTAAAAATGTTGATATATTTGTCTATTTGTCTATATATCTATCTAAACTCTATCATCTGTCATCTATCAATCTACCATCACATATCATCTCACATTTAATCTTTGCAACTGCAAGGAGAACTATAGGGTACTTTATCACACACTGTAATCTGCATTATCCCAGGTAATACTCAGAGGAATATAAACTGGGTTATAACCCATGTCCTCCTAGTTTATCCTTTTCCTTCCATATCATCACAGCACAGCAGTGCCAGAAGTGTGTACACACAAGATATAGCAGGCAGAAAAATAAGCTCTCACTCTGTCTGCCCTGGAATGTGGCCTTCTGTGGACTATGGGCCACCAAAGTTTCTGTGCTTAGGAATACATAGAACTTTTAAATTATTTCTCTGCTGAAGCTTCACATATCCCCTGCCTATGTCTTCATCCAAATAAACGTGGATCTCAACCTGTGTTTATGTTCATCGATACCTCCAGCTTCTCATTAAAAGACAGATAATGTCTAATTATATTTTTTATTCCCAACTTTTCTTTTCTAATTCTTAAAATGTAGCAATTAGAAATATTTACTAGTCTGCAAAATTCTTGATTTTAAAAGTAATAAAAATTAGGAATTCATCCATCAGAACAATGTTTGGGAATTTTCTTTCTGATTTATAAATTTTCAGATATTTTGGCTTTGGAACAATTTAATTTAAAAAACATATATCCTATAGATGCTTCTAGTTTGTGGACAAAGACTCCTGAAGAAATTGAAGAAAAAAGAGCAATAAAAGAGATGTGTTATAAATCTGGTAAGAGAACAAACATTTGTGGGTTTTCTAATACTTGGAATGAAAAATATTCTAATCATTATTTTCCTTCTGGGGAGATTAGGTGAATACTACAGATTGCATACTCCTCCAGATATTTCATCATCAAAAAGCATAACTCCTACAGTGGAAAAAGAGTTAGAAAAGCCTTTGGAAAATGGCAGTGAATTACAAGAAGGTAAGAATTTAGAAGATAGCATTTCAAGATGATATATAAGAGATACTTGGTGATTGTCTGTGAATTATTTAGTAAGATGTACACTAGAATAGAGTTGAATGATAAATAATACATCAGAATCGAGAGCGAGAAGGAAGTGCTTTTATTATGTGACCTAAATTTAAAATGAAAAGCCGCTATTAATGTAATTATGCTTTCCCAGAGGAGCCACAGAATGAATAGACTTCATAAACACATAGTGGCACTGCATACCCCTCTGCAGTAATTCGGTAAATAATTTGCTTTTACTGCTTTATTTGGCTATGAAAAAATATCCCCCCTGTGAAAAAACCCTAGGTTTTTCTTTCTGAGTAGAAAAGATAACCTGGCACCAGAAGGACAAAAAAGGAGAGCACAGAATGACATTAATGGCAGAGTAAGAGTGTATTTCTAAATTGAATGAGCACCTCTTCTGTATACGAGGCAGTTTCCTAGACACAGGGGTGATGCTGGTGGACAGTTTCAAGACTCTGTCATTCATGGGATCTACTCTCTGGTGAATCAGATTTTGTTGTTGGTGAACATTTTGCTCCAAAGCCACATAAAACCAGGAACACACAGTAAATCCACAAATTTATGGTTTTCTTGTTACCAGGGTAAGCTTAAAAACAAATTTGGCAGCAGTATGAAAGATTCAAATCCCTTGTTCCCCTTAAAATAAAATAGTAACAATAATAAAGAAAGTTGGGAAAGTCACCCTAGATCAAATGCGGACCTGTTAAACTGCCTGTGTTGCAAGTCCTAATGTGATGAGCTATTTGAACACATGACAGTAGGTGGCAGCAACGCACCATCCGAGGGTGGGGCCGTCGGAAAGACCTATCTAATCAGTGGGAATCGTTTAGAGGATAACGCAGGCCCATGCTACCCAGCTCAAAACAATAGAACACAACAAAACAAAGCAAAACAAAAAAAAACATGCTAGCAATGACTATTAAAAATCACAGATTACAAAAACAATTATGTATTATATGTATATTTGTTTATATTAGGCTTTTATGTGTTAGTTCCTGTATATCCTTCACGCAGCTTTACCCAAATGTAAACATTTACCACATTTGATTTTCTGGGCTCCCTCTCCCTCTCTCTCTCTCTCTCTCTCTCTCTCTCCCCCCATATATATACAGAAATTATTTTGTTTTTTTCTGAACCATTTGAGAGTAAGCTGTAGGCATTATGCCCTTTTACTTTTTTTTTTTTTATCATCATTTTATTGAGATATATTCACATACCACGCAGTCATACAAAACAAATTGTACTTTTGATTGTTTACAGTACCATTACATAGTTGTACATTCATCACCTAAATCAATCCCTGACACCTTCATTAGCACACACACAAAAATAACAAGAATAATAATTAGAGTGAAAAAGAGCAATTGAAGTAAAAAAGAACACTGGGTACCTTTGTCTGTTTGTTTCCTTCCCCTACTTTTCTACACATCCATCCATAAACTAGACAAAGTGGAGTTTGGTCCTTATGGCCCTCCCAATCCCATTGTCACCCCTCATAAGCTACATTTTTATACAACTGTCTTCGAGATTCATGGGTTCTGGGTTGTAGTTTAATAGTTTCAGGTATCCACCACCAGCTACCCCAATTCTTTAGAACCTAAAAAAGGTTGTCTAAAGTGTGCGTAAGAGTGCCCACCAGAGTGATCTCTCGGCTCGTTTTGGAATCTCTCTGCCACTGAAGCTTATTTCATTTCCTTTCACATCCCCCTTTTGGTCAAGAAGATGTTCTCCATCCTACAGTGCCGAGTCTACATTCCTCCCCGGGAGTCATATTCCACGTTGCCAGGGAGATTCACTTCCCTGGGTGTCTGATCCCACATAGGGGGGAGGGCAGTGATTTCACCTTTCAAGTTGGCTTAGCCAGAGAGAGAGGGCCACATCTGAGCAACAAAGAGGCATTCAGGAGGAGACTCTTAGGCACAAATACAGGGAGGCCTAGCCTCTCCTTTGCAGCAACCGTCTTCCCAAGGGTAAAACTTATGGTAGAGGGCTCAACCCATCAAACCACCAGTCCCCTATGTCTGTGGTCATGTTAGCAACCATGGAGGTGGGGTAGGCGAATACCCCTGCATTCTCCACAGGCTCCTCAAGGGGGCACTACATCTTTTTTTTTTTTTTTCCCTTGTTTGTCTTTTTTCTTTTTTTTTTCTTTTTTTAACTTTCCCTTCTTTTTTAAATCAACTGTATGAAAAAAAAAGTTAAAAAGAAAACAAACATACAATAAAAGAACATTTCAAAGAGACCATAACAAGGGAGTAAGAAAAAGACAACTAACCTAAGATAACTGCTTAACTTCCAACATGTTCCTACTTTACCCCAAGAAAGTTACCTAATATAGCAACATTTCAGTGAACTTGTTCCTACTACATCCATCAGAAATTAACAGACCATAGTCATTTGGTTCTTCTTGGATTCTTCTTCTTCTTGGATTATTGTTCTTCTTGGATTATTGTTCCCCCTTCCTTAACTGCCCTCTACCGCTAGTTCCCCCACACTCTACATTATAAACCATTTGTTTTACATTTTTCAAAGTTCACATTAGTGGTAGCATATAATATTTCTCTTTTTGTGCCTGGCTTATTTTGCTCAGCATTATGTCTTCAAGGTTCATCCATGTTGTCATATGTTTCACGAGATCGTTCCTTCTTACTGCCGTGTAGTATTCCATCGTGTGTATATACCACATTTTATTTATCCACTCATCTGTTGAAGGACATTTGGGTTGTTTCCATCTCTTGGCAATTGTGAATAATGCTGCTATGAACATTGGCGTGCAGATATCTGTTCGTGTCACTGCTTTCCGATCTTCCGGGTATATACCGAGAAGTGCAATCGCTGGATCGAATGGTAGCTCTATATCTAGTTTTCTAAGGAAACGCCAGACTGACTTCCAGAGTGGCTGAGCCATTATACAGTCCCACCAACAATGAATAAGAGTTCCAATTTCTCCACATCCCCTCCAGCATTTGTAGTTTCCTGTTTGTTTAATGGCAGCTATTCTAACCGGTGTTAGATGGTATCTCATTGTGGTCTTAATTTGCATCTCTCTAATAGCTAGTGAAGCTGAACATTTTTTCATGTGTTTCTTGGCCATTTGTATTTCCTCTTCAGAGAACTGTCTTTTCATATCTTTTGCCCATTTTATAATTGGGCCGTCTGTACTATTGTCATTGAGTTGTAGGATTTCTTTGTATATGCAAGATATCAGTCTTTTGTCAGATACATGATTTCCAAAAATTTTTTCCCATTGAGTTGGCTGCCTCTTTACCTTTTTGAGAAATTCCTTTGAGGTGCAGAAACTTCTAAGCTTGAGGAGTTCCCATTTATCTATTTTCTCTTTTGTTGCTTGTGCTTTGGGTGTAAAGTCTAGGAAGTGGCCTCCTCATACAAGGTCTTGAAGATGTTTTCCTACATTATCTTCTAGGAGTTTTATGGTACTTTCTTTTATATTGAGATCTTTGGTCCATTTTGAGTTAATTTTTGTGTAGGGGGTGAGGTAGGGGTCCTCTTTCATTCTTTTGGATATGGATATCCAACTCTCCCAGCCCCATTTGTTGAAAAGACCATTATGACTCAGTTCAGTGACTTTGGGGGCCTTATCAAAGATCAGTCGGCCATAGATCTGAGGGTCTATCTCTGAATTCTCAATTCGATTCCATTGATCTATATGTCTATCTTTGTGCCAGTACCATGCTGTTTTGGCAACTGTGGCTTTATAATAAGCTTCAAAGTCAGGGAGTGTAAGTCCTCCCACTTCGTTTTTCTTTTTTAGAGTGTCTTTAGCAATTCGAGGCATCTTCCCTTTCCAAATAAATTTGATAACTAGCTTTTCCAAGTCTGCAAAGTAGGTTGTTGGAATTTTGATTGGGATTGCATTGAATCTGTAGATGAGTTTGGGTAGAATTGACATCTTAATGACATTTAGCCTTCCTATCCATGAACATGGAATATTTTTCCATCTTTTAAGGTCCCCTTCTATTTCTTTTACTAG
Source organism: Choloepus didactylus (assembly GCF_015220235.1). Classification (NCBI taxonomy): domain Eukaryota; kingdom Metazoa; phylum Chordata; class Mammalia; order Pilosa; family Megalonychidae; genus Choloepus; species Choloepus didactylus. The sequence goes on from NC_051314.1 coordinate 42,181,064, forward strand.
AGTTATGTAGTTTTCTTTGTATAGGTCTTTTACATCTTTGGTTAAGTTTATTCCTAGGTACTTGATTTTTTTAGTTGCTAGTGAAAATGGTATCTTTTTCTTGAGTGTCTCTTCAGTTTGTTCATTTCTAGCATATAGAAACATTACTGACTTATGTGCATTAATCTTGTATCCCGCTACTTTGCTAAATCTATTTATTAGCTCTAGTAGGTGTATCGTTGATTTCTCAGGGTTTTCTAGATATAAGATCATATCATCTGCAAACAATGACAGTTTTACTTCTTCTTTTCCAATTTGGATGCCTTTTATTTCTTTGTCTTGCCGGATTGCCCTGGCTAGCACTTCCAGCACAATGTTGAATAACAGTGGTGACAGCGGGCATCCTTGTCTTGTTCCTGATCTTAGAGGGAAGGCTTTCAGTCTCTCACCATTGAGTACTATGCTGGCTGTGGGTTTTTCATATATGCTCTTTATCATGTTGAGGAAGTTTCCTTTAATTCCTACCTTTTGAAGTGTTTTTATCAAAAAGGGATGTTGGATTTTGTCAAATGCTTTTTCAGCATCTATTGAGATGATCACTTGATTTTTCCCTTTCGAGTTTTTAATGTGTTGTAATACATTGATTGTTTTTCTTATGTTGAACCATCCTTGCATGCCTGGAATGAACCCCACTTGGTCATGGTGTATGATTTTTTTAATGTGTCCTTGGATTCGATTTGCAAGTATTTTGTTGAGGATTTTTGCATCTATATTCATTAGGGAGATTGGCCGGTAGTTTTCCTTTTTTGTAGCATCTTTGCCTGGTTTTGGTATTAGATTGATGTTAGCTTCATAAAATGAGTTAGGTAGTGTTCCATTTTTTTCAATGTTTTGAAAGAGTTTGAGTAAGATTGGTGTCAGTTCTTTCTGGAAAGTTTGGTAGAATTCCCCTGTGAAGCCATCTGGCCCTGGGCATTTATTTGTGGGAAGATTTTTGATGACTGATTGGATCTCTTTGCTTGTGATGGGTTGGTTGAGGTCTTCTATTTCTTCTCTGGTCAGTCTAGGTTGTTCATATGTTTCCAGGAAATTGTCCATTTCTTCTACATTATCCAGTTTGTTGCCATACAGTTGTTCATAATATCCTCTTATAATTTTTTTAATTTCTTCAGGATCTGCAGTTATGTCACCTTTTTCATTCATTATTTTGTTTATATGGGTCTTCTCTCTTTTTGATTTTGTCAGTCTAGCTAGGGGCTTGTCAATCTTGTTGATCTTCTCAAAGAACCAACTTTTGGTGATATTTATCCTCTCTATTGTTTTTTTGTTCTCTATGTCATTTATTTCTGCTTTAATCCTTGTTATTTCTTTTCTTGTACTTGGTTTAGGGTTGGTTTGCTGTTCATTTTCTAGCTTCTTCAGTTGATCCATTAGTTCTTTGATTTTGGCTCTTTCTTCCTTTTTAATATATGCGTTTAGTGCTATAAATTTCCCCCTTAGCACTGCTTTTGCTGCATCCCATAGGTTTTGGTATGTTGTGTTCTCATTTTCATTCATCTCTATATATTTAGCAATTTCTCTTGCTATTTCTTCTTTAACCCACTGATTGTTTAGGAGTGTGTTGTTTAACCTCCAGGTATTTGTGAATTTTCTAAGTCTCTGATGGTTATTGACTTCTAATTGTATTCCATTGTGGTCAGAGAATGTGCTTTGAATAATTTCAATCTTTTTAAATTTATTGAGGCTTGTTTTATTTCCCAGCATATGATCTATTCTGGAGAAAGTTCCGTGAGCACTAGAAAAGTATGTGTATCCTGGTGATTTGGGATGTAATGTCCTGTATATGTCTGTTAAATCTAATTCATTTATCAGATTGTTTAGGTTTTCAGTTTCCTTATTGGTCTTCTGTCTGGTTGATCTATCTATAGGAGAGAGTGATGTGTTGAAGTCTCCCACAATTATTGTGGAAACATCAATTGCTTCCTTTAGTTTTGTCAGTGTTTCTCTCATGTATTTTGTGGCACCTTGATTGGGTGCATAGACATTTACGATTGTTATTTCTTCTTGCTGAATTGCCCCTTTTATTAGTATGTAGTGTCCTTCTTTGTCTCTCAAAACATCCCTGCATTTGAAGTCTATTTTATCTGAGATTAATATTGCTACACCTGCTTTCTTTTGGCTGTAGCTTGCATGAAATATTTTTTTCCATCCTTTCACTTTCAGTTTCTTTGTGTCCCTGTGTCTAAGATGAGTCTCTTGTATGCAACATATTGATGGTTCATTTTTTTTGATCCATTCTGCGAATCTATATCTTTTAATTGGGGAGTTTAATCCATTTACATTCAACATTAAAACCGTGAAGGCATTTCTTGAATCGGCCATCTTATCCTTTGGTTTATGTTTGCCATATTTTTCCCTCTCTCTATTAATATCCTTTATTGTACCCATACCGAATCTCTTTAGTACTGAACCTTTCTCCAAGTCTCTCTGTCCTGTCTTTGTTTCTCTGTCTGTAGGGCTCCCTTTAGTATCTCCAGTAGGGCAGGTCTCTTGTTAGCAAATTCTCTCAGCATTTCTTTGTCTGTGAAAAATTTAAGCTCTCCCTCGAATTTGAAGGAGAGCTTTGCTGGATAAAGTATTCTTGGCTGGAAATTCCTCTCACTCAGAATTTTAAATATATCATGCCACTGCCTTCTCGCCTCCATGGTGGCTGCTGAGTAGTCACTACTTAGTCTTATACTGTTTACTTTGTATGTGGTGAATTGCTTTTCTCTTGCTGCTTTCAGAACTTGCTCCTTCTCTTCTATGTTTGACAGTGTGATCAGTATATGTCTCGGAGTGGGTTTTTTTGGATTTATTCTATTTGGAGTTTGCTGAGCATTTATGATTTGTGTATTTATGTTGTTTAGAAGATTTGGGAAGTTTTCCCCAACAATTTCTTTGAATACTCTTCCTAGACCTTTACCCTTTTCTTCCCCTTCTGGGACACCAATGAGTCTTATATTCGGACGTTTCATATTATCTATCATATCCCTGAGGTCCATTTCGAGTTTTTCAATTTTTTTCCCCATTCTTTCTTTTATGCTTTCATTTTCCATTCTGTCATCTTCCAGGTCACTGATTTGTTGTTCAACTTCCTCTAGTCTTGTACTATGAGTGTCCAGAATCTTTTTAATTTGGTCAACAGTTTCTTTAATTTCCATAAGATCATCCATTTTTTTATTTAGTCTTGCAATGTCTTCTTTATGCTCTTCTAGGGTCTTCTTGATTTCCTTCATATCCCGTACTATGGTCTCATTGTTCATCTTTAGTTCTTTGAGTAGCTGCTCTAGGTGCTGTGTCTCTTCTGGTCTTTTGATTTGGGTGCTTGGGCTTGGGTTATCCATATCGTCTGGTTTTTTCATATGCTTTATAATTTTCTGTTGTTTTTGGCCTCGTGGCATTTGCTGAACTTGATAGGTTTCTTTTAGGGTTTGTAGACCTATTGAAGTCCTTATCTCTAATTTATCAGATCTACAGCTTCGTGGAGTACACTTTCTCTAACTAACCAGCAGGTGGCGTCCACGAGCCACCTGTTCTCCACACGCCAGTTCTCCCCTGCTTAGCCTTTTTGGTGAGTGGGGGAGTGAGTCTTGTGGGGCCCAATTGGTGTACCAAGCTTCTGTGTGTAGTTGGTGTTTCCTGCCCTGTATGTGGGGCGTGTTTCTGGGCAGTCGGGGAGGGGGGGTGGCCCTAACAATCAAATCTCCCTGATGATCCTACAGTTTTAAAGCTGCTGCAATAGTCTAATCCTTCAGTTCAGTCCTGCCACAGTTTGTCTCTGCCACTGACCCACAAGTCTTTGGTATTGGCGTATGGCTCCTGAGACTTGCAAGTGGGCCCCTCTTCCAGGCTGTGCACCCCGGGTCCTCTGTTGAGGGATGACTGTGCTATGTCACAGGTGAGTGCCGTCCCCCCAGGGCAGTTCTGGGCTGCTGGGCTGTGTAGGGAGGCTCCCAGTCTGCTCAAATGATGGCTGAATGGGGCTTTGTTAATTCACACTGCTCCACCTTCCCAGCTCTGGGACATTCAGCTGAGGTTGCAGGGAAGGCTAATGTCCACGCCCAGTTTTGTGGTGTGTGCCTGTTATTCGAAGCACTTACGTCACACTGGGTTGTCTGGGGCAGCTCTGGGCTATGGGGCTGGCGATGGGCAGGAGTGTTTCCTGTCCACCAGGATGGTGGCTGTGAGCGGACACCCCCCTTTTCTTGGGAAGTTGTGTTGTTTAGTGAATTTTCTCAGCCACTGGATTATTGCCTTTTGTCTCAGAGCTCTCTTAGTTCTGCTCTTGACTTGACGTGCCCAAATTGCAATTCTTTGAAGCTTTCTGTATTGGGCTTCTTAGAGTAATTGTTTTAGAAAAAGAAAAAAGGATTTAAAAAAAAAAAAAAAAAAAAAAAAAAAAACGGCCCTCCTCAGAGATCTAATGGGTTATTGAAATGCTAATAGACAAAGCAACCAGGGCCATTAAGGAAAGGTCCACAGGGCAGAGAGATCAGCTTTGCTTTGGGATTTGCATATGCGCCTCAAGGCCTGAGCTCCGCCCTTCCCCTTTCTGTGTTCACCAGAACTCCAAAAATCCTCTGCTTTTATTTTGGAGTTTTTCGTGTTGTTTTTTTTCTATGCCTGTCTCCTCTCTGCTGGGCTGGCTGCTCTCAGAGTCTCTGGTGTCTGGTCTCAGTCTATCTATGGTTGGAGTTTGAATCAGTAGAATGCGTTTCCGATAAGAGCAGCCACTGCAGTTCTCCCTTCTCCTTCCCGGAGCTGACAGCCCCTCCTCCCCCGGGACTGAGCCTGGCAGGGAGGGGCGCGGGTCCCCTGGCCGCAAAAACTTACAGATTTCGCTGATCTCAGCAGTTCCACGTTTTCATGAGTGTTGTATGAAGTATGCCCAAAGACAGATTGCTCTGTGGTGTCCAGTCCACGCAGTTCCTGGCTTTTTACCTACTTTCCTGGAGGAGTAACTAAAACTTACAGCTCACCAGTCTGCCATCTTGCCCCGCCTCCCTCCCCTCTCCTCCCCTTTTACTTTTATATAACCATAGTATAATTATCAAATTCAGGAAATTAACACTGATACATTACTATTATTATAGACTTTTTTTTCCTTCAAATTTCACCATTGGACCTTTAAGGTCCTTTATAGCAAAATGAGTTTTTATTTCTTTTTCTGGTTTGGTATTCAGTTGAGGCTCACACATTGGTTTAGGTTGTCACAAGTCTTTTATCTGCCTTTAACTTTATTTTAGAAGAAAATTATCCAGAAGTGCATACAGAAAAGAGAGAATAATTTAATTATCATAATAGCTATTGTATATAATTAGCATTTTGTAGTCAGTAGTAGACTCTTATACCTTTTACTCAATTTGATTATAGTGAATAGATAAAAACAAAAGAAAGATTACAAAAGTCATCATATGAAAAATACATCAAATACACTAAATATATCATGTACACTGAATAGGTTAGATTGCTTCAATTCTTTTAATTGCCATTTGAAAAATTATCCAAATAGGAAAAAAAACACACTTGCTTCTTTGCTGCCTTAATTATAAAATTTGCTTTAAATTCATGTATTTGCAAATGTATTGTTAATCAGATAACTATGCAAACAATACTTGCATTAACTTACACTCTTTTTACTTTGACCATGAATTCTACTATGAACTTATTTAAATATCTAATGACTTCTGGGGTGACTTTTATTTTCATTTCTAGGGGATGGTCTTACAGTTCCAACAAAATTTAGCCTATTTGAAAGGCAAGGTGAGATAAAAACATCACTGGATGGGAAACCAAGGACTGACATTGCTGCTTTTGAAAATGGAGGTGAGTTAATTTATTACTGGTGAATTCTGAATATATCATCATACAGATGATAATTGAGTCTGCATTTTCTCTTATAAGTTACTCTTTCTCTCTCAACCTCCCTTTCTCTCTTGCTTTTGCTCTATTTATGTTTAATGAAGGGGATGGGAAGGTGTCACAAAATGAGATCTTTTCTGAGGCCAGTATCTCCACCAAATGCCTTGTGGAAATTTGCATCCAATGTGCAAGACATTCCTTTCTTCCCTATTTTATGAGAAATCTTCTGATGTGTGTGTGTGTGTGTGTGTGTGGGCCCAGGCTAGAATGAACGCAGGTGTCAAGTATGTACAATCATGTACTGTTACAGGGATGTAAACATAGGAGGCGCTTACCTTGTCATATTTGAACATCTACCTAAAGCAGCTGTATTGCAGTCTTGTATCATTTTTGCCAAGGCATCACATCCTACATAGCTCAAATATTTTGGAGCTGCTTCATAACTGAAAATCTGTCTTTTGACTTTTTGAAGAAGAAGGGATGTGGCTTAACATTTTGAAAAAGGAGGATGTGGCTAGCAGGAAGAACATGTATGAGGAAGGGGACAGGAGGTTGCAAAAGGCTACCAATGTATGCTACTATGTCGGAGGCACATTGGTAATGCTTCCTGCAGTCCCTGTTTTAATCCATTTTCAGCCATTCTGTCTACCTTTTTTCCTGGTGCAAAAGTAATTTGTTTATTCGCCTTTCTCTTATATCATCTGCAGAAATTTTAAGCTAGCTGTCATTGGTTGCCTTGAAGCAATAAGCTTTAGCTATAAATAAACATTGATATTTTCTCCCAATGGAGTTTACACTCTCTATATACCCTGGCAGTGAATAAAACTGGGATCTACCCAGCCTAACCAGGTCTAAACATATGTTTTGATGAAATGTTATTAAATCACCTTGCCTTTTTGTTTAATAAGTTATCAGATAAACTGATAAACTGATGATTTCATCTCAGAAGTAAACCTTCCTTCATTTTGTGACATCAGTAATGTATTTCCTGTTATAGTGGGACTTAGAGTATAAGAGAATGTCATTTTTCTTTCATTAGTCTGTCTAATAATGTTATAATAATAAGCTGGTTGAGCAGCCATACCAAGAGAATGCTAAAATTTTCTGTCATCTGGGATATTGAATTTTCTGGCATTGTCAGGCTTGTTGATTCTCCAAACACTGTAATAATGTCTATGTCAGTAGAGAGGAGAAACTCCTTGACATATCAATATGAGAGCAACATAAACATATTAAGACTACTATATTGATAAGGCATCTTTGAAAGAAAGATGATCAAGAATTAAAATTATAATTAGTCAGTATTAAATTTGAAGTGCCAGATACATTATCTTTAGTCTTCAATGCTTTTATTGAGCTTTAATTTAACATAAAGTGAGCAAATCTAAAGTATATAGCTTGATGACATTTTACATGTAAGTGGAGCCATATTTCCATATTTATATCACTACAGAAGGCTTCTCCTCTATAAGTCAATGGTCCCTTTCCAATGGTAGCCATTACTGATCTCTGTTACCATGGATTAATTTTGCATTTCCTGACGTTTATATAAATGGAAATATCCGGTTGTATTCTTTTCTGTTTGGATTCTTTTATTCAACACATTTGGGTGACACTGTCTACGTTGTTTTTTGAGTGCAGCAGTAATTTGTTTACATTACTGTCTATATCTATCACTATCTCTATGTATCTAATCTTTCTCTCTAATCTATATCTATATCACAATGTATTTATCTATTGTACAGTTGATGGACATTATTTCCAGTTTGGGGATGTTATAAACATTATTGTACTTGTCTTTTAAAGGATATATGTACTCATTTTCTTTAGGGTAAGCTTATGTTTAGCTTCAGAAGATGTTGCCATCTATTGAGATGATCATGTGTTTTTTCCCTTTTATTCTGTTACAGTGGTAAATTACATTGATTAATTTTTTAATAGTAAACCAGTTTTCATTCCTAGAATAAATCCTACTGATCATTTTATACTATCCTTGTTATATACCACTTGGTTTGATAAATTTTCGTTTAGGTACTGCCTTAGATGCAGTATACAAGTTTTGATATATAGTATTTTTATTAATATGTAGATAAAAATATTTTTGAATTTACATATTAATTTCCTATTTGAGCCAGGATTACTTAGATGTGTGTGCCTAATTTCCCCAAATTGGGGAACTTTTCTAGTTTTGTTTGTTATTGATTTCTAATTTAATGATACTATGGTCAATGATCATACTCTGATTTCAGTTTTTTTCAAAATTTGTTAAGACATGCTTTCTTCATGACCTAGAACATGATCTATTTTGGTAAATGTTTCATGTGCACTTGAAAATAATGTGTTTTCTTCAAATTATACTGACTTTTAAAATAATCATTTACTGAGAAAAGTGTTTTAAAATTTTCAGTTGTGATTATGGATTGTGTATATTTTCATTGAATATCTTTTCCTATCCTTTTGTTTTTAACTTGTTTCCTTATATTTAAAGTATATGTCTTGTAATTAACAGGTAGTTTGGCCTTGTTTTTTTCAATCCAGTTTGACTGTTTCATCTTTTGATTAGAGTGATAGTCCATTTACATCTAATATAATTTTTGATATAATTGGCTGTAAGTCTTGCAATTTTTAACCATTTCTTCCATATGTTAATTGGTTCATTATTTTCCTTTCTTTCCATCCTTTGGATTAATCAAATATTTTTGAATTTAATTTTGTTCTCCTTTATTACCTTTTTTAGTTATAGTTTTATTATTTTCTTATCCCAGAGCTACACTGTCCAATATGATAGCCACTTAAATTTTAAATTATTTAAAACTAAATAAGATTAAGATTAAACTTAGTTCCTGAGTCACTCAATCAATTTTAAGTGTTGAATAACCATATGTGGGTAATGACTCATCATATTGGAAAGTACAGAATAGAACATTTTCAGCATCATAGAAAGTTCTGTTGAACAGGGCTGCCCAAGGGATTATATTTTGAAACCTTGACTCATTAGTTAATTAATTCTTTAATACTTTGTACTTCCAGATCAATGCACAAACCTAAAACAGTTTAACTCCGTATGTCCTCCTCACCGTTTGTGCTATGGCTGCCATATATTTTACTTCTACATTTTTCTTGAACCCCAAAAGAGAATATTATTGTTGTTTTAAACATCAGCATTAATTTTTATTTATTAACATATGTACCCCCTCTGGTGATTTTCTTTCCTCTCTAGTTCCATGCTTCCTTTAGTGTTTTTAGTTTTTTTGTTCTTTGTTTTTTGTTTTTTTCTTTTTTTTTTTTTTTTTTTTTTTTTGTAGTGCAGGTCTGCTGGCACCAAATTCTCTCACCTTTTTTGTGTGAAAATATTTTTTTGCTTCCTTTTTTGTTTGTTTTCTTTTATTGTAGGAACATATATAATTAAAAATTTCTCATTTTAATCTCTTTAAAGTTTACAATTCAGGGATTTGAGTTACAATCAAATTATAACTGAGAAGTTAGGTCTTGCTTCCTTTCTGAAATATATATTCCTAGGTGTAGAAATCTTAATTCGCATCAGTTGACATCATTTTGTTGCATTTTGTCTTCCTTTTTTTTTTCTCTCTCTGTTGAAAAGTCATTGGTGCTCTTGCTGTTCCCCTAAAAGTCGTGTCCTATTGTTCTGGATAATTTTAAGATTTTCTTGTTTGCTTTGGTTTTTAGCTGTGTGACAATGATGTGCCTGTTCTGGTTTGTTAATGCTGCTGTTATGCAAAATACCAGAAATGGATTGGCTTTTATAAAGGGGGTTTATTAGGCTACAGAGTTACAGTTCTAAGGCTATAAAACTGTTCAAACTAAGGCATCAACAAGAAGATACCGTCACTGAAGAATGGTAGATGGCATCGGAACACCTCTGTCACCTGGGAAGGCACATGGCTGGCATCTGCTGGTCCTTTGCTCCCGGGTTGCGTTTCAAAGTGGCTTTCTCCAAAATGTCTCTGGGCTTGTCTCTCTCTGCTTCTCCAGAGCAAACTCTGGGCTAGCATCTCAAAGCATCTACAACATCTGGGTCTCCTGGCTTAGCATATCCTGGGGCATTTTCATCTCTTTGCGCTCTGTATGAGCTCCCTTTAAAGGACTCCAGTAAATTAATCAAGACCTACCGTGAATGGGCGGGTTAAATCTCCATGGGAACATTCAATCAAGAGGTCATATCCTAATCAAAAAGATTAATCAATCTGTCCCCACAAGATTGCATTAAATAATGTGGCTTTTTCTGGGGGACATAATACATAGAAACCAACAAAGTGCCTAAGCATTTGAATTCTTATTTTATTTCTTTTACTTTTACTTTTTGTCTTCCCATGTTTGTGGTTTTGATGTGTTTTTAAATCAGATTTGCAAAATTCTTAGCCAGGATTCTTCAAATAGTCCTTTTGTCCAATTCTGTTTTTTTCTCCTAGGCTTCTTACTGTATGTATGCCATGTTCTATGTGTATTTTAAGCTCTTTTCTGTATTTTTCAACTTGTTTACTTTCTGGATAAATCTGGATATTTTCTGCCAACTTAACTATCCTGTTCACCAATCTACTTCCTCTCTGCTCTTAAATCTATCTACTAAATTCTTAAATTCTATTTGACTTTTTTATGGTTTTCAGGTATCTACTTAAATTCTCCATCTTGTTCTATTTTGTTGAATTTATTAGTCATATGGTTTTATTTTAAACCTCCTGTTTGATAAATCTTGGGTCCCTTTCATTTTCCTCTGTTTTTTATTCAGTTATTTTTGTTTTTTAGTGTGCTTCTACTTTTTTATTACATTATGGGTAAAAAATTTATAGAGTTTCTGGATATATGGTTTTCCTACAAGGTTTTCTTTTGGCAAGCAGCAAGAATACTAGTAGGCCACCATGATTCTGTCAAGGATTGGTTTTAGGCTTAATTACTGGGGCCAATGTATTTGAGTGTTTGTTTCTTTGAAGGTGTAGTCCTTATTCCTAGGATTTGGCTTTTACTCCTAAAACATTGCCTTTCTGAGTTATCAGCAAGAGTCTGAGGTGTTTGCCAAGGTCTCTTTCTACCCTGGTGGGGCTTGAATTCCAAATTATGCCTCCCAGGCACTATGCAGCTGCTAAAATCTCTGATGACTTCTTTAACCTCTTAGCTATGGAAATCTTTGGCCAGTTATTTAACTTCCCAGCTAAAGCAGATTTTCTTTGTACATGAGAAGTATAGGAGTCAGTCAACAACCTAAAGGCAATTTTATGCATATTTTAGAGTTCAGTTATCTGGAGTTTCTTTCTTTTTAGATTTTTACTTTTAAATTAAAGCCTCTTAAGCAGCACCAAACTTTGGACTCCTTTTTAAACCTGCACCATTTCCTTGCATAGTAAATTAGAAATGCTTTCAAGGAAAAAGCTGGGTGAGTATAGAACTTAATTCATTGGGGAAAAAGCCAGTGTGAAAATGGAATTTACTTTGTATGCCTCAGGGATTATTGCCCCATGATTGATTGGTTGTTTTCCAGTGCCCGCAATCAGTTTGTTTTGGGTATTTTGTAATTGTTTTTGGCAGGAAAGTTATTCTGATACTAGCTAGTCATGGCAGAAATCAGAAAGTCCAGGCTTGTTGAATATTTTTATCATTGACTTTGTGTAAGCTCCTTGAGGCCAGGAATTGCATATAATTAATTACTGTAGATAAATCTCTGTAGTTGAATGTTTGACACATGGTAGGCACTCAGTAAGTATTTGTAGAATAAATGGTTGTATGTTTAAACATATTGAATGAATGAATGAGTCAATGGAGACAAGTTTATACATTTTGCATTTAAGATTAAGACATTACTGGTAAAATTTTTTCAAGTTGGGAAAGGCCTGACAAGATATGGTCTATGAGGAAAAAAGATTTTTGTGTGCCATAAGGTTTCAAAATGATCCAGTAATGTGATTCAGCTGCCAAATAGCTAAGGTAAACGCACATTGAATTATTAGGAGCAGTATAGGAAGATAATTAAATGTGATAATTCATTTACAGTGCTCCATGGAGTGTCTTGGCATATAGAAAATGCTCCATGAATGTCAGCTATTAATGATACTAGTTTCAGTGATTTCTCCACAGGTTATGTCACAATTTGGTGTCATTTTTAACAAAGATTATTTGAAACAAATATTTTATGTTAAGAAAAGGGTAACTTGTTTGATGAAAGATCTGGAAATTTGTATGTAAGTAATATTTAAAGCAAATGGGGACAAATGGGGACAGTGGCACCAGGAAGTGTTTAAACAAAAGTGGACAGAAGGGATAGTGTAGAAGGTACTCTTGCATTGAAAGACAGTTTTATACAACACTCTGCCATCATTCCACTGACTTTAAGGTTCTGTCATAGGGGGTGACTGTTATGTTCCGCAGAGGATCATATTTCTTGGAGTAGATGAAAGTGAAGCTTTAACTGAAGAGAAAGAAAGCACCATGTCAAAATGTTTAAACACTAAAGGTAATCAATCATTCTATAATTTTGATCTATTTGTAATTTGTATAGATAAATTAATAATAAAGCTTGGGTGTTGTAGCAACCAATGAAAGGGTCAAGGTAATAAATCAAAATATGGGCTGAGTACAGGAATTAGGAACCCTCAGGTTCTAGTTCTGGCTTTGCCCCCTAATTGTCTGACCCACGGGACTTGATCTTTCTTAGCCTTAGTTTCCTTATTGGAAAAATTAGACTGTTGGTCTACAAAATTTCTAGGAATTGTTTGAGCTCTAAAGTTATGGGTCTCTTAAATGATAATACCAACTCCTTTCCAATTTCTTTTCCAAATTAAAATACTGAGTATGATTGAAATTTCTTAGAAAGCTTTGTTTGCTAAGAGTATTAATCTTTGGTTCATGTCTTTCCTGTTTGATAATTATTGCTAACTATAGTTTTTGAATAATCAAGCGGTATGAAAAAAATATATTCTCTAGGGTTCTATACTGTCTTCACCATGTTCAGAGGCCCCATGGGTTGGTACCTCTCTGTTGGGCATCTCCGTCAGCCACAGACTAAAGTACAACTGTCCCGTAATTGGAGACCTTCACATACTCTTCTTCCAAACATTAACTAATTTTATCTACATTTTTCCCAAACCATTTGATATTCTCAAACATAGGAAAAGTCACTTGTGATCAAATTAAAGTATTCTTATGGAAAATTATATGTAAATCTCTCTCACTGAGGTGGAAAAGTTTTGCCCAAACCATCAAAGAAACTCTAAAGTGACACTGTTCAATATAGTAGCCACTAGCCACATTTAAATTTAAGTTACTTAAATAAAATTTAAATTCAGTTATTCAGTTGTACTAGCCACATCCCAAGTACTCAGAAGCCACATGTGGCTGGTGGTTGTCGCATTGGACAGTACAAGTTTAGAACATTTCATTGCAGAAAGCTTTATGGGACAGCCCTGCTCCCAGGCATAGAACAAGTGGAAGAACAATTTAATTTGGCACATTTGATGTGAAATTGATAACTGTTTAATTCTCTTGTATGGAGATATTAAAATATTGCTGCAATTATGTCACTTACACAGTGAAGACAATGTAGTTCTGGATTTTTAATGTTTTGTTAGTGACAATATTTCTAGAGATCAATACGTAATGTTTGAAAAGTGAATACCAACTGAAACACTTCTTTTACTAATACTGACATTTTATTTTCTTAATTTGCTTCAAAAGATAACAAGGACAGTCCTCATCCAAAGCGTTCCCTAACTACCCGACTAGTACCTACAACGCATGTATTAAATGCTACTGAGAATATCAGTATGAAGTGCACAGAGGACCCCTCTTCAAGTGAGACATTAGCTCTATCACTTTTTGGCCTTAGATACATTTTTCTTATCATGGATTTGTTCTGCTTATATGAAATGGATTTTTTTAAAATGAGAGAAAATGATGGTTTGAAAATTATTCAGGGCTAAGAATTAAAGACAGTGTTCCTCTACTAACTATGAAATGAATTGTGATGTAGGTCCTAGTAAATTACATGCTCTCCCCCTTGTTTAATTTAGGTATGAAAATTAATCATCTTCTACCTCTGGGAAGATTCATTAGTATAGCACTTTAAATTTCATCTACAGTGGAATACATTGGCAGCTTCTTATTCTGTTTTGGACTATCCATCTTGATTTGGCTTCTCCTTCCCATTCAGTGTGCTGAACTACTTCCCTTGATACAATTAAGACTCATGAATCTTCCTTCCTTTCTGTTTCCTCCCCTCTTTCCCTCTTTCCCTTATTTCATTTATTAAATCCCTATAATATACTTGGATCCCTGCTAAGAACTGAAAGGGGAACTACATTGGCTTACCCCCTGGTTTCTAAGCCAGGACTGGGAGCTAGAAAGGGGGGGTGGGATGAGATGATTGAAAAGGAGAAAGTGAATTAGCTCATTGAGGGCTTAAAATATAAGCTGGAATGGAGAGTTAGGGCAAAGACACAACTGATCCACTATAAGGAGCAGATGTAATCTACAAAGTGCACTTGCTGTTTATTTTCTCTGTGTAGTGATCACTGTGAATGTTTGGGAGCCCTGCAGAAAGAAATAACAGAATGCCTTTCTTGACAAAATGGCTTAAAGATTCTCTGGACAATTGTACTTTATAAATTCCTGGAGAATTGAAGATGCATAAAAAATTTTTGGTGTATTAATAAAATATGCAAGTAAAAAGTGAATAATTTAGTGATCTTAACATTTATAAATTCTGTTCAGTTTTGTTTGCCCAAATTTTATCAGTACCCCCCAACCTCTTGAACTCTTGAAAGAATAAGGTGAAATTCACTAAAAGTATTTTAAATTAATCCAACTTCTTAAGATGTAATTTTGGCTAAAAATATACAAAGAGATTTATGTTCAAAATAATTCTAAAACTACTTAATAACAACATTATAATGAGATTTATAATTATATTTGGAATGTAATTTTATGTTCTTTTAGAAGAATACACACATTTCTTTGGAAAGGCATTTTTATCTGAATAATGCTATTATTGAACATTTTCTCATCAATCTATTTCCAAGGTAGATTTTTTTTGGCATTTAAGAATAAATCACCCTTTGTTCTAGAAAGCAAAACATTAGGTGGTGCATGTATTTTTTTCTCTTATTTGACATGTGAATGCACAGATATGTAATTATCACCTACAGTAATTTTCAGATGAAAGCATCTCTTAAAATCTGTAAAAATTTGTATCTTCTTTAAGTGAATGATGTCCAGCCAGTGAGGAAGCCTCATTTTAAAGGTGTGAAAAAAAGAAAATGGATTTATGATGAACCAAAGAACTTTCCTGGCCCAGGAATGCGTAGAGGTAAATTTTCAATACGTTTGATATTTCTGTTGATTTGACAAGAGAGTAAGTAACAAATAATATTTTCTATCTGATAAACAAACTGCTGCCATGCAAACATTAATGTTATTTTAGATGTCAACCCAACTTCTATAAACTTATTTTTTTTAGCTTGCATTGTCTTCCATCATGCTGTCAAATGCTTGAAGTGCAATATGTTGTCTAAAGGTGTGAAACCAACGTGTTTTATCCTTTACTCTCCCCCCCCCCACCAACTTTCTTTTTCAGCCATACAGGCCCCAAATCCCAAAAATAAAATGACTTACCATCGAAATAATAAACACAGAAATGCTGAGAATGCATCCTATATCCATGTTCAGAGAGATGCTGTCAGAACTGTCTCATTGAATGCACCTCCCCGCAGCAGGGCCACAAATGGGTCCTACAATAAAGCTGATGTTAACAAGGAACCCAAACTCAATCTCTGTCCAGGTAAGGCTTTTTACTGATGTGCTTTGCTCTTGACTGTGATTTGCATTCCCCTGGAATTTCCTAATGGTCTGATTGATCTTCATGGCTGCCCCCCTCCCCTCTTCTTTTTCTAGGCCATCACTACCATAATATCCTAGAAAACTAGGGAGAGGATTTCTTGAATGTGTAGGAGTGTACATGATTTAAAGGATATGAGGACAGGTCGTGTTGGGAGCAGCTGAGTTGGCCTTGTGCCTCCCTAAGTGTTTTGTCTCAAAGCATTGCAGTTTGTTCCCTCTGGATAGCTTTATTTTACTCTTGGGGATTGTTTTTAAATGATTGACATTTTCTTGTTGCACTAACTGCATTGTTCAATTGTCACTTTCAGGCTAGTGCCTTGGCTTTTCTTTAGGCCTTCATGATTACTTTCTGAAAGGGTTAGTATTGGGGTTAACTGCAATCTTTCTGACAACCTCTCATCTTTCCCACCATTCACAACTTGCTTGTAAATCATTTCATCATGTAATAGGCAAAGTCATAGTATGTGTCAGGAAGTATAAGGTCATGGGGCAGAAAGGAACCAAAGCTCTTTTTCTTCCTTTCTTAGATGAATTTTGCTCTTTTGAAGTTTGGCTTCAGTTTTCTGAACTTAACAAAATGCCACTCAATTCTCTATAATTTCATGTTTATATTTTCCTATTGTTCACAGCCTGGTTTATGGATTTCTGAATGTTGTATACTTTTTAAAAAACATAAATTAAAACTATATCTGTCTTAGGTCCTTTCTTATACAGTTTAAATAGTTAGATTTATATGAATTTTTTTTCTATTTGTTTAGAATACAATGACATGTAGATTTTATATACCCACATGCATACATACATACACACACACACATATATATAATTTGCTGTTCTCGCTCTATATGTGTATGTATATGTTCATCACATTTATCTAAGAACATAAATCATTTTCCTATAAACAACTTTGTGTCTGCTGCATCATGTGCAGCAATTCTCAATAAGTGATCATCGAAACAATACGGTTCTATTTGACCAGAGTCTATGGTTCTTTTTCATTTCACTCAAGTAGTGTGGCAATAATTTATATAAAAGTTTGGCATATGGTATTTGTTTAGATGTAGTGTGGTCTCCATTAATAAAAATAAGATTATATTTTTCTGAGTCCCTCAAAAAGCCTTTAACTCTTAAGTATTACTAACTTTCTGTGCATTTCCCATATTTTTCTTTTAAAACATATTTTTAAAAATATGTATTTATAATGATTGCATGCTGTAAGAAATTTGAACAGTATTTAAGGGGGTGCACTGTGAAAAGTAATTCTCCCTCCTCTAACAAGCCCTCATCTCCTAACCCCATTCCACTGAGGTACTTCCCTTACCATTTTATGTGCATCCTATACATATAGTTTGTGAATATGTGAGCGTGTGTGTGTGTGTGTGTGTGTGTATCCCTCTTTATTTCCTTTTTCATCTCATTAAAAGGGAGCCCGTACCTTGACTTTCACTTAATAATAGAACTTGGTGATGGTTTCATATCAGCAGACGTATTGTTTTAATGACTTTTAGTATTGCATTGCATGGAGGTACCATAGTTTACGAACCAGGTTGTTTCTAGTTCAGTTTTGTTTTTTGTTTTTATTGTTTTGTTTTGTGACTATAAACTAACTTCAGTGAATATCTTTGTATCTTCTGCTGTATTTTAATTTTGTCTTTACGATAAATTCTTAGAAGTGAGCAGCTCAGTGGCTATTTCTTGAAGAGTAGTTTGGGGACAGGGCAGTTCGCATGCAGGTAGACAAGTAGACTGTCGTCCTCTAGATATTTGGAAGGTAAAATCCAGAAGATATGGTGAAGAATTAGAGAGAAGGGAGGATATCAAGGAAAATTTCCAGGTTCTGGATATACAACTGAAGAGTGGTGGTGCCATTCATTGTGATGAGGAAAACTGAAAAAGAGCTAGGTTTTGAGAAGGAAGGTGATGGTTTCCTTGGATACGTTGAATTGGCGGTACTATGAAAACATACAGTAGAGGTAAGATAGGAAATTGGATGAATAGGTTAGGAGCTCAGATCAGAAATCTGGCTGGAGTTATACAGACATACATAGGCATTGTGTAGACAACATTGCCTAGAAGGAAAAGGAGTGAGTGGTGAGAACACCAGGCCCAAGGTGAGCCTTGAGAATGCCAACATCTAAGGGCCAGATAGAGGAGGATGAACCTTCATATAAGACATAGGGGGAGCAGTCAGAAAGGTAGGAAGAAAATAAACCAGGAGAATTTATAGATAAATTTCAAGTACAGAGGATCTTCCAAGAAAGAGGAAATTATTTAGCACTATTTAATACCTCTATGAGAACCACAAGTAAGAAAGCTTAGAATTGTTTATGCTGATTATTTTCCTTATAAAAATTTTGTTTAGTATAATTTATCAGATTCTTTTCATGGCTTATAGTTATACATCTTCCTTTGAAAGATGTTATCCACTGCAAGATTATTTAAAAAACTCGAAGTCCAAGATGGTTTCTTCGAGTGCTTCTTAGTGCTTTATGCGTCCTTCCCATTTCATCACACAATATGTGAAAAAGACATGTAACGGCCTTTAACAATTTCTGCTGCTTCAGTAAGAACATTAAGTAAATAAGTTTATTCTTAGGTTAAACTATCTTTTTATTTGATTTATTATTATGATTTTACTGTGAGTAGATGGCTATGAAGAACACAATGACGAGTAGAGCAGTTTGGCACCAATATCTGGATTTGTACTAAAGTGTTAGCAATTTTACAAACTATTGCTTTTGCAACAGTAGTACAAATGTCAACAAAGTGAAAGCAGCATCATAAACCCAGTATTATTATGGACTATACTTTGAGAACTGCAGCTGCATAGCAATCCCTTAAAGCACAAATATAATTTGTTAGACCACAGTTCAAATGTAGAGATGTCAGAGGAAAGTAGGCATTTAAGGACCAAGTTAGTATATAAATGCTTTGGTTTCCTGGGGCAGTGAGCTCACTAGGGCTGAGCAATCACTGTGATCATGGGAGTCACTTCATGGAAAGAATAGCGAATTAGGCTGTTCCTCATAGATTATTCTGGTGTGTATGTGTGTATTTTAAGCACTGCAGACATTATCAGAATTGTATGCAAAATCATGGTAAAGCAAGGCAATGAAATATTTTGACCATGTCCAGATATCATAATCTCCTTTAGCTCAGCCTCATAGGGAATTGGACAGCCAATTAAGAGATCTGTAGCCATGTTCACAGATAACTTAAATGGTCTTAATGAACTTACCTGTATACCTGATACCTTAGCTTTGAAATGGTAAAATGAATTACTTAGACAATAGCTTGATCCATGGGGATGTTTTATACCTTTGAAGTACTACCGGAATATGATTTTAAACTTATATTTAATTTCAATCTCCTTTTATTCTCAGACAAATATATGTCATCATCCTATAATGGTTCAGCCTGGCAAAAAAGGATTCCCTTTACGAAAACATATTCAAAAACTGAAAAGATATATACAGGTAAATATTTACTAGTCATTTTAATGTGTTTTGAAATTCTGAAAATTAGTTTATTAAGTTCAAGGAACATATTTTAGAAGACAAAAATGAATAAAATTCTCAAGATATATCTGTACAGTTAATTACTTGGAGTTTAGTAGAATCCTTGTCTAGAAGCAACTTAATTTGATTTTTGTTTTATTGTGTTCCCCTTTGCCTATTTTTATGAATGATCAGAAAAACTTTTGTAACAATTTTCTCCTCACAAGCTTTGCATGACAGCAATTATGTAATATGTTTACAGGCATTCTTTGCTGAACTACAAGCATGTGTTTAAAATGATATTTTCACACAAGATATTAAAGCCCTACTGTATCCCCTTAGATAAATACTGGCTGGTACATGCAGTGTACCCCAAACAAAGTTTCTAGGACAGGAGTTTCTGAGTAACTGTGGTCCCCCTTTCTTGTGCCCTGTGCTCTGGGAGGTCGTGGGGATCCTGGGAACCTCCCCAGGGTAGGGATTTGTAGTATACCCAACCTCACATTGCTCTTTTGCTACAAGGTTTGTTGTCTTTTCCCAGCCTGTCTTGGGCTGGTTCATTAGGTTTGGGGAGAAAGCCACACAGGATAAATGTTTACAAATACTTCTAAGACAACTGAGCCTTTCAGAAAAAGCTGCAGGTAGGGAGGCCCTACATAAATCATTAGCTTAGAATTTTTGGAATGATAACAAAATCTATAAGCTCTTAATGTAAGAGCTTCCAGAATGAACCAGAAAGGTCCAGACTAGAAACCTATCCCTTTCCAAAAATGAACAAACACACACACACACAAAAACCACTGGTCTTGTTCTAAAGCAGTGTTTTTGTAAATATTTTTTATTTGACTGCAACTGCAACTACACAGCCCTGTATACATTTATATACTGAGTCAACTGGGCTTTTTTTCCCCCATCTTCCCAAATCATATTCTATTACCATAGAATGTTACAATGCTATTTAATTGACTGTTTTTCTCTTAATATTGTGTGCATTTGCACAAGTGAGTGGTCTTTATTTGGGAGGAGATTAGGTGAAGAGTGGACAAAAGTCCTGGAGTGAAACTAGAAATTGTTGAGCCAGTTTTTTTCTCCTGTGATTTCCTTGTGGGTGGGATGTTATTTGTAGCATTAAAAGATATGCTCCTCATCCTGTCCCAGTGAGTTTAAGTTCAAGGAACATATTTTCAAAGACATTAAAATGAATAAATAAAATATTCAAGATATATATGTACACTGCCCACCAGATAGGTTAAACATGAATCACAGAAGGATTTGGAGGAAGGAGGGACCACTTTAGAATATAAAATGCACACTATTCTTGTATAGTATAGGAAAGTTTGACAGGTTATGTGAGCTGGCATAACTGCTTTTTTCTTCTAATCTGGGATTTGAGGAGGAGGGTGTGGAGAAACAGTGATCTTCATTGTGAAGCCATGTATCCAGCTCTACTCCCCTTTTATTCCTCTTCTCCCTCTACCCACAGCCATGCCATGCCTGGGGAGCCCAATGGTAGAATACCCCTCGAAGTTTGGAAGAATCTGAGCATATAGAGGGGCACCATTGCACTTCCCAGATGCAGTAACTTTGGAGAGAATTTTCCAATACCATTTGGCGGCAGGGTTGGGGGATGGCAAGACATGTCCAGACATGAGAGGACTGGAGACAGCCATCTGAAATTTCGAAGCCCCAAGGTTGCATGGAAGGGAATCAGGCATTCCTATGAGCCTCAAGTGGAGTCCCTGGGAGAGAGGACCAGTGGGTCTATGCAAGATCTCCTGGCTGAGAATGAAGGGATAATCATCAGAAAGATGCCTTTGCAGTTGAACCCTATTGGAGGAGGACTTGGCTGCAATATCAACAGATTGCCTCAGCCCGAGAGCTAAGGAAGAAATCAAACCAGCATCCACTGACCAAAAGCTTGTAACTAGAAGTATGGTCAGGGGATCAACAGTAATGAGATCACCTCGGAGCTTGTTAGAAATGTGGCATCTCTATCTCAGACCTGCTGAATCAGAATCTGCATTCTAACAACATCCTCAGGTGATTAGGATGCACATTAAAGTTTGAGAAACCTTAGAGTAGGTTAACTGGGCTACCATTCAAGGGTAATAAGAGTCCATCACACAATCCAAACATAAGATTCTTGACATTGTATTCTTTTCCCAGCATCCCCACAGCAGCAATCATTTTCCCCTGGCCCAACCCCAAAACTTGAGCTTGAGGGTAGGGAGGTGGGGAAAGGAGAAAACCCTGAGAAGGAATTTTAAATCTGAATGTGACAGAAATATAAATGTGAATTGACTAAGAAGTCACTGATTTGGACTGAGTTTATATGCAAAGAAGTAGATTAAGTTTTCAACATCAGGCAGCATGGGGACTTAGAGTCAAGAGATTAAACAGAGCTATAACAAAATAAAGTTAGCTTCTTATTTGCCTGTGCTTTTGCCTGGGAAATTCATGACCCCTAAACTCTTATCCTTTTTAATTGTTGTCAAGCACGAGAATAGGAAAAGAAAGAGTAGCTTGTGTATCTTCCCCTGCACATTCCTGCCAGGGCACAGTGGTGATTTCAGCATTCCCCAGTGGATAGATGGACTGCTGGAGGGAAGGAGACAGAAAACATGAGCTGCCACTAAGTCTGTTCCGCTAAGGCTCTGGGAACCAAGGCTACAGAAGTGTAAATGGGTGAGAGGAGCCTTTTGGGAAACATTGTTGAATGTTATGAGGATGATGCAGTAGGAATGGAAAATATGAATGTCTGTGGAATTGAGGGCAGGAGCCAAAGGGGACTAGAGATGCTATTCTCGTTGGACTTCCCTTGAGGCCGCATGTCCTTTCTGAAAGAGGGATGTAGCTGGCAGGAATGGAGATGCCTGTCTCCCTAGGATGGAATGTTTGTTACTTATATATAGTACTCTTTTCATTCCTTCCTACTCCTTCACCCAAATTCAAAGCAGGATAAGTATCTGAAAGAAGTGGAATTACTTTGAGTGGCATTTCTGAAAATTTATGAATTTAAAAAAATAAGCTTAGTTTCTGTTTTGCCTTTAGATTTCGTATAAGTAATTATAATTTATTATTAAAGTATTATTAAATAACATAATTTATTATGAGTAATTAGCAAAAGGAATATGAAATGGTGCTCTGAAGAATGCTGAAAAAGAAAATGATTGGAAATAAATATTTTGTGTCTTTTATTGATAGAGCCACGAAGAAATGGGAGCAAGTAAACCTGGAGGTTGAGAGAAGAGAAAAATGAGAAAAGAGAAAAGTGCCAGACATCATCTGATTTATAATCAAAAATGAAAATTCAAAGAATGAGATATTCAAGTACTCCATACTATATACTGGATAGCCAAAGATGATAAAATGCAAATTCTGAAAATAAGATGCAGGAAGTACATTGTGCTCTTTCCAAACTGATAAAAATGCAAATTACAAACAGCTGCCTGTGTATTTATGTAGGTCTGGAATTCATTCTATGCATTGTCACAAACGTTTAATAAAATTTAAAAGTTTGACAAAGTCATTCTTTAATTGTAAACCAAGTTATATTGCACAGATTAAAGAGTCAATTTTTGCCTTTGATGTCTATTATGGAATATTCTTTATGGAAAAAACTTCACCTTTTCTTTATCTAGGTTTTAAATTGGCCCCTCAGTGGTGATAACAGATAAAGTGTAAAAAAATTCATTGAAGTCTCAGGGTTACAGTTTGGTGATGAGTCCATTAAAAAGTCCAATAAAAGTGAAAACTTTGGTGTGTTCTAGAAAGAGATGAAGGTTGATTTATCATGCAGGGTAGTTACTAAACAATGTCTTTTAATTGGCAGCTACAAAATCTGTCTGCTGAGATGTGCTCCATTCAAAACTAAAAAATAAACATTTTCCTACCATGGACATAAAAAGTAAATGATCAAATTGGAGAAAAGGACAGACTTTTTTTTAAAGTGAATTAATATATGACATCCCAAAAACCTTAGTGAAGTTATAAGGCTTAAATAGCTAGAAATATAAATGCTTATAAACTTAAGAGAAACATCATTTGAAAACATACTTCCTTTTGCACTTGTTTAGAATTGTGTATTTTGAATAATACATTTTTAATATGTTTTTATTTCAGTTGAAGTTAACTGTAGAATGACTGGAACAAAAACAAATTAAAAATTTATTATTCTAACTTTACAACACTAAATATGAAAGAAATATAAGTAACCATTCAAATGATGTTTTTAAAGTTTGTAGCATTTATACTTTTGAGTTTATTAAAGCTTAGAACTTCACTAAGACTTTGGGACACCATGTATTTGTATTTTCATACATTTTGTGGTTATTGGTAGCCTCTTCAATATTTATTGGGGGAAACAGGGCTCTTGGAAGTATTTTATTTTATTATTTTTTAATTTTTTAAACTTTATTTATTGAAAAATTAAAAAAAAAACATACAACATTTCAAACAAACAAAAAAAAGCAAAGGATTAAGAAAAACAAATAACCTAAAATAACTGCTTTGCTTTTGGAAGTATTTTATTTTAACACATAAAATGTGATTCCAGCTTGTGCAGTATTACTTTGAGATTTCTAGTGATGCTCTGTCTACCCACTTTCAAGAACATGGAAATAAGAAGTCATTTTGTTTTTACAGGTAGAGAATATAGAAATGAAAACTGTACCAGCAAAATATCTTGGTGAGATGGATTTTAGAGGAATTAAAAAAAAAAAAAAAAAAAAGTTTAGTTGAAAAACTGCCCAGCTGGAAGATGATAGGAGACATCATATAATTCCGTTTAACAAACAGATCTGTTTCTTCCTAAACTTCAATTAGTGATGGAGAGGGAAGGGTTCTAAGAAAAAGGCAATTCCTTTTTTGAAGTACAGATACTTTGTGTATCTTTTGCATGCCAAATGCTGAAGAATTAATGATGAATGAGAAGAATCTGAAGGAAGGCTTGGATGTGATTATTCTGAATGTTATTGTTTTAAATAAATAGAAAATTTTATGATAATCTTCATCTAAAAAGTGAAGTAGACAATGGCATTAAGCAGTCCTGTTTTTGTATTTATGATTTAAGGAAAAAGCAATTGGTTTAAATTGGGTGAACTTCCTAACGAAGAAGGAAGACCGTACCAAACACCAAACTAAGAAAATGATAATGATAAAGTTATGAGGACAACCCAAAAATTAGTAAGCCAGCAAGAAGCTTGCTTGCTGACTCCTGAATATATAGTCAGTGCATTTAGATTTAATTCTCATGATGCTTTTGTAGTACATACTAGTTATACGTCAACTCCTCATATCCCTGCTTACCCTGAAACCATGCTGAGCCGAGCTGGGCCAGCGATACCAACCTCAGAGCCATGATGGTAGAACTCTTAGTCAATGTTTCTTCCCCATCACCTTCCCTTTGCTGTCCTGTAAGAGTGGTATAGATGTGCTGTCCATGTCCCTGCCTTCTCATAGAAAGAGGAAGAAACAAATATCAAAACATGTACTTTGTGAGCGAGCATTACATTTTTGAGTTTTCTGACAACCAAGGCAAGAAATAAACCATAGATGGTTATATCAGGAGATTATGCTAGTGCTCCAAGGAAAACATTGTTTTTTAAGAGTTCTACATTCAAAGCAGAATCCATTTTGTGTAGTAACTAATTCACTCAATAAACATAACTAATTCACCCAATAAATACTAAACACCCTCTGAGGTCAGACCCTCTGCTTGATGTTGCAGATACAAAGATAACCAGGGTTACCCTTTAAATGCTTCTAATATAATGACTCAGAAACAAATGATTTAAGCATTTATATGATGTGATCCATAGTAAAGGTTTGAATAGGTGCTATGGGAATATAGAGAAGTCAAGTTTCGCAGACACTTTTACACAAGCTAGATATTGAGTGATCATTTCACAGAAACACTTCTTGCCATCGACATTCCTCTTTATGAACACAAGTGCAGATTTATAGCACTGCTGAGATAGTGGCCTACCCCCTGCCCTGACATAACTGTCGGATGAAAGATGAACTCTTAAAATCTGAGTATTTGCCTTCTGCTTCAGGCTACAGAAAAACTCACAGTGATCCGGTGTTCACCAGGGAGGTATTGCCAAAGCCTCCTGTTTCAGAGCGAACTTTCTTTTCCAGCTACCCACCTGCAAGCCATTTTGCAATTGTATTATACATAGTGAATTTTTTTTCTTCCCCAGTTAGGTTATGAGTGTTTTCAAGGAAAGAACATTTTCTTTCTTTATATCCCTTGAACCTGACATATAACAAGCATTTAATATTTGCTGAATGATCTAATTGTGTCTTTGAGGTTCGTTTACATTGCCTCAACCAGTATAGCCCTTAGACCCAGGAATGCAGGACGATTACCAGAGACCTTATATTTTGGAGGGTACCAAACTGGGCAAGGACTTCACAAGGCCATGGGGAAATGTCCATAAGAAGACATGCTCTCTCTTCTAGAGCATTCTTTGGTGCCAGGGACTGTCCCAATCACCCTGAGCCCATTTCCAGGCACTGTATGGGCCCCACCCCCAAGATAGTTTTCCAGTGGTGAACCTATCTATAAAAAGGGTGGTCAAGACACCTAGGAGGGTTTTTGGGGAGGGTGGGGCAAGATGGCGGAGTGGTGAGGAGTAGAATTTCGTCTCTCCCCTAGAGCAGCTGGCAGTTACCCAAGAACTATATGAAACAGTGTTTTCGGGGTCTCCAGTAACCAGTCACACATTGGACGCAAGTTTGGAATTGGACAAAAAGCTGAGATCGCAGCGAACATTGTAAGTTCCCCAGACCAGGGGTCTGGTGCCCCTCCCCACCCAGACCTCACAGACTGTCTTGCTGCCGGCTCCCTGAAAGGGGGGGTGGGGGGACAAAAAACAGTAATCTGCTGAGGGCAAGAAGGGAGGCTCAACTCAGCCTCAACTGCAGAATTAATTAACAAATTAATTAACTAATTTTTGGAGCTGGGGTGCTAAAGAAGGGCTGGGCTCTGAGAAGTGGGGGCACGTAAAAGCGGGCACCCATTCCCAGACTCCAAAAAAGCCATTTTTTTTCCCCTACATTTTGTCCCTTCTGGCTTCTCACTGATCCCTTATCTTTTTGCATTTCAATAGCCCCTGGCAGAGGTGAAACTGAAGCTGTTGGAGAGTAATTATCAGACAATAGCCCAAAGCTTATCTTTAAATGCTCTGTTCTGCCACTGACAAAACTTCCAGGTTGGGGAAAGACTTTTAAAAGGGACTCTTTTTTTTTTCTTTTTTCTTTTTCTTGTTTTTCTTTTCTATTTTTTTTTTTTTAATCTAAAAGTAATATATGTGGTTATTTTCTATCAGAAAGCCCAGGTTGAGGGACTAGGCTGGGCTTGGTGGGAGACAGAGTACCCACAGTGTCTTTGAGTTCCGTACTCACTACTGAAGGCCCCCATTCCCATCTTTAATTGGCAACTCAGGCTGACCAAGGAATCTACCTGGAGAGGCCCCAAAGAGGAGAGGGGAGAAGGGAATAGTGCCCCTGAGAGAAAACTGGAGTTCTGAGGATTGGGAGAGTGGAGGGAGGTCCAGCTCAACTGGCAGTCCTCCTTTTGGGAACTCAGACCCCAGGGGCTGGAATTCAGATTCTGGCTTCAGTCAGCCACGCCACCGACAGGATCAGAGTCACCGGGAGAACTAAAGCCTCCATACCTCCTTACACTGGTGGGGGAGCTGCGGGCTGGCAAGTGCCACCTGCTGGACAGGAGAGGAAAAGCACTAATTCTAAAGGCTTCATAGGAGGGTCTCATTCTCAGGAAAACTCCATACCCTCCCAATGAGACCTGGGCCTCACAAGACTGGGAAAATCTGACTAGGGTCGACCATATCTGAGGAGACCCACTCACAAAAAGGTTACATAGAGGCAGAGCAAGAAACAGAAAAAACAAGAGGGGAAAAATTCTGATCAACTAAATAGAACCTAAGTTAGAGGTCTAGAATAAGTTGAACTGAATAACAGAGGCCAGAGAACAAAGCCAACCAACAAGAAAACCACTAGGTAAAAGATAGAAAACAAGCTCCAAAATAAACTAATCAAGAAAATCAGATGCCTAGACAAGTTAAGATAACAAGCCATACCAGGAAACACGAAAACATGGACCAGCCAAAGGAATAATAGCTTAGCTGAGACACAGGAGTGGAGGCAACTAATGCTAAATAAATTTGATGAAATGAAGGAAGATAGCAAAAGAGCTGAAGACACTGGACAACCATAAAGAAGAATTCATAAACTTAAAAAAACAAATGGCAGAACTCATGGGAATGAAGGCCACAATGGAGGAGATGAAAAACACAATGGAGGGACACAACAGTAGATTTGAACAGGCAGAAGAAAGGATTAGTGAACTGGAAGACAGGTCATTCGAATTCATACACACAAAAGAACAGATGGTGAAAAAAAATGGAAAAATATGAGCAGGGTCTTAGGGAGCTGAGTGACAACATGAAATGCACAAATATATGTTATGGGTATCTCAGGAGGAGAAGAGAGGGGAAAAGGGGCAGAAAGAGTAATAGAAGACATATTCACTGAAAATTTCCCAACTCTTATAAAGGACAGAAAATTAGAGATTCAAGAAGCACCATGTACCCCGAATAGAATAGATCCCAATAGACCTACTCCAAGACACTTACTGGTCAGATTGTCCAATGTCAAAGATAAAGAGAGGATTCTGAAAGCAGCAAGAGAAAAACGATCCATCACATACAAGGGAAAGTCGATAAGACTATGTACAGATTTCTCTGCAGAAACCAGGGAGGCAAGAAGACAGTGGCATGATATATTTAAGATACTGAAAGAGAAAAACTGCCAACCAAGAATTCTATATCCAGCAAAACTTTCCTTCAAAAATGAGGGAGAGATTAAAACATTTGCAGACAAGCAGACACTGAGAGAGTTTGTGAATAAGAGACCGGCACTACAGGAAATACTAAAGGGAGTGCTACAGGCTGATAGGAAAAGACAGGAGAGAGAGAGTTGGAGAAGAGTGCAGAAATGAAGATTATCAGGAAAGGTAAAAGGAGAGGAAAAAATAAGATATGACATATAAATTCCAAAAAACAAAATGGTAGTAGAAAGTACTGCCCTTACAGTAATAACACTAAACGTAAATGGATTAAACTCCCCAATAAAAAGACACAGACTGGCAGAATGGATTAAAAAACAAGACCCATCTATATGCTGTCTACAAGTGTCGGGAGCCGAGCCGTCTAACCCGGGACCCAATGGCACAGCCTTGGGACCGCCCCGGCCAGTATCCACTACCTCAACATGCCGCACAGCAGCGGACGAGCCGACCCGACCATCTTCTGTGAGAGCTGCTATTCCTGCAGTTCCCCTGCAGGAACAATAATCCCTCTAAGCCTTTTAATCATTGTGCTTGTTCTTTGCCTTTTTCTTTACTAATGTAATAATTTGGGAAATACTCTGGATAATAATCAAAGATATGACAAAGTGTTGGGCACCTTCCGATGATTTTACCTTTCGATGAACCCCCTCCTCCACCTATGAGAAAGCAGCCACCCTGTTTAGCCGCCTGAAGCCCCCTTGCCCCTTTCCAGACTTCCTCCTTTACACAAATTCCCCCTTTTTACATCCAAAAATATTTCACTGAGAAAGCGATTAGAAGGCCAAAGCAGAAGCAATGTAAACCACGTAATTCATCACCCGGTTCCTTGACAGGCCCCGTTGTTTGCCGAGGTTAGAACTGAATCAGGGTCAACACGCTCCACTAGTGCCTAATGGCTGGCCTCGGGCAGCCAGAGCATACAAGAAATTCTTTGGGCACCCACCCCACGGGCTTATGGTACGAGAGTAGTTCCTCGTATGAGCCCACAGCTAATTTACTTTAGGTACAAAAACAAGCCCTTCTAAATAATTAAAATAGCCAAAACAGAGATCATTACTGAGAACAAGGAAGAATATTATGAGGAACTTGGAAGGTCTGCACCGGAATAGAGTTGTCTTAACATAGGGATGAAAACACACACTGCTCGGTCCCCCTGCCCTGTTCGGACCCCAATGTCCCCTGGAATTGAGTAACAATGGTTTTGTGATTTATATGCTGTGTTTGCCAGCTCTCACCCGCGTGATCCAGGTGCAGAGCTTATGTAACTTTGAGCTATAAAAGAAAATCACTTTTTCATTAAAATTGTCGGAGCCCTGAGCTTCGTCCCAGACACTTTGCGTGTCTGTCTCCTTCCTTGCTGCACCGACGCCGACCCCCACTTTAGGACCCTGTCACGTTTGCTGAGGCAGGACCTCGGCAACAAGAAACACACTTTAGACACAAGGACAAACATAGACTGAAAGTGAAAGGTTGGAAAAAGATATTTCATGCAAACAACAACCAGAAAAAAGTAGGAGTAGCTATATTAATATCAGACAACTTAGACTTCAAAAGCGAAACAATTAAAAGAGACAAGGAAGGACACCATATATTAATAAAAGGGTCAATTCATCAAGAAAACATAACAATCATAAATATTTATGCACCAAGCCAGAATGCCCCAAAATTTATGAGGCAAACACTGTGATCACTGAAAGGAGAAATAGATACTTCTACAATAATAGTTGGAGACTTCAATACACCACTCTCATCAATGGATAGAACATCTAGACAGAGGATCACTAAAGAAACAGAGATGTTGAATTGTATGATAAATGAACTAGACTTGACAGACATTTATAGAACACTACATCCAACAACAGCAGGATACACTCTTTTCTCAAGTGCTCATGGAACATTCTCTAGGATAGACCACATGTTGGGTCACAAAGCAAGTCTCAACAAATTTAAAAATATTGATATTATACAAAACACTTACTCAGACCACAATGGAATGAAGTTTGAAATAAATAAAAGGCAGAAGGTTATAAAATTCACAAACATATGGAGGCTAAACAACACCCTCTTAGAAAACCAGTGGGTAAAGGAAGAAATTACAAGAGAAATTAGTAAATACCTCGAGGCAAATGACAATGAAAACACAGCTTATCAAAACTTATGGGATGCAGCAAAGGCGATGCTAAGAGGGAAATTTATTGCCCTAAATGCCTATATTAAAAGAGAAGAGAGAGCAAAAATTGAAGAGTTAACTGCTCACATGGAGGAATTATATGGTATGTGTCTCTCCATATCTGCTGTGGGCTCTGCAAATGTTAGGGATGGTCCTAGCTCACCTAGCATACACAGATGAAGAGCTAACAATTTCTCTCAAATTCTCTTTTGCAGTCCATTTCTGTAACACTTTGAATGTTAACACTGTTGGTTTCTGGTTTCTTTCATTTTGAAAACTGAGGACAGAACATGAAAAACTGTACTAGCTATAATAGGAGTCAGGCATTTTGGGAGGGTTTTGTCATCACAGTGAAGGAGCAAGACAGAGGAGGGGGTTTAGTATGGATTACATTTTTAGAATATTTCAGATAAAGAAAATGCAAAAATATAATTTCTAGATCATTTGTGAATCCTTGATTCTAAAATTCATACTCCCTAGGCAATTCATGGGATTATTGTTGTATGCAACTATTGTGGATATGAAGGGAACCCAGGGAAAAACCAGAAGTTCTGTGCAGTACTCTATGAAAAATAATGTGGGCCCTTGCTCCTTGTTATTAACCAAAGATCAATTTGGGCAAGTCACTAAAATATGTTTAGTCTGTTTCTAATCTTTTATATTAAGAATCTGGAACAAAAGAAGCTTAAGATCAAGAACAGATTCATAGTTCATACCTAGGATGGTATAAGAATCTAAGTGGCACATTTCCCAAGTATTTCTGTTTTACTTTCCTCCAGTATCACATTCTATTCATTGTAATAATAAGGTGATAGATGATAGGTAGGTAGGTAGATAGATAGATAGATAGATAGATATAGATTGATATAAAATATATATCTCTGTATCTATGTCTATCTCTCTCTCTCTCTCTCTCTCAAGAGAGAGAATTTAGCATGGTGCCCGACACATACTAATTACACAGTAAATTGTAGCTTCTATTAAAAAAATAAGTGTAAAGAATGAAAACACGAAGAGGCTTCAGTTTCCAACAGAATGGAGAACTATACATTCAGAGAAACTCTTCCTGGAAATAACATATTTAAATATGGGTTGTGTTTAGGAACAAAACAAAATAAAAATGTCTTTTTTTCTGTGCATGTCTGAACAGGTGGAAAAGTAAGGAAATTCCACAGAATTCCAAAGTTATCCAGGAGAGTAAGGAGATAGGTATTGGGGCTGGCACTCACCCCGAGATACCTGTGAATGCCTGGGGCCCTAGAATTTATGCCCTAACGGTCCACGTACACAACAGAATAATAGACACAATCTAGGACATGAACAGGGTGGGAGGTAAGATTGAAAACCCCACAAATGCCAGCATGCCTTAAGCCTGACCCTCACAAAAGAGAACTAGAAAAAAAAACCAAACCACTCACCTTGCAGACAGTGTTAATGTGCATCCTCTTCCTGTAGAATTTCTAAAGCCCTACCTGTTTTCAGGTAAATGTTGGACTTGAATCCATTTTATGAGACTGTTCAAACAAACTTCAAGTCAGATTAAAAGATATACTGGTAATACTAATCAAAAGAAAGCTGAGGTTGTTATATTAATACCATCAGGGCAAAGCATTACTAGAGACAAAGAGGGTTACTACATATGATAAAAGTTTCTGTTCAAGAAACGGTGCTCTTTGTATGTACCTAATAACATAGTTTTAAATATATATAAAGCCAACATTAACAGAATGACAAATAGAAATCAACAAATCCATTATTATACTGAAATATCTTTAAATACCACACTCAGTAATTGATTGATCAAGCATACAAAAAATAATTGAAGAAATAAAAGATTTTAACCAAACAATTAGCAAAGTTGATCTAAAACACATCGACTACCATTGTCATTAGATTCTAAAGGTGTTCCCTGAGATTCCTGCCTCCACCGCTGGTGTACATGCTCTGTATAATTCCCAGGATTTTGAATATGATGGGATATCACTCCCATGATTAAGTTATGTTATATGGCACAGTTGGCTTTAAGAAAGGGAGAATATCCTGGGAGGAACCAACCTAATCAGGTGAGCCCTTAAAAGGGGCTGGTTTTTTCCTAAAGAAAGGGATTAGAAGCATTAGTGGGACACAAAGTAAGGGACAGCCTCTGCTGCTGGCTTTGAAGATGGAGGGTGCCATATGGCAAGGAATGGAGGAGGTATCTAGGAACTGAGATTGGCACCCAGCTGACAGTCAGCAAGGAAATGGAGACCTCAGTCTCACAATTGGAAGGAACTGAGTTTGGTTAGCAACTTTAATGAGCTTGGAAGCAGGGTCTTCCCCAGAGCCTCCAGAAATGAATGAAGCCCAGTTAACACTTTAATTTCAATCTTGTAAGATCTGGATCAGAGAATTCAGTTACACCATGCTTGGACTTCTGACCAGAACCAGAAATATGAGGTTAAAATATGGGTGTCATTTTAAATGGCTAAATTTATGGTAATTTGATACGCAGCAATATAAAACTGAGGCAATGACTATGTTTAACAACTGGATAACTAGCATTTTTTTTTCAAACACACACAGTCATTTATGAAAATTGACTACAGTTTGAGCCATAAAGAAGGTTTCAACACATTTCAAAGAACTGGTTATAGATACACCACATTTAGTGCTGACAAAAAATTTTAGTTAGTGTGGTGGATTGAATTGTGTACCACAGCTTGGACGTGTTCTTTGTCATGGTCCACATTCCCGAGGGTGTGGACCTACTGTAAATAAGATCTCTTCAAGATGCTGTATCAGTTAAGGAGAGGCCCAACTGAGTCAGGTTGGGCTTTAATCCAGACGTCAGGAGTCCTTTACAAGCAGAGCAAAAGTCAGATGGAGAGAAAAGCCACAGAAGAAGCATGAAGCTGGAAGTCAATGGAACTTGGAAGAGAAAGGAGAAGATACCACCATGTGCATTGCCATGTGATGGAAAAATGAAGGAACCCAAAGGTTGTCATCCAACCAGAACATACTGACCCTGGGAGGAGGCAAGCTTTCTAACCTCTGAAACTGTGAGCCAAAAAATTCCTGATGTTAAGCCAACCCATTGTATAGTATTTCTTTTAGCAGCCAGGAAACTAAAACAGAAACAAACAAAATGAATAAAAATATACATGCATGTGAAAATTAAAAGACACATTTCTAAATAACTCATGGGTCAAAGAAGAAAACATAACGAAAATTAAAATATATTTAATGAATGATAACATAAGTTCTACTTATCAAAACACATGGAAAGCAGCTAACTCTTAGTAAACTAGGAATAGAGGGACATTCTCTTAAACTGATGAAGGATATCTATAAAATCCTAGAACAAACATATTTAATTATGAATTGTAAAGAATTCCCTTTAAGTTGAAGATCAAAACAAAGTACCCACTATTACTTCTTCTGTTCACCATTTCACTATAGGTCTTCATAGACATGGTAAGATGAGAAAAATGTAATAAACCCTATAAAAAGTGGAATTGAAGAAACAAGTAAGTCATTAGTCAAAGGTGATATAATTATCTGCATAGAAAGCCCCAAATATTTAAAGACAAATTATTAGAATTATCAAGAGAGATTAGCTTGGGAAATAAGATCCATAGACAAAAGTTACTTGCATTTTTATATACTAATGTGTGTTTAGAAAAAGCAACATAGGCAAAAAAGGATATATTCATAAAAGCAACAAAAATAAAAGGTGTCTAGGAATAAACTAACAAAAGTGTGTAAGACTTTTATGCAGGAATCTATAAAACTTCAATGAAAATTATTAACTAACTAATAAATGCAATGGACTTATGCATTTTTTTGCTCATGGAGAAGCAGACACACTATATTAAAGATGTCAATTAATGGCAAATTGACCTCCTATTCAATGTCGTGCCAATTAAAATCCTGTTTTTTTTTTCATGAAACTTGACAAGCTTACTCTAAAACTAATATGAAATTACAAAACCTCAAGACTAGTCAAAAACACACTACAAATGAAGAAGAGTAAAGTATAGGGTGTTGCCCTTCCAGACCCCAAGAATTATTCGGAATCTATCAGATAAAGCTGTATTTTATATTTCCTACAGCATAGCATTGCCATTGTTATGATATTTGAGGAAAAATGGAAGAGAATAGAGAGCCCATAAAACTAATCTTCATATGTATGAAAATCTGTATATATCAGAGAAGATTTTGCAGATCAATGGAGAAAGGAAGAATTAGTAAATAAATGTGTTGGTAAAGTTGGTTATCCATATAGATAAAAATGACAGTGGATCCCTAAACCTAAAATACAAAAATCAGTTCCAGATAAATCAAGCACTTAAATGTTACAAGCAGGACCTTAAAATTCATAGACACTATTTGTTGAATGTGTTATTGAGTTGTCATAAATTTAGACCCAAGTACCACAGAATGAAATGTTTGGAACAGCTCAATGGATTATTTTGTTAAACTACTTGGCAAAAATAAAAGCCACAACAAACTACTTTGCTCCTGGCATAAACTCAAAGGGACAGTTTGCACCATTTGTAAAGTAATCAAAACAGATCATCTATAGTGAGGCAGAGAGAACTTTTGGTTCCAATTTAATCTGCTTTGACTTAGCTTTTGCTAGATGATCGTGTTTGTGGAGATAATTGCCCCTACTGCCAGGCTGATGTTCATGTTTCTTTCCGTTAGGGAAAAGACTGACATCGAACAAACTAAAGGCAATTACCAGGAAGACTGGGTGATTGCCAATAAGTTCAGTAAACTCACATGAAGTTTGGAGCCAGAAGTTTTTTTAGGCTACTGGTTTTGCCACTTACAAGTTGTTGGACCATGGAGGAAATGATCCCTTGAGCATATATTTCCTCATTTGTAAGAATGACTTGATTATGATGTTGTTATGGGCATTAGAGATAGAATTACGAAATGCCTAGTGTCACACTTGGGGCGGAGTGGTTTTTGATAAATGGTACCAATTTATTATTATTGAAAAATATCTGACATGTTATTGCCACTTGTTGATCAACATAATATAAAATTGATATGTATTATATATAATAGAAATAACATGACCACATTCTTAGAACTTAATCTGATATTTAATTTGCATATGTGATATTAAATAGCAACTAAATATAATAAGATGTGGAAGTTTCTGCTGGTCATAGGCCAGAAATACAGTTTGAAAATGTTTTTGAGAACAGATTGATAATTCTGACACTTGCTCCTTGTCCATGAGATCTCCTGGTTAGTAAGGATGCACAAATGCTTCCCTTTTTACATTTTTTGATGCAGAGACAAATCTATACTTAGGATTTTAATGAGAATATATTTCTACCACATCATAAGAACAAAATAAATCCAATACATTGCGCCACTCAAGATTTAACAATATCTTGTATGTTGTAGCAGAATTTAAAGTGGTTTTTTCATTTTTCTTTTTAAAATTCTGATTTAATAATTTATACTCCCTAGGCATGCTGCCCTGGGAAATTTCCAGCCCAGAGCACTGAAGCTCTACATATAGTCAACTAAATGATTTTCATGTGATTTTACTATAAGGAAATAATTTCAAATTTGCTTCCTTCTGACACCCAGAAACTTATCTCTTCCCTCCATAGCTAGTGAGCTATTGTGTTTAAAGGATATGATCTGCTTAACATCATGATAAGTAAATTGCTATTAGAAACTGTGCCAGTTTGGATATATTATGTCCCCCAGAAAAAGCCATGATTTTTGATGCAATCTTGTGGGGGCAGATATTATTAGTGTTAATTAGGTTGGAACCTTTTGATTGTTTCCATGGAGATGTGGCCCTACCCATTCAGCATGGCCCTTTATTAGTTTACCAGACTTCTATAAAAACTCAGACAGAAGGAGCTCACTGCTTGTTGCAGCTGAGACAAACATTTTGAAGACGGCCATTGAAAGCTGACACTGGCATTTTGGAGAATGCCATTTTGAAACACAACGTGGGAGAAAGCAGGCGCCAGCTAGCTACATGCCTTCCAAGCTAACAGAGGTTTTCCGGATGCCAATGACCATCCTTCAGTGATGGTACCCTATTGTTGATGCCTTACCTTGGACATTGTACGCTTGACGGCCTTAAGTCTGTAACTTTGTAACCAAATAAACTCCCTTTATAAAAGCCAATCCATTTCTGGTATTTTGCTTAATGGCAGCATTAGCAAACTGGAGGAGAAACACAAATCATTTTATAAAAAAGATATATTTCAAATTAAATAGAAAACATTTATTAGTTAGTTGATGATCTGCATTATCCCTGTTATGCTACCATAATCAAGAGATGGTTATTTATTAGTGAGGGAAAATAATTCCACTTACCTAAGTACATATTTTTAAATCATTTTCAGGCTAACATTATGTTACATAATTTCTAAATTTGACTCTTCAGAATATAGTAATTGTTAATACAGCATATCAGCACATTATTTTAATCTACATCGATACAATATTTAAGTTTCAGAAGTACATAAAATTCAGATTTCACAGTTACACAGACTTTATCCAGTGGCATGCTGTTAAACGTTAACAATGGATTCTCTGGAAAAAATCAGCCCTGTTTATAGTTTTGCTGATTTCTGTGGTGTAAAGACTCTCACCATGGCTGATATAAAGCCACCAAAGTGAAGTCACTGAACACAGAGTTAGGAAAAATGCTTATAATTGGTTTTCCTGAGCTTCTCTGAGCTTGCTCCAGGATACCTCTGCATAATCCCCATGTTATAATGACACATAATTTAAAACAATCAAATTAAATTTAACTCATATTTATTGAGTGACTCTTAGGAACTACTTCATATTCAAGATATTGGAGCTATCTCTCTAACTACGTATTATACATTGCATATTTACCTGTTTGTCTATTGTAAATAGACAGAATGAAAGCCTTAAGAAAGTAAGGACTTTTTCTCCTTAATTCATTGTTGATTTCTCTGATTTTAGAATGATGGCTGACACATGGCAGGTACAGAAATAAAGATTGTTTAATCTGTCTTTGATGGAACAAGATGTTTTTTAAGGAGAAAAACAAATTAGATCATATAGTTAACAACTTTAGTGTTTTTCTTGTTTTTTTTTCCTTGTTGAAAATTGAACTGTATTAAATCGCAGGATGCTATAATTAATAATAATTTATACCTTCAACAAAAATTGTATTTTGCTGAAATGCTGTACATTGATTGAGATTCTACAAGGAATAATAGCAACTCCACCAACAATAATAGCAAAACTTTATAGAAGAGTGCTTGCTCCGTGGCAAGCATATGCTAAGTGAATTACATGTATTATTGAATTTAACTCTCATAATACTCTATCAGATTTTACTTCTCCATTTAATAAATAAGAAAACTGCAGCTCCATATGGTTCAATAACTTGCTCAAGTCAACAGCAGAGCTCCATTATTTTTCCTATAATTTTTTTTGTTAGAGAAGTCACGAGTTTACCGAAAAATCATGTGTAAAATACAGGATTTCCATTTTGAACCCAAATCTTTCTGACTTCAGAATCTATGTTCTAATCTGTAATTAATTTTCCTCTTGTTATTTCAAAATGGTGCTAGCACTGACAGTTGACATTTTTATCTTGATATTTTGCAATGTGCTGACACAGAGTTGTACGCAAGATCAACAATTAGGATTGTCTTTCAAAGTAAAACAAGTTCTACCCTTAAGAGCAGTCACCTCAAAGTGCTGCGAATTGGCCATAGGATATGAATGAGTTCACTGTGGTGCATGAAGCAGGGAGTCATAAACCAACTCTTTACCAGAGACTCTCTGTCCCAATGGCAAGAGTAGATGTGTGCCAACTGATGCCAACCATTGCCTATTCTCCTATCTTGTATCTGTCAATGTTTTTATGTGATAATTTACCCAATAACTTCCCCTGATTCTTTGTAACTATCCTAATGTTGCTACTTCCTGGCTGTATAACCTTTGGCCAAGTAAGTGGCAATATTAGTAACACAGCCTCATAGAATTAAAAGGAATGAAGAAGATTATCTGTGTAAAGTATTTTGAATAGTACCTGGTACATGGTAAGTACTATATATGCGTTAGTTTTTATTATTATTATTTTCAACAACAGTGGAGAGACCTAGCTTAAGGGAGGGCAATTTTTCAGCATTTCATTAGCTAGGTGTCCAGATGCTGACTGCCATTCTTTATTCTGAAGAACAGGATTACTTTATAGGCCTTGGGCAGGGGTGATGAGTGGGTGTAAGCCAGGGTACAGTAAAAATCTTATCTCCCAAATCATATCTGCCCCAAAATCTTCCAGTAAATCAAGTCACAATTTCCTCTCAGAATATACCTCCATTTATCTATCATATATTCATTCTGTAACTATCATTAATTAACTCTCTTCCCGATTCTCTTTTTTAAAATTATTTTCTTTCTTATTAGAACATTGCCTTTTATAATAGGAACTATATTTTATTTATTGCTCTGTTCTTTAAAATGCCATTTAGTAAATTCTTCAGTAGAGTTGCTGAATCAGAGAGAAATTCACAGGAAGCAATAGGAAGAGACAAACACAGGAAGAGTGTGTTTCTTCTAATGGAATCTACTTTTTAATTATTATATTTGATTTTTTTTATTTTACTTGATATCTGTCCAGGTCCTTGGTAAATTCCCATTGAAATGCATTCACTTACTTATTTCATAGGTTATACAATTTAGGATGCTCAGCTTGCATAAATCAGGACTTATCAAGTTTTGGATAACTGAAATATTTAAATTCAAATTTATGTCTTACCTATAAAGACACAAAAATAAACTATACTACTATTGCTTTTTCAGTTAATTTTTATTCTTCCACTCAGCAAATATTTATTTGACTATTTTTTCTCTACCTTTATCAAAATGTCAGGGATATAGCAATCAACAAAACAGAGGGAAAAATTCCTTCCCCCGTGGAGTTTATATTGTACTGAGGGGAGACAGACAGTGAATATATGATAAGTTTAGATGATGATAAGTTTTATGGGGAAAGACAAAGCCAGTTAAGGGGAATAGAGGGTTCTCAATAGGCATAGAGATTGCTGTTTTAGGTGGGGTATGGGAGCTCATTGAAAAGGTGACATCTGAACAAAGGCCGGAAGGAAGTGAGGGAACAAACAAGGAAGTGAAGGATGAAGGACTGGAGACTTAGGGGAGGGCAAGTACCAAGGCCCTAAGGAATTAGTGTGATTGGGGTCTTGGTTTAAAAAACAGCCCAGAGTCCAGTGCAGCTAAATCAGAGAGAGGGAGAGTGTTGTAAAGAATGTTAGAGAGATGGGGGGATGGGAGCAGGTCAGGTAGGGATTTGTAGGCCATCTGGAGTGGAGCTTTTCTCTGCGAGCTGTGGGAAGCCATTTAAAGATTTTTTTGCAGAGGAATGTCACGATTCGCTTTATATCTCTAAAGGACTACTCTGGCTGCTGAGGCTACCAGTCTACCTACAGGAGGGGCACTGTGGCCTTGGGGAGACCAGTTAGAAGGTTATCACAACAGTCGAGGTGAGGAAGTAAGAGAGCCTGTGGTTGGGTCAGGGTAGTGGTGGTCAACGAGCGAGAAGTGGCTGGATTCCGGATGCATTCGTAGTGGAGCCCATTAAGATTTCTCATGGATTTGCAGTGAAAGAAAAAGAAAGGAGTCAAGGCTAACCCCAAGGATTTTAGACTAAATAAATGGAAGACTGGAGACTGTAAGACAGACAAGAAATTGAAAGTTTTGTTTTGGACTATGTTCAGTTCAAGATGCTTCCAAAGGGAATTACTATGATGAAAACTGACATTTTCTCTATTTCATATAAAAATTTGTATCTTAAAAAGTCCCCAAACCTTAATTTTCAGATTCAGTTCTTAAATTAAAATTCAGTTACTTATTTATAATTGAACATCGAATTTTCAACAGATTCCACTAATAATTTGAAAAGACAAACCCATGAACAATTCTTGGAAATAATAAATAAAAATGAAGTGAAAAATATTAGTGTTCTAAACACTAGAGGTCAGCACCATCACAGGAATAGAAAATGACTTTACAAAGCCTTCACAATGAGACATTTTGTTGGGGCACATTTATTTCTAACTCACTGATGTTAGCAGTAGGAGCCCTCAAAAATGAAAATAAACAAAGTATAACCTTTTCATCAAAGACATTTTATAGAAAGAAAAAATAATTCATTTCAGTTTATAAGGATCCAAAGAAGGTATAACGTAGCTTGGAGTGTGTACAGTATTTGAAAATAAACGCATAAAGAGAGATGGACACTCTGGGGCATATTTTTCTCTTGATGCCCTTGCTGAAATTATGCTAGCAGCAAGAGCAGCTCAGACTGCCCCAGTTCAAATTTGCTGTTTCTCGTAAGGATTTGGCTACGAGGCACGTAAGTGTCTCCTCAGAAAGGTGACATTACTGCCCAAGGCCTTACTTAAATTAGCTGTAGCTTTTGGGGCCAGCAGTTCATAAGTGGCTTGAGTTGGGGTTGATAATCTTCCTTTCATCAGGGAGCAGAGGAGGATGCAAGAAACAAAAAAAGCAAAGAAATAAATAATAAAAGAAGAAAATGCAGAGTCAAAGAAAAATTACTAAAACTTTAGAGGTTCTATAAAGGATGAGAAAAATTAATGTCAATATATTTGAATACAAGTGAAAAAAACACACAATTGTATAAAATAGTAGATCTATCTTTGTTAAAAAATGGAATAGGTGCTTACACGGACAAATAAACTGCTAAGAGCTGACATACCGGATTTAAATTGGGGGGAAGGCTTATTATCTATTGAATTTCAGTTATTTTAAAAACCAAATTGAAATGTGTGTGTGTGTGTGTGTGTGTGTGTGTGTGTGTGTGTGTGTATGAGTGTGATTCCGTTTCTTCAGGCACTGTTGTTCCCTCTGTTAAACTGCTATTTATGGCTGCAAATATATTCAATGAAAATTTATTTCTTGACAATCAGTGGTATTTTTAAAATGTGATGCTTATAGAATAACCTTATTGTATGTAAAAATTTCTGCCTCAATTTCTCTCTGGAATAGGGAGGGATATAAATATTTATTTATAAATATTTATAAATATAATACAAATGCATTATAATCTGTTGCTCTAAAACCCTGAAGGGACAGGACTAAAATTTTATTAAGGCAAATTAGGCACACATGCTTACTAAGTACCACAAATACTATTCATCATTTTAATCCACTTGATGCTCCCCTTTTATTCTTACTTCATTTGTCTGTCAAATCAATTACACACATTTGCTCATTTTAGCCACAGTTGCCAATTCTTCTAGACACAGGTGACTAGGACTTCAAGGTATTGATGAATTTTGTTCTACTTACTCTTTTTCACATGGATCATTAAAGCCTCTCTCTCTCCTCCCTCCCTCCCTCCCTCCCTTCCTTCCTTCCTTCCTTCCTTTCTTCCTCTTTTGTCTCTTCCTGCCTCCTCTCCTTCCTATTGTCTTCTTATATTCAGCAAATATTTAACTAAGGTATATGCCAGATCATGCTAGATGACAGGATTAGAGAGCTGAACAGGTTATATGGCCTTGTCTCCAAGACACTCAAGGTTCAATTAGGTAGATAGATATGAGAACAAATAATTAACTTATTAAACAAATGTTTAATAAGTGATATCCAAATGAATTTGCATTTTCTCAATTTTAAATCTCATAATCCAGGAAGGTAGAACATTTTTTATCATTCTCACTTTAGACACAGGATAAAAGGGTTAGGGAAGTCAATTTACACACAAAAATATTCATAATTAGCCAACAAGTAGTGAATGGGCTTCATGAAGTCAATTCTGATGCTGTTTCTAAAATTACCATGCTGCCATCTCAGTCTTACATCTCTCTATAAATCTTCTTCCCTGTTTTTACAAGACCCTATTTTCGCTTCTTTTCCTTTTTCTTTTGTGTCATCTTCATTA
Source organism: Choloepus didactylus (assembly GCF_015220235.1). Classification (NCBI taxonomy): domain Eukaryota; kingdom Metazoa; phylum Chordata; class Mammalia; order Pilosa; family Megalonychidae; genus Choloepus; species Choloepus didactylus. The sequence continues at coordinate 42,223,267 of NC_051314.1, forward strand.
CCAGATCTCTTTCTCAAATGCCTCAATAATTAATATAGCATAATTATTTTTTGCAATAAAGTATTTTTGAATGATTGTCCTTCACTTGCTTATATCCCAACTATGCAATACAAGACAGGATGCTTTCAGTGGTACAAATTAGGTTAGTTATTAGTTTGCATTCCTTTGAAAGTTAGAGAGAACCTAGCACTTGCAGGATGACATATGAATTATATTAATTTTGACAATGATGGATAAGGGAAACAGAATGGTAGGAACTTGGAGTAGGATAGTGGGGTATTAAAAATGAGATATTTCATACCAGATTTATATTCTTGACTATAATGGTCCAGATTTCCTATCAGAGTATGAGTAAATTGCAGGGTATTTCCTTTTAACTTGTTTTTGTAATGTAGTTGTCTTTTTTTTTTTTCCGTTCTTTTTATTGTGAACTTTAACATACATACATAACAGTGATAACTTTCAATGTATGATTTAACAAGTAGTTAGAGAGCAAATCTCAGAGAATATCATGGGTCACAGTTCCACAACTTCAGCCATTTCCATTATTGTAAAATATAACATACATACAGGAAGATGACATCTCTCAATGTACAGTTCAACAAGCTGTCATATAAGTAATTTAAAAAATTGTTATGGGTCACAGTTCCACAATTTCAGTTCTTTCCTTAGTATGCAATACAAGGTATACTGTATATACACAGAAAGGTGTTGACCTTCAAGTCACAATTCAATGAGCAGCTATAGAGCAAATCCCAAGGGATGCTATAGCTACAGTTCCACCATGTCATTTACCTCCTTCCAGTCTTTCCAACACCCCAGCATCCAAATATATTCATACATTTACATATATATACATATATAAAGTTTCAGTATTCCTAGACCTTTGTTCAGTCTTGTCTAGTTTGTTGCTATTCCTTCCTCTCACTTAATCTGTTTCTCCATCCTCAGGGGTGTCTATGCAGTGAGCACCCTAACTTGTTCATATTAAAAGGGGGTGTTGACAGTACGGGGAAGGGGGCTGCATCTGATAGTTGATCTTAAAGAAGCTGTTGCCTCTGGGTTTTAAGACTTGTTTGGTATAGGAACATTCTAGTGGATTTAAGTTTCTGAAAGATAAAACTTGGTGAGTGCATCTTTTATAGGGACCTAGGTATTTGGGGACTACTTTTGGTAAGGGCCTGGCATGCTGTGGCCAATTGGGATGTCTAGCTGGAGCTTCTGTAAGAGAAATTTCCAGGATAGCCTCTCAACTTTATTTGAGATCTCTCAGCCTCTGTGATCTCAGCTTGTTACCTTTCTTTTTCTTCCCCCCTTTTGATCAAGTAGGCATTTTCAATCCCTTGCTGCCAGGGACAGGCTTATTCCTGGGAATCATGTCCCACATCGCCAGGGAAATTCATTCCCCTGGGAATCATGTCCCTTCTTCAGGGGAGGTTAAAGGATTTATTTGCTGAGTTGGGGTTAGAGAGGGAAAGGCCATGTCTGAGCCACAAGTAGGTTGCCTGGAGGCACCTCTTAAGCATAGTTATAGGAGGCTCAACCTCCTGTTTACAACCCTAAATTTCACACAAGCAAGTCTCAAGTCAAGAGCTTGATTTATTAAGTATGGGTTCCTAACTTGACTTAATATATATTTTATCCCAAGATAAACAGTCAGTTTCTTACATTATCTTCACTTTGTTGTACAATCATCATCACTCTCAACTTTAAACAATTATAATACATCCTAGAGTGCTTATCAGCTGCTAATTATTCATCCATAGTATTAGTGTAGAGTTGGTAAGATATTCCTATTAAATATAGTAATTAATACATAATGGGTAGTTTTTCCATACCACTCTGTTTTTAGCCCTCTGCACCAGTGTATACCTTATAAGTACATCATGCTAACACTTATTTAGGTCTGTGGTGCTACTCTGGGGATTACTTGCTTTTAAACAACCATTTACGAACATGTTCACCTTCAATGCATCAATGATGTTTATAATACCATTAACAAATCAAACTGTCTTCTGAAAATATTTAATCTTATCTAATACTGGTATCAAGTGATTATCAGTATTGCAGTTTTTATTTAAATATTCAAATGTATTAAAAATGTAGAAAATGTGGTCTCAAAGTGGATACCAGTACTGAAAATTATTCTATTGAAAAAGTTGTGTTCTAATCATTTTAGGAAATTACACATTTTATGACCTCCTATTATAGCTGGAAAATTTCCTTTAGCCTATTGAGGACTCCGAGAAGGTATAAAATAAAGAAACTTGTTTAATTTTGTTTTACCCAGACTGAAATGAAAATTAGTTAACAACTGACTGCTCTATTTTCCTGAATAACATATTTTAATATCTTGTGGAAATGTATTCCTGAGAGCCTCCTTTGAGAACCTCTAGGTAGTTGTTCTTTCATCAGTCAAGTCATTCAATAAATACTTATTGAACAACCTGACTTGTCAAGAGATGAAAATGGATAGGAATGTAGGCCAGCATTTTACTGAGGAATTTCACTCTTGCATACACCTATCTCTCTGTTTAGGAAAAAAGCTATTTCCACAGTTGTCTTACAGAGATATGGCTTCATCCACGAACACACAGACACAATGGGAAGAAGTAGATTGTGCTAAACTTTTGAGCTATTGTTGGGTATTCTTCAAACAGACCTCACATCAAATAAGAACAGTGAAAACTGCCATGGACTTAACATTTGCTTGTGTCTTTTCTGATTTTGTGACAAAAATTACTGATTGTAAAACTTGGTATAAATTTTCCTCTAAAGCCTTGGTACTCAACCAGAGGTAATTTTGCCTCCCAGGGAATATTTGAATGCTTGGAGGTATTTTGATTGTCACATGTAGGGGGGTACAACTGGCATCTAGTGGGGAGAGGCCAAGGATGCAGCTCAGCATTATACAATGCAGGGGACAGTACAACAACAAAGAATTATCAGGCCTTAAATGTCATTAAAACTGAAATTGAGAGACCCTGTTTTCAAGCAAAAACAACAATAAAAAATATAATGTAATATTGTTAGGCCTGGGATGATTATATTTCTATAAACATTTGGCTTGGTAAACAAAATACAGGAGAGAGAATTCCCAAATGTTCCACCTTTATAATTGCAAGTTATACTCATTTTAGAATGTTCTCTGGTTACAGAATTTCATTTTTACTTTTTATACTTAAGTGCTGATACTTCTGGACACACCATATGTCCTTTCTTGTCAGAGATGTCCTTGTGCCAGTATTCTCCAAATGTGCCTGTGACTGCAGGTTTTCAGTGAGAATGTCAGGTGGTTGTGCTGTTCTCATCACTCTTCAGAAGTCTGGCACTTAGAATAGTTAGGCAAGAAAGAACCTACAGTTTGGAATCACTTTTCTCAATGCAAAAGCTACTTATGAAATCTGACCATCAGCCCTTTCTCTAGCTTGCAATTAGAGTAGAAAAGAGGCCACTCAGTCAGTAATATTAAGAGAGAAAGAAGAACAAAGAACAAAGTGGCTACAGCAAGGGCCAACTTTTGGATTCCTTCAGCTCTGCACTTGGGGAAGTGACCTAGCCTCTCTAAGCCTCTGTCTTGTCACCTGTGCAATGGGGATAATGAAGTACCTATCTCAGAGCACAGCTGTATATAAACTGCTCAGTACAGTGTCTGGTATAATGGATGCTTTTAACAAATGTTTACTGTTATTATCTCTCTTTTCCCTTTACTTATTTACCAAATATTATTGGGCTCCTATGACATGCAGGCTATGTGTGAGGCCCTGGAGGTTAAATGGTGAACCCAAACAGATAGGTCTCTGTTCTTAGGAAGGTATGAAAGACACTAAAACAATAATCACACAAATAAATTGTATTTGGTGGTTATGCTGGTTTGGATGTAGTATGTCCCCCCAAAAATCTTTGGATTAGGTTATTTCCATGAAGATGTGACCCACCCAACTGTGGGTAACTCCTTTGATTAGATTATTTCCATGGAGGTGTGGCCCCACCCATTCCATGTGGGTCTTGATTAGTTCACTGGAGCCCTATAAAATCTCACAAACAGGACCTCAGAGCAGCTATAGCTGAGAGACATTTTGAAGATGGACATTGAAAGCTGATGCTGACATTTTGTAGAATGCCATTTTGAAACACAACTGGGGAGCAGGCAGACGCCAGCCATGTGCCTTCTGAGCTAAAAGGTTTTTTTGATGCCAACGGCCTTTCTCCAGTGAAGGTACCCTATTGTTGATGCCTTAACTTGGACACTTCATGGCCTTAAGACTGTAACTTTGCAACTAAATAACCCCCTTTATAAAAGCCAGTCCATTTCTGGTGTTTTGCATTCAGGCAGCATTAGCAAACCGGAACAGTGGTCGTCTAAAAGAGAGCTACATAGAGCTATAGCACATAACTTGTGAACTTGACTCAGTCTGGATCCCAAGGGACCCTTGGAAAATCCTGCTCACAGACAGAGAAGCCTTTTAGATCTTTTCCTTGTGACAGCGCTTTCTTCACCTGGGTGGAGATAGGATTGAAAAATGGTCACTATTGTTCTTAGAGTGAGACACTATTGGTTCTGACTCTTCTTTCCAAAGGAATAATTTGTACATGTTACAACAAGGGGAGAAAAATAGGAATGAGTAATGTTCTATTAAATTCCTACATCTCTCTCTGTTCAGATTTGTATCTGCTACTTACTAGTTTTTGATTTTTCCATTAAAGAAAAGAAACAATGCCATGGACTCTCAATGTCTTGATATAAAGAGACGTTGTTCTTGGATCTTATCAACACTAGTCAGCCAGATAATAAAAGACAGAGTTAGAGGGTTGTCAGGTTTGGTGGGGGCCAGGGGGTGGGGACTGAGAATACATTCTTTCTTTGGATGAAGCTGCCAGGTAATGTCTGTCGAATATTACTATTGCTGTAGCTCTTTTTTTGATGATCCTGTCTAGGAGGCAGTGGCTTATACTCCTTAGCTATTTAAACAAATGAAGAAATCTTATCATCAAAGGTCTAAGAAATAAGTAAGAAAACATCTGATTACCTGCCTTCTCCTAGTGGTCTGATTCTTTGTCTTGTAACTTTAGCAAAGGATCAACTGATCAGTTGGGGTCAGTGACAGAGACTGTTAGCTGTCCTCCAAAACTCATTCTCTTTTTCTTCCCCAGCATAAAGCAAGACTACATTTACCAGCATCCTTTGCAGTTAGATGAAGCCATGTGACAGGGCTCTGGGCCATGGAAGTGACCACAGGGATGGATGCATCCCTAGGCCTGGCCCATAAAATGCCCCCAGTTGCTCCTCTGTGCTCTCTCTCCTTTCTGGCTGACTGGAACTGCAAATCCCAGGGTGATTTTGGAAGTCAAGTATATTGAAGTTGGCCATATCTCTATCAGTCTGGGACCTTAAATATTATGTGGAGAAGCTCCACCCCCAACCTAAAACATCTGCTTGGGACTCTTAAAAAACAAAAACAAAAATATTTCTTGCACCTCAAAGCTAAATGTTGGGGCTTCATATGTTATTATAGCATAATTCCCCAAATTAACTAATATGGGAACTGGTAAAAAGAAGGGACTCATCTGTGATTATGGAATGATGCCCAAACATTTGTGAGGTCAGTAAATATTCCAGGAGGAAATGATGCTGGAGTTGTTATCGTTATTGTTATTGATATAGTTATTCAGAAATATTTCTGCGCTCACAAACAGGACTGTTAGCAATTCAGATTCACAAGAATCAGAGCCCTTACCCACTCCCAGTGTTGAAGGATGCAGACAATCAAAAGGCTCAGATGAAGCAGAGAGATGTCTGGGGCATCAAGTGTGATTGCCAAGTTCCTTCTTTACTGCAATGGACATGCCCTTCTGATCCAGAACAGATGAGACCTCAGAGTTCAGCTCCTCACACCACAGGGAGTGTTGCAATGATTCCATTTTTATTCTACACCCCCGAAAATTGTACAGCTTACATAGCATCTCCCAGGGAGCTATGTCTCCTAGATCCTGGGTCCTATTTACCACAAGTAATCCTTAGCCAGGGATATCAAGTTGTGGCATTTTGAAGCTGTATGTACCCCAGACATGTTCTTAAATCTAAAACATTCCTGTGGGTGTGAACCCACTGTAAGTAGTATCTTTTGATGAAGCCACTTCAATTAATGTGTGACTCACTTCATTCAAGATGGGACTTAATCCTCTTACTGGAGTCCTCTATAAAAAGAATGATGAAAGACAGAGAGAGAGAGAGAGAGAGAGAGAGAGAGAGAGAGAGAGAGAGAGAGAGAGAAAACCACAGAAGGAAGAAACAAATCAACAAAACAAAACCCAGAGAAGGGAGAGACCAGCTGACACTGCCATGTGCCTTGCCACTGGCAGAAGATCCAAGAAGCGCTGGCAGCCAGTCTTTAAGAAAAAAAAAAAAAATCATTGTCTTGGTTGTGCCTTGATTTGGACATTGTCTTGACCTCAAAACTGTAAGTTAATAAACTCCCATCGTTCTAGCCAACCCATTTCATGGTATTGCTTTAAGATCCTAGGAAACAAAAACACAGGGATATCTTTATATTGATATATTGTTTGTATTAAAAGTCTCTTTACCCAGAGATCTGCTTGACAAGGAGTTTAGACAGACTGTATCACCTGCATCTCTTTTTTTTTTTCCTAAGGATGTATCCTGGTGAAGCAGGTGAATGGATCCCAGTACAGCTCTTTTAACTCCTTCCTCACAATTTTATAACTCCATAGTAGGAGAAATGGATGGATCAACCGTATTTTGGGTACATTGGCAACAACTGTTTGGATAAGACTAAAAGAAAGGATAACTCATGTGCACTTTACAGCAGTCCTGTATTTTAATAATAAGCTATCCACTTTGTGCTGAGAAAACTGAGGTTTAGAGATAATGTAGAATTTGCTGAGTTTACACAGTTAGTGAATAATCGACTGAACTACTGGACCAAGACCTAAGTCTTGTGACTTTGTGTTTAAAATTATTGCCTTTGTTATCAAGCTGCTCCACAGTCAGTGAAGTGTGGTCTTTTGGCCACACTTTGACTACCCCTATCTGAGGTTCATCTACTTCTGTCAATCATGTGTTTATGAAAAAAGGTAGTATGAAGACTAATAAGAAAAACACTGAAAAGTGGTTATATAAAACTCTACTCAAATTCCTGGTCTTAAATTTTAGTGTGGTAGTCTCTATAACTGGTGAATGAGGGGAAAAAAGGGGGAAGACCAGAGGAAGGAGAATTCTTTGGAGAGTTCAGAGAATTACAGAAGAAGGGACTTGAGGTATTCATTTAGTTCAACTCACTCCTATGAACTGTTAACCTAAACTCCCTGGGTAGTATTGCTGAAAAAACTGATTTCCATAAGATTTGAAAACTGAACAGTGAATTAAAGATGTCTAAATGTCCTGATCCATCTGCCAAATTTAACAATCAAAAACAGTAGGTGCATATGTGTGTATGTGCTTGTGTGTGTGAACAGCATCCAAGTCAATCTTCAGAACTTGTGAAAAGCAACAGGAGCTACAGTAATCAAAATAAAGTCAATAATAGGATTAAAAATACATACAATTCTAGATTAAGGTAGAACATATATGCATGGAATTTCCTCCAAATTTTCTACACTGTGGAATAGTTGAGGCCAAGGATCTGTCTTACTTATTTTAATATTCCTAATGGCTTGCACAATGTGTGGCTTATATCAGGTTTTCAATTAATTTTTTTGTGGTAATGGCAAGCAACTTCTTAACACTCTTGATGTATCCACAAGGGTTTTCTCTCACGTGAGTGAAAAGTGGCACATGTGGGCACAAGGCAGCCCACAGCCTGCTGTGTCTATTCACAAAGGAAATGAAAGGACAAAGTCTTAAAATGCTTTTAAATCACTTAGCTGGAAGGTTTGTTCATTTTCTCCCCGAATGGCCTGAGTGTAAATGATCACCTTGCATTTCTGAAAATATTAGTTTGCCTTTTTTAACTTAATAAAATCCAGGAAATTCATCACATTTGTATAGTATATTACATTATAAAAGAATTTCCTCATGCAATTTCTCACTTAATTTCCACAACCAATTGAAGTAGAGATATTTTTTTCTAAATTTAGAGACCAGTAAATGGAGGTTTGGATAAAGCACTTGACACCCACACCTTTGCTTTGTGAATTCCAGGCACTCAAATACATGTTTTACATATTCTTTTAAGTACACTGCACAAAAACACAGTTTCATTGTGGAAATTAAAAGTAAATTTTGCTCATTGTATGGGAAATTATAAAAATATGTAATGAAGAAAATTAAAGTTATCCATAATCTCACAGTTCTAGAGATAATAAATGTTAACATCTTGACATGTTTCCTTCTAGTTCATTTTCTGTGCTTATGAATATATTTTTACTTTTTAATATATTAAAGATCATATAATATATTCAATTTTGTATTTATCTTTTTATTCCTGGGTCAGCCTAGTTTGGAACCTTTGACTTGACCCATCTGGAAAACGGAGACACAGAGAGGGGAAGTGTCTTGCCAAAGGTCACATAGTTACAAGGCCTGGGGGATGTAAATCTCCCTGGCAATGCAGGATATGACTCCCAGGGATGAATCTGGACCTGGACCTGGCATCATGGGATTGAGAATATCTTCTTGACCTAAAGGGGGATGCAAAATGAAACAAAATAAAATTTCAGTAGCTGAGAGATTTCAAATGGAGTTGAGAGGGCACTGTGGTGGACATTCTTATGCACTATATAGACAAACCTTTTTAGGTTTTAATATATTGGAATAGCTAGAAGCAAATAACTGAAACTACCAAACTCCAACCCAGTAGCCTTTACTCTTGAAGAAGATTCTATAACAATGTAGCTTACAAGGGATGACAGTGTGATTGTGAAAACCCTGTGGAGCGCGCTCCCTTTATGCAGTGTATGGATGGATGAGTAGAAAAATGGGGATAAAACCTAAATGAAAAATAGGGTGGGATGGGGGGTGTGATATGGGTGTCCTTTTTTGTTTTTATTTTTTATTCTTATTCTGATTCTTTCTGATGTAAGGAAAATGTTCAAAAATAGATTGGGGTGATGGATGAATGCACATCTATATGATGGTACTGTGAACAGTTGATTGTACACCATGGATGATTGTATGGTATGTGAATATATCTCAATAAAACTGAATTTAAAAAACAAAACAAAAGGCCTGGGAATTGAATCTGAGCTGTCTGGATCCAGAATTTATGTTTTTAACTACTAGGTTCTAGGTTCAACTCTCTCTCAGACCTGGACCTGCTACAGGATGGTGTTCTGTGGAAGAGAATAGCTATGTGGATGCCTAAAATGCTTAGTACCATGAGACTTTGGGGCCTTAACTGAAGGCACCTGCAGCCCTGCACTGCGCAGCATAAATGAAGCTACTTGTGTGTTGGCCCAGGCCTAACTGGTGAGAATGGAGTTGCCTGCAGAGCTGTCATCTTTCAAAGGACCATAGTTTGGGAGCTCAGCAAGGCAAAGTCTTAGCAAGGCCTGGGAAGAGAGATTCCACTGTGGGATGGCATAAGCAGGGCCAGGGTTAAAACACACCTGCATGGTGGGAGGGCAAACTGCAGTGAGAGCAGCTGCAGATTGGCAGACACCAGACCTCTTTCCACTCTGGGAAAGTCTGCCCCCCCCCCCCTTTATATTGTGTAAATCCTTATGGATTTTGGATAATGGTCAGGGCTTATGGGGTAGGGAAAGGAGGAAACTCAAGAATGTAATAAACTTTCTACCAAATTGTTAAATTGTGTCTCAAGTCAATTTGAATAGAATTTGAGTTATAAATAAATATGGCACTCTAGTATGTGAGGAATAGTTTATACCTGATACAGCGGCTACTAAAAGATCTACCGCAACTTGTGCAAGCATCACTCTATCATTGAATATTTAGTTTATTGACTTAAATAATGCCATAATAAACATATTTGAAATTGCATACTTTAGACAGAGTTTTATGAAGTAATAAATAATCCCCAACTCCTAATATTGAGCAACAGAAACCTTACATAAGAAATTATAGACTCCAATTATATGATGTTCAAGAATAGACAGCACTTATTTACGTTGATAAAGTATGAATGGTGCTTACCTGTGTGTGTAGTTTATTGGGAAGGGGGGATTAGAGAGCCTTCTGTGGGTGTTGGAAATATTCTATATCTTGATGTGGCTGATGGTCACAGGGGTATATACATATGTAAAAATGTATAAAGCTTATCGTACCTAAAAAATTGAAAAGATGAATAATTAAATGGAGGTTGGATATTCAGGACTAATCCTCTCTTTTCCCTCAACTTAAAGGAGTTTCTTCTTTTCTTTTTTCTTTTCCCATTTCGTGGCTGGATAGTTGAGATTAGGGGTTACCAAACTATGACCTGTGGGCCAAATCCAGCCCACTGCTTGTACTTGTAAATAAAATTTTATTGGAACATAATCATGTTCATTTCTGTATTATAGATGCTGCTTTCACGCCACAATGGCAGAATTTAATGGAGACCATATGGTCCACAAAAAGGCCATATGGCCCACAAAGCCTAAACTATTCATGATCTGGCTCTTTGCAGAAAACGTTTGCTGACCCTGGTCTAGATGGCTTTTTGGTTCCTTACCAATTCTGAAATTTTATGACTGTATGCTTCTAGAGTCCAGGACATTTTCCTCTGAAAAGTCTCCAGAAATAACTTCCAAACCTTTTAAGATTTATTATTTGTAAAGAGAAAGTAACAGGACCACAGCCCTTTTATTTGACTTGAATCCCAACCTTATACTTCTATTAATCCAAAAAATAGAACAGAAGTGTCTTAAGAAATCTTGTTTTAAGAAGAAACAGTGTTTTAAGAAGAAACATTTCCAAATTATGTGCATAGGTTTGGACTAAAGCTTAGGTCAAGGCTCATATGAAAAGTGTCCTTCTTTTTACGGGAAGGATGAAAGGGAAATCCACAACAACAGAGGGATATGGAACCAAAATTTTATTCCTATTGGTTTTTAGGATATGAAGGTAAAGAGAGGAACAGATCAGGAGAGAAAGCACCCTGAGAAATCTTTGAGCTCCACCTCTGCAATGTTTCAAGTCTGAAAGTCAGCTAATGCTTAATATTTTTTACCTTGAGGCTGTAGATACCTGCTGTTTGATTTAAGGCATTAGAAAAGCGATCTGCTTGTTCTGTGATGAAATTGCAGAATAAACAGCCTCATAATCCTAGCACTTTTGTGCCTCTGGTGCATTATTCACCCCTTCAGTCTTCCTCTACTTGGATGGCTTCGTAGGGTTTCACAGCATCTATTCCTAGCCTATGATATTAATGATGCCAATAGGCAGGCCCTAGAGACTGCTGGTTTAAGAAGGCTTTACTGGAGCAATGTTAATACAACTCTCCTGAGTTTCTTGGGCTTTTTGTTTTTTTGGGTTTTGTTCCCTTCGCCCTGTGGAAGCTGTAGTTTGCCACTATTTTTTTTTTTTTTTTTTTTTTTTTACTGCTACTTACATTTTCTCCCCTGCAGACACTTTGAATTAAGGCTGTTATTAAATTAGCATTCTATTCCTTGGGGACAACACTGTTCCTACACAGTGTAGGCTGAGTCTTTCCTGCAACCTGTTGTTTACAACACACAAGTCAGAAAATACAGTAGAAGTTAAGTAATTTCTGTCAGCATTTCATTTCACACACATTGAGTATTGTCAATGCACTGAGCATGCAAAACACAAGTTTACAATATTTGTCTTTGAAGATACATAAGCTTTTAGGGAAAACAAAGTAGTTAAAATTAGTGAAGAGAGTGATATTAACACACTCCAAAAAGAATCCCCAAATACTCAACTACGGGCATCTGAACGATTAATTCTCCAGCTCTAAAGCCATGACCTAAGTCTCCCATCTGCCTGGTTAGAACATTCCACAAAAACCTGATGTTCTTTAGAGTTCATGGAGAGAGTGTGATAATTTGTCATTCAGTCTTATTTCTCCTGGTCCTTGGCAGGACAGGATCTAGCATGTTGCACCTCCTTGAAGAGGGGTGCTGCTGAGCTGGTGTTGCCATCTGTGAGCTCAGAGAAAGGGTCCCAGCCCAGACTTCAGAGGAGGAAGAGCTACTCAGATGATATTGATGTCAATGAAGCTTGTTCTGCAAGTGCTAGAAAAACTGCTATAGGAAAGGGCTGCCTCTGCTGGGGTTAAGATGTGTTGCTGAGAAGGTACTTTCAGGAAACATAGGCAGACAGGAGTCACAAAAGAAGTACACAGGAAATCAAGGGGAAGGAGCATGTCTCTTCTGTGTCAGTTTCTCAGTCTTCCTCTATCTTCCCATGGAAAGGAACTGCCACTAACAAGGCAAAGAAGCCTTGCTGAAATGATGCTCACAGGGACCACAAGTAGTCAGAAACCCCACTAGAATGAATAGAGAACCAATAGGAAAGAGCAAATCCCTTCCTCCTCCTCCAACCTGGCAGTCTCCCTCTAGTACCATCTACTGTCAAAGCTTAACATGGCACCAGTTTGCATATAAGAAATGTGGTTTGTGATGGGATCATCACAAAGAAGAGTAGGAGAAGGGTTTGAAGTGGAGAGACAATAATTTAATAAATTGCATAATTATATTCCTCACAAAGCTCCATTCTGCTTTCATGATTGTACTGAAATCATGATGGGTACTAAGAAGTGAACAGAATTTCTCAACTGCAATGTGGACCATTAGACCATCCAAGAGTGAAGAAGAGAGAGAAGGAAAAGGTAGAAAGGTTTGAGAAGGGAGCTGTAGCCACATGGTTGGAATTGGCTTCACTAGCAATTTGAGACATTATTACAGGTTAGTTAAGCATGTCCTCAGAATGTAGGGAGTTGAAGAAAATGAGAAACGAGAGGAAAAAGAGAGACAATCATTTCACAAGTAAGTTTTCCCTCCCTCCCAAACATATAATTTCTCTGTCTAGCCTGTACTATTTACTCCGTGCCTCACATCCAGCCTGATGCCCTAAGCAGAACATGATATATAAGATATTTAGAATAAGCTGAGCACCTTTGATTAAGAAAGGCATGGCAAGCATATGCTTACTATTTTCCTCCATGCATGGGAGCCTCAGCGTGGTTTCTGCTTGTTTTACTGGGCTAAATGCTATGCAGTTGGTTGTCATCTGGCATGTCGGTTGGTATAGTACACAAATGACTTCTGCTTCCTCATTTCCCACAGGCAGTATTTGTAATGGCATGATTATGTGTCCAGAATTCAGGCTAAGAAAAAAAAGAAATGTAAAATCCAAAAGCTTATGAGCTGAGGGCTATTCAACTCTCAGGTTGTAGCCTTAGCTTTTAATGAGATGTAGGGATAACAGTTTTTCTGGCAAGTGCTCTTGGCTACGAATAGTAATGAAGAGACAAGTGTGTGCTGTAAATACTAGGGATGAAAATAAAGATGAGCAAGGTGTAATCAACCCAACAGATTAAATTTATTTTTTAAACTCTGGGAATTATAATATTTCAAATGCTTAGAGAGAAATAGTGTGCCATAGGAAAATAAAAGGAACAAATAACCAAGTTGAGTTACAGAATACCAGATAAGCTTTGTCAGCATTAAGGAATGGGGGTTTGATTGCTTTCTTGTTTTAATTATGACTTCTGATAAATAAGTACGATTTTTTTTTGTGGCAGGGTAATATAGTAAGAGATGTGGACAGTAAGAAGGGATTTTTAAACACCATATTTTTCTTCAACACATTTTCTCTTTTAATTCAACCAGCAGTTTACTCAGATTCCTTTTTTAAAAACATACTTGGAATGAAATTGGCAATATTATGTATCTTAAAGAACTTCTAGGAACTTCAAAGAAGATACAGCTGGTTGTGAATCCTACCTCTGATGCTTATGTGTGTGACAACTTGGAGAAAACATTTGGATAGGTCCATGCCTCAGTTTCTTTTCTAAAATGAGAATAAGAATAACTTTGGTATAGTTATCTATCTCAACACCCTGACTTGTCTGTACGTAGCACCAAAACATTAGTCATTTTTTATTATTAGCTATCACTAATAATTATCATTATTATGATGGTTAATAATATAAAACATTGTTATAGCTATTATATTAGCTATATTTCTTTCTTTCTAGTCTAATTTACACTTAGAGACTAAAATCATCACTTGATTTCCCTGCCCATGTGATTTGCACCAAGCTGGAGAAAATAAAACACTAATAAGGGATGTGAGCACAAGGCTATTCTGCAGCTGCTCTGTATGGTGACAATACACCAATGGACAGCCTTCTGTCCCAGTTAGAACTTACCCGCTGGGGAGGTGCTCACTGTGGGAAAATTCAGTTTGCATGTCTGATGGATCACATTGGTGATCAAGAAAGAATTCAGATTTTAAATTAACATTATTCAGATGTAGCTGTGCCAAACGGATGAAATAACCATTTTCATGGTTAGATATTAATAATATGGGAAATCAATTAAAAATAATACTTAATCTGTATAACTGTTGAGAACTTTCCAATCTATGTTGGATCAACACTTGAGAATTTGAACTTTCATCACAGAAGATAAATGAAAAATTCCTAATTTAGTCCTATTAAATGCCCGGGATCCTGCTATAGCTTATTATAGCTATATTCATGGATTCCCATGAATAATTCAAACAGGCTTTTGATCTCTCTGAATAATAACATGCTCAGGACATTTATAGAAAAAGTAGAAGTTGGAGACACAGAAGGCAATGCTACAAAGTGGAAATAATTTGGAAAACATTCTCAAGGTTTTGGCTGTGTCGGTTAACTAATTGGTAATCTACTTCCTGAAATGTCAGACAACTGTGACATACTGAAATGATGTGCTTGGCTGTAACCACTTGCAAGTGACATTCCAGGACTCTAGCATCTCCTTATGTGCCAAGACTAATGCCTGCTGTTAGCGTTGCTGGGAAAGGATGCCATATTTTGGGCATTTTTCCTTGGTAATTAAAGAATGTCTTCAAACCCACTGTCCATAGGGTGGAATTTTCCTTCCAAGTATTGCTATTTTCCTACCTAGAACAAACACCTAATTTATAATCATCATATGGTAGTGACAACAATTATTCTACAATCCTAGTGTTTGTATCTGATAGATCAAATTATCCCTCCAAAGGGGAAAGTTCAGATATTTTTGTTTCTAAGTTTAGTGAATATGATGCAGGTTCATGAATGTCCTAATTGTAATGGTAATCTATGTAAACAATGCAAATCTTATCCAGGATGATCCACTGTTGCTTGAACCTTTCTACTTCTTTCCATCCCCACTGCCTGTTTTCTTAATTCAGTTGTGGTGGACAGAAACTAATGGTGGCCACAATCACCCCTCCACCTCTTCGTGGTATTCACACCCTTGTATAATCCCCTCTGGTTCAGTGTGGACCTATGAATTACTTCTAATCAGTAGAATATTGTAAAGGTGATGGGAAAACACAATTGCATGTGCACGATTATATGATTATGTTACACAGATTGTAGTGCCCCTCTTTCAGCAAGTGGCCATGTTTGGGAATCCCACATGGTAAGGAACTGCTGGTAACTTCTAGGAGCTGAGGGTAACCTCCAGTCAAGAGTCATCAAAAAACTGAAGCTCTCGATGTCACAATTGTAAGAAACTGAATACTGCCAACAACCTGGGAGTGGGGAAGTGGATCCTTTCTTAATTGAGCCTCCAAATGAGAACCCAGCCCTTGTTGACACTGTGATTAATGCTTTTGAGACTCCAGACACAGCTAAGCCATGTTTAGACTCATGACCCACAGAAATTGTGAGATAATAAATGTGTTGGTTTAAGCCACTAGGTTTGTGGTAATATTATTTCATAGCAACACAAAACTAATACAAGTCACTAATATCAAAGGCTGAATTACTGCACCACCTTCTTAATTGACCTTTTTGACTATAAAGTTGACCCTACTCTAATTCATTCCCTACCCTGCAGTTACTGTTCTTTCTAAAACACAAACCTGTGTATGTCACTCCCTTGCTTAAATCTCTCCTGTGATTCTACATACCTTCTGAAGATCCTCCATCATCTGTTTCCTATGTACTTCCCCTGTCTCATTTTTAGCTTCTTTACTCACCCACCTCACACAATGCTTTACACCATAGGACAACTTCTTTAATCTTTGTACATGCTCCACTCATCCCCTATTTGCCTTCCAACTGTCAATTTATATATGATTTCCTAAGTTTAATTCAGGAGATTCTTCTATTTGCTGAGTAGAACTGTACACTTAGCTCTAATATTGAATTTATCAAAGTGCATTTTAATTCCCTACTGACTTGTGTACCTCTTCTATAGACTAAAAACTTCTCAGATGAAAAGCTATGACTTGCTCATTATTAAACTTTCACACATGTTACAATGGCTACTGGGTAGTAAATGGTGAGTAAATAGCTGATGAATGAAGGTTGTAACTGAAAGGAGTGGTGAAAAAATCTCCATTACACTGCATCCTCTATTTTGTAGTTATGACCACTCCCTACAGGGACACTGTTCTCCAGTTTGATTAGTCTAAAAATCAGTCCTTCCTAAACTTGATAGATTTCAAGAACCATTATAGATATTTGTTTAAATACAAATGTATATCCCTGCCTGATATCTACTGTATGAGACTCTGCAGAGCAGGACCTAGGAATCTATTACTTTAACCAATACTCCTGCAGCAAGTTTGCAAAATAGTGGTTTAAAAATGAGTGGTTATCCTTCAAGATATATTCTGATCAGACTGTCAAATACTGAAGAGAAAGAGCAAGTTCTGAAAGCAGCAAGAGGAAAGCAATTCACCACATACAAAGGAAACAACATAAGACTAAGTAGTGACTACTCAGTGGCCACCATGGAGACGAGAAGGCAGTGGCGTGACATATTTAAAATTCTGAGAGAGAAAATTTTCCAACCAAGAATACTTTATCCAGCAAAACTCTCCTTCAAATTTGAGGGAGAGCTTAAATTTTTCACAGACAAACAAATGCTGAGAGATTTTGCTAATAAAAGACCTGCCCTACTTCAGATACTAAAGAGAGCCCTACTGACAGAGAAACAAAGAAAGGAGAGAGAGATATAGACAAAGGTTCAGTACTAAAGAGATTCTATATTGGTTCATGAAAGGACAATAAGAGAGAGAGGGAAAAAATATATCTGACAAACATAAACCAAAGGATAGGATGGCTGATTCAAGAAATGCCTTCACAGTAATAATGTTGAATATAAATGGATTAAACTCCCCAGTTAAAAGATATAAATTGGCAGAATGGATCAAAAAATATGAACCATCAATATGTTGCATTCAAGAGACTCATCGTAGACACAGGGATACAAAGAAATTGAAAGTGAAAGGATGGAAAAAATATTTCATGCAAGCTACAGCCAAAAGAAAGCAGGAGTAGCAATATTAATCTCAGATAAAATAGAGTTTAAATGCAAGGATGTTATGAGAGACAAAGAAGGCCACTACATACTAATAAAAGGGGCAATTCAACAAGAAGAAATAACAATCATAAATGTTTATGCACCCAATCACGGTGCCACAAAATACATGAGACAAACACTGGCAAAACTAAAGGAAGCAATGGATAGGTCCACAATAATTGTGGGAGACTTCAACACATCACTCTCTCCTATAGATAGATCAACCAGACAGAAGACCAATAAGGAAACTGAAAACCTAAACAATCTGATAAATGAATTGGATTTAACAGACATATATAGAACATTACATCCCCAAATCATCAGGATACATATTCTTCTCTAGGGATCACAGAACTTTCTCCAGAATAGATCATATGCTGGGACATAAAACAAGCCTCAATAAATTAAAAAAAATTGAAATTATTTAAAGCACATTCTCTGACCACAATGGAATACAATTAGAAGTCAATAACCATCAGAGACTTAGAAAATTCACAAACACCTGAAGGTTAAAAATGAGGGGGAAGTGAAAACATTCCCAGATAATCAAAAGCTGAGGGACTTCATCACCAGTAGATCAGTCCTATAAGAAATGCTAAAGGGAATCGTGCAGGCTGAAAGGAAGGGACACTAAACAATTGACTGAAACCACATGAAGAAATAAAGATTTCCAGTAAAGATCACATGGTAAATATACATACCTGTCCGGCGCTGCCCCGCTCGGTCCCCGGTTCCCGGCCGGCGAGGGGAAACAGGGAAGGAGAGAGAGAGATGCAGACTGCGCGAACTAACCTGGTCATGAATCACGACTCGAACCACACGGCAGTTGTGAAAGCAAGCCCTTTACTACAGCTAGATGAACATTCTGTGTTACTGGTTCCCACACGGGGCACGGCGCCTCGTGGGAGAGCAGCCTCGATGTGGCCGTCAGGCACGGCTCCTTGTGGGCTGTCTCACCCTACCCCGTCCGGGTAAGACCTTTTATACACAATTAACAACCAATAAGCTTCTAGGCTAGTATCGCGTATACAGGATTTCGATTGGTAGGAGCGGGTGGCGGATACATGCGTCACTATGCGGAAACAGGATGCAGGCGCCATCTTGGCTCACTCGATGGGCGGGGGTAACTCTAGAGCAGGCTGCAGCGCATACGCTAGGCCCGATTCGGGAGGCGGCTTTCCACATCTCCCCCTTTCTTATTTATTTTTGACCCAGTGTCTCCAGTGATGAGCGTGCTCCCGTGAACCCAAATGGTTCACAACCTCTTTGGTGCTTTGGGGAGTCTGGACTAGGCCTCAGCCATCCAGCGGCGGAGCCTCTAGCACCAACCAGAATGCTCACGTCATACGGAGACCGGAGAGTCCGTAAGCTGGAAGCAACGTGACTCTCCCTGCAGTGCTTTGCCTGGCAACTGGGGAACAACGACGGGGGCAGGAACAGCAGTAACCAGAGTCGGGGGTGTCACTAGGTGTCTCTGTGCAATGGCTAGGGTCCAGTCTGGCCACAACTAGGACTCTGCCCTAGAGACCCACCTGAGACAAAATTATGACTACTGGTGTCGCCTTTTACACCCGAGAAACAGCCATGCGATTCGCTACAAATTTTGCTCCAAAGCGCCCCACCTGAGGCGACCAGGAAGGGGTATGGTTAATAAATCGGTCACTATCGGGGGTAACAGAGGTGGGAGTCATAGCCATCATAGTGGTAACACGCAATTGCTGCTGCGCTTGAAACAGGCGTTCTAGCAAACATTTAACAATGACTAATCCCACCAATAATCCCACTGCAATGAGGATCCAATTAATTAAATTGGGCCAAGAGAACCAGGAAGAAACACTGTGCAATAGTTTCTGTAGAACCTCGCCTAACCCGGAGAGATCGACTTTAACGGGTTTTAACTTGATCCCCCCAATTGTGTCTAAACTAGATTCCACCTGTTGGGAGAGATTAACAAATTCAGGAAAATATGACCTTTTCAGCCAATCAGAGACTCTGGAAATGCTTCCGGTCACGTTGGCCCTGACAGGAGTGACACAGAGTTTAACTGTAAGCCACCGGGTGTCACATGTTTGCTGAAGCACTCTCCAGAGTCCATCTATTTCCAGTCCAAGTTCATCTATCTCCGCTTGGAGTTTCTGAATGGCCTGGAAATTTAAGTTCAGCATCTGATTGTGGCGGCGTAGCACGTCTCGGGTAAGGTTGACCAAGCCATTTACCGTTTCCATCGTTATGGCGAGCTGCCGATCTGTCCATGCTTGTAGCACAGCCTGCCCGATCGTTGGGACAAACAAAGAGGAAGCTACACTGGCAGCATTCGATAGCCATTCTTTTATGCCTCTTGGACGCCTAGACTTAGAGAAGGGGATATTGTTAAGTGAAACAACTTGAGAAACAGGGCCAACCCAGTCGGTTGCCTTGACGGGGAGCCAGACATAACTTGGGCGATACACTAGGATAGCGGGGCGGCGAGGCATCCGGGTCTTTGGAACGGTTGCAGACTGTAGGAGCAAGCCCGATCCTCTTTTTGGGCAACCGCGGGGTGGTCAGTCCTACTATTATCGTCTTGTCGGTCGTCGCCATCATCAGCAGGGTCGGAGGCTTGGTCTAATGGTTCAGGTTGTATATTCGTTGGCGTTTCTGACAGCTGTTCCTTGGCTTCTTCAGGTGATGTCACGGTTCTCACCAGTCTTTCCGGAACCCACACTGGTTGACGTCCTGGTTCCTGGGGAAAAACACAAACAGAGCCTCTGGCCCAGCTGAGCACCGGGTCAGGGCCTTTCCACTGCCCCGACAGGACATCCTTCCAACGGACTAGACCTCTATGCGGAGGACTCGGGGTGGTGTGTTGCAGGGCAGGTGTCATTCCTTGTGAATTTTCGTTTAAAAAATTATATGTGAGCAAGGCTACAGACAGTCGAGCTTTTGGGGACAGGCCGTGGCCTATACCCTCTTTCTGTTTTTTAAGCAAGTCTTTGAGAGATCTGTGCGCTCTTTCAATGATTCCTTGCCCCTGAGGGTTATAGGGGATGCCATGTTTTAATTGGACATCCATGTTGTCACAAAATTTTTGGAAGGATTTACTAGTGTAGGCAGGCCCGTTATCCGTCTTTAACGTCTTTGGCTTACCCCAAGCTGCCCATGCAGCAAGGCAGTGTGCAATGACGTGGGAGACTCTTTCTCCTGGTTCAGCAGAGGCAAATAAAACTTGGGAGCATGTGTCCACCGACACATGTAAGTACTTGATCTTACCATACTCTGAATGATGAGTGACATCCATCTGCCAAGTATCCCCTGGGGTGAGACCCCTAGGGTTGACCCCAACCGAGGGGACTGCTCTCTGCTCTGCACAATTGTTGCAGGCTCGGACAATATCTCGAGCAGCTGCACGTGGTATGCTGAACCGCTTAGCTAGGGTACCTGCATTGATGTGAAACTTGGCATGGAATTCTCGGGCTTGTTGATACGGTACCAGCGTTGGAAAGATGTGCAGCTGTCGAGTGGCTACATCTGCGCTATGGTTCCCCTGGGCCATAGGGCCAGGCAAACCTGTGTGGGCTCTAATATGGGTTATGTAAAAAGGGTGTTGCCTGGTCCATATAACCTCCTGTAGTTTGGCAAAGAACGTCCTTACTGTAGAGGAATGTTTAACAATGCCCACCGTTTCTAAAATTTGTACAGAGTTCACAACATAAGCAGAATCCGAGACGACATTTAAGGGCTCGGAAAGGCTTTCCAGGACTGCAATGATAACCTGCAGTTCTACCCATTGAGGCTTTTGTGGTTGGAAGAGCACTGTTTTAGGAGTGTCCCCCTCCACACAATACGCCCCTGTTCCAGAGCTGGAGCCGTCCGTGTATACGGTGGGGGCGCCTGCTAGTGGCCTAGGAGAGGTTACTTTGGGAAAAATCACTGGGTGCCGGGTGACAAACTGCAAGAGAGGAGCCTTAGGGAACTGATTGTTAATGGGACCAAGAAATGTACACCGGAGAATGGCCCATTGATCTATGCATCCGGTGAGTATCTCAAGCTGCTGGGAAGAATAAGGCACCCTGAGATTTTTGGGCTGCTGACCGAAATGCTGCACAGCCCTTTTAATGCATTCTAGGGCCAAGTCTGCAACCGCTGTAGGATAGTGCTCTAGGACTTTTTTGGGGGAAACTCCAGGGTGGACCCAGAGCAGCGGCCCCCGCTGCCACAGTACCGCAGTGGGCTGTAATTCTGTCGGCAGCACGCAGGCTTCAAAAGGCTCATCAGGGTCTATTCTCTTCAATGCAGCGCCACTGAGCGCCTGTTCCACCTGGCATAGTGCTCGCCTTGCCTCTGGAGTGAAGCTTCGAGGTGAATTTATATTAGAATCCCCCTTCAACAGGTCGAACAAAGGTGTTAGTTTGACATTGGGTATTTTTAGGTATGGACGGATCCAATTGATATCCCCCATGAGTTTTTGTAGATCATTGAGAGTGTGTATATTGTCTAGCCTGAGAGACACCTTTTGGGGGGAAACATGAGTGGGTGCGACTTTCGCCCCCAGGAAAGTGGTAATGTCAGTCATTTGGATTTTTTCAGGGGCAATCTCTAGGTTAGCTTCTCTAAGACTAAGGACTAAATGTGACAAAACTGTTTTAAGAAGATCTGTGTCTCTATGGGCTAAGAGAATGTCATCCATATAATGGATGATTTTCACTTGAGGGAACTGCTGCCGAGTGCTAGCTAGCTTCGCAGCGACATACAGCTGGCACATGGTAGGACTATTAGCCATGCCTTGGGGCAGGACTGTCCATTCAAAGCGTTGACAGGGCTCCTCTTGATTACTAGAGGGCACAGTAAAGGCAAACTTAGGGGTGTCTTCAGGGTGGAGCGGAATAGAAAAGAAGCAATCTTTCAGATCTATGATGAAAATCGACCAGTGCTCCGGTAATGCCGAGAGGAGGGGCAGTCCCATCTGAACGGGCCCTAAAGGCTCCATGCAATCGTTAATAGCTCTTAGATCATGTAGCAGTCTCCATTTACCAGATTTCTTTTTTATTACGAATATAGGGGTGTTCCACGGTGACGTGGAAGGGGCGATATGGCCCTTTTCTAGTTGTTCTGATACTAGGGCGTGCAACGCTGCAAGTTTTTCCTGTGGCAAGGGCCACTGAGGCACCCACACCGGAGCCTCGGTTTTCCATTTTAGTTTTATAGGTGTGGGTGGGAATCTCTCCTCAGTGGCCCCTATGAAAAACCCAAGCCTCGTCTGTCAGACTTGGGGGCAGCTTGTATAGGCTCCGCACGTCCGTGCAGTGAAGCTCCTAAACCCTTGCCGGGGGTATACCCCATTTCTTTTAGCAGTCGCTTAGAGGTTGGGGAGTAGCCGCTAATTAAAGTAACGTCCATTTGGGTCAGAATGTCTCTTCCCCACAAAGACACAGGCAGGGCTAATACATAAGGCTGGAAACTGCCTTGGTGTCCTTCTTCATCGGCCCAATGAAGGGCAGCTGCACTGAGCATGGGCGCTGAAATTTGGCCTATTCCTCTAATGGGCTCTTCCGCCCTGCTCGTTGGCCAGGTGGGGGGCCATTCTTGTTGTCTTATGATAGACCGATCGGCCCCTGTATCGAGCAGGCCCAAGAAAGATCTGCCTTGCACCTTAATGGTTAGCATAGGTCGAGACTCCAGGGACATATGGAGTCCCTCAAAAATCGCTCCACTGGATCCGAACCCTTTTTCCCCTCTCTGTCTGATTCTGCTTGGAAAGACTGCATGTAAGCTGGGTAAGAGCAGGAGCTGCGCCAGCTTATCACCTTCTGCAATGACTAAGGTGCCCCGCTGAGATTGAACCATAACTTGGGCACGGCCTGTGAAATCTGAATCTACAAGTCCTGGTATAACTGTTAATCCTTTCAGGGCCGTGGATGCTCTTCCCAATATGAGCCCTACAGTACCAGCCGGTAAGGGCCCCTTGAAGGAGGTCCCTACTAACTGGACACCCATGGAGGGGGTTAGTACGAGTCTGGAGGTGGCACAGAGGTCCAGTCCTGCTGAGCCGGGGGACGCACGAATTTGATCGGATCCTGTGTTGTCGAATGGCATGCAAGGGGGTCCGTCGAAAGGGCGGACCCCCTCTTCCCGTTTTTTGGAATCTGCTCGGGGCGGCCAGAGAGGCGTCTACCCTGCGCATCGAAAACCGATTTACAGTCTTTTGCGCGGTGGGGGCCTTTGTGGCAACGGCCACACGGCCTGGTTGCTGCACCTGGTTCGCCAAACCGTTGAGTGGCAGGGGGTTGACGTCTATTGGGACAATCTCTCTTAAAGTGCCCTGATTGGCCACAGCCATAGCACCCGTTAGACTTTGCCCCTAAGGTTCTCGGGCTTTTTGTAGCCACCTGTAGGGAGCTGGCTAGCATGGCAGCTAGACCTGCATTAGTTAAAGGGCTGCCAGCATCTCTACAGAGCCTGACCCACTCTGTCAAATTTTTTGCTCTGTTTTGTGCCAGGATAACTTTGCACTCCTTGTTGCACTGCTCAAAAATCATTTGCTTAACCACAGTCTCTGCTACTCCTGGATCTGAGAAGATTCTCTCAGCTGCGGTTTGCATCCTGGCTACAAAATCCGCAAATGGTTCTGTGGGGCCTTGGTGTATATTGCTGAGTGAGGCCTGAGCCTCTCCCTCACCTGTTAGCTTTTTCCAGGCACCCACAAAACAGCGGAAGATCTGGGCATAGACCTCTTGTGGGAAACCCGTTTGGTTCTGGGCATGGGCGCCTCTCCCCAACAGCATGTCAGCATTCCACCCGCCACGTCTCCCCGCCGCATTCCTTGCGGCCTGCTCTTCAGCTAACTCCTCAAACCATGCTTTCCAATCTATGAATCGGCCTGACGGCAAGCAAGCACGGGCTAGCTGAAAAATATCTGCGGGTGTATGATTTAGAGCAGAGAGGTTCTCGATCATGTTCAAGGTATAAGGGGCATTGGGGCCATACTGATGGACGGCCTGCCTCAATTCCCTCAATAGTTTGTAATCATATGATTCGTGCCGATTGCCACCTTGGGGATTGATAATAACCGGGTACATTTCTGAGACTGGCTGCGGCTCAAGTGGCTGGTAGCCACCCAGCATGCCAAAAGGTCTAAATGTTGTGAAAGGGTTCCATCTCCAGAAATGTCTCCCACCACTACCTAATGGCAAAGGGTCCTGAGGGCCTGTATACTCGGGCGGGGGGTACGGCAAAGGTTGCCCCTCCCCTGACCGACCCATCGGGGTTTCCGGGTCTGGCAGCAAAGGATAATTACATTTACTGGGCATGGCCACTAGAGGGAGCTCTCGGCAAGGTCCTTTGGTGGGACCGCCCAAGGCGTCAGTTGGGAGCTGGGGTGTCCCTGGGGGTGCAGCGGTAGACATTGGCGGGGCGGAAGGCCGCACGGGTGTGGCGGGAGGCTCCTCCCACTCAATTAGCGGGGATGCTTCCGCCTTCTCGTCAGTATCGCTATCTGACTCTGAGTCAGAGTCACTGGACTCCGGCGGTTTGCCCTTACAGGAGCCGTCCGCTGACGAAACTGACTGGGTTTCTTGGAGCGCGCACCGTGCTTCTTGCAAGACAGAGGACGGGCTTAGGCCGGTAGCCGATTCTAGTTCAAGGACCGCACGGACGGTCTCCCATATGGGTACTAGAATCGGGTCCATACACACGCCCGTCTGGCGCGCTCGGTCTATGTCGCGACCGAGCTTCATCCAAGAGGGTAGGCTAAGGCTGCCGGTGCAGGCAAACCAAGGGGCAAAAGTATCAACATCATCAAGAAAACGCTGAAGGGAGCTTTTCCTGACCGAGATACCCCGTTGTTTCAAAAGGTTCTTTAAGGGAGCTAAGAGAGGTGAACTTCCGGACTGCCCCATGATTGCAGTCGGCACTATACTTCAGTCACTCGGAGAGCTCTTCCGAGTCCCCCGGGGTCACCTGAAAACCCACGGACCCTAACTATCATGTAATAAGACGCACTCACCTTCTCGCGTTGATCAGGCGCGGGAAGTCCGCCGTAAGCTCGACGCGCAGCGCTGCTCTCCTCACAGAGGGACCGTCGAGAGCGAGGCAGGAGGAGGAGCTTCCCCGTACGGGCCACCACTTGTCCGGCGCTGCCCCGCTCGGTCCCCGGTTCCCGGCCGGCGAGGGGAAACAGGGAAGGAGAGAGAGAGATGCAGACTGCGCGAACTAACCTGGTCATGAATCACGACTCGAACCACACGGCAGTTGTGAAAGCAAGCCCTTTACTACAGCTAGATGAACATTCTGTGTTACTGGTTCCCACACGGGGCACGGCGCCTCGTGGGAGAGCAGCCTCGATGTGGCCGTCAGGCACGGCTCCTTGTGGGCTGTCTCACCCTACCCCGTCCGGGTAAGACCTTTTATACACAATTAACAACCAATAAGCTTCTAGGCTAGTATCGCGTATACAGGATTTCGATTGGTAGGAGCGGGTGGCGGATACATGCGTCACTATGCGGAAACAGGATGCAGGCGCCATCTTGGCTCACTCGATGGGCGGGGGTAACTCTAGAGCAGGCTGCAGCGCATACGCTAGGCCCGATTCGGGAGGCGGCTTTCCACACATACCAATACTATGTATTTTTGATTTATAACTCCACTATTTACTTTCTACAGGATCTAAAATACATAAAGTGTAATGATAAATCAGTGGCTTTGGACTCAATGTAAAATATGTAATTTTTGACAAGAACTACATAAAGGTGGGGGAATGGAGGAGTATAGGAACATAGTTTATGTGTCCTATTGAAGTTAAGTTGGTATCAAAAAAAACAAGATTTTTATAGATTTAGGATGTTAAATTTAAGCCCCATGGTAAATACAATGAAAGTATCAGAGAATATGATCATAGAGATGCAAAGTAGAGTATGGGTTACAAGAAGTGGGGGACAGGGCAATGAGGAGTTAACAAGAAATGAGTGTAGGGTTTCTGTCTGGGGTGATGGGAAATTTCTAGTAATAGATGGTGTAAAGGTGATGGCATTGCAAAACTGTGAATGTGATTAATCCCACTAAATGGAATGCTTGGCAGGGGTTGGAATGGGAAGATTTATGCTGTATGTATGTTTCCACAATTGAAAAAAAAAGACAGTCTAAATAGATAATGACAATTAAATGCCATAGATGATCCTGGATGAGATTTAAGAATAGAGGAGAAAAGGCTCAAAAGGACATAACTGGGACATAAGAAAAAATGAAATATAGAATGTAAGCTTTATATCAATGTTAAATTTACTGAACTTCTTAACTACACTTAATGTGATTACATAAATGAATATCCTTGTTCATAGGAAATGTATATGTGAATTATATTATCTGTTCAAGGATGTGTGCAACTTGCTCTCATATGTTTAGAAGACAGAGCAATAGATGGTGGATGATAGGGAGGGAGGGAGGGAAAGAAAGAAATGGTAAAGTGACAAAATATTAAAGTTGATAGATCTGGGTATTGGTGGAGGGGGGTTGGGGTATGCTGGAGTTCAGTGTATGGGGTTTGTATTATTTTTGCAACTGTCCTGTAAGTTTGAATTTATTTCAAAATAAAAAGTTAAAAAAAGATGAGTGGTTATCATCACAACTGCACACACCTGAGTTCCACCTACCGGCTTTAATCTGCCTTTAGAATCAATTAAATAAAACCACATCAATTCCCTACCACCACTAGAATTGTCCAGAACTGACCTCTGATGGCTTGTTTTTGGTTTAGCAGTTGGGTTTTGGTTTTCCCATTGCTAAATTCCAAAACCCTTTCATGTTCTCACTTCTTGTTGACTACCTCCTGGATGTACCACATCATCATTTGGGAGCTCTTCATTGCCTGATGTTGATTCATTCTTTCTCTCTTCCTACTAATTTACATCAAAATTAAATCAAAAAGCTCCTCACTTTCCAGAATGCAGTTTTCTATTTTACATCATGTCCAGAGTGCAAAATTGTTCTCACTTTCAATTATACTCTCCTCTTGGGTGTTTAAATGCATCAATAAAATAGATCCAAAACTAAACATCCTCCACGGTTCTAAAGAACATGGAAATAGTTCCTTTCCTTGAGAGATACAAAATTTAAGTTAATATATTATTTCCATTGTTCTTCATGTGATAATATTATTTTATCCCTTCTGTAGGGTCAAGTTGGGTGGGTAGCAGGAGCAGGAAGCTACATATTCAGCGTGGTTCCTAAGCCTGGAGAAGAAGTTTCAGGCAGTTACATGACTAATGGGGCCACGCCAGGCAAATAACTGCACTGTACCGTGATTTTCTTATCTATAAAAATAGGGATGACAATAGCTCAAACTGGCTTAAAAATAATATAGAATTTATTAATTCATAACCGGCCATTCAAAAGTGGAGTTGTATCAGCACCAGTCACAGTTTGTTCATGGCTTTGGTTCCTTTTCTCTCTTTTCTCTAGGCTCTACCCTTTTCTGTATGTAGGTTTGTCATAAGGATGGCTCCTATCATAATTGAAAGATGACTGCCAACAAAACTAGGGGATAATTTTTCCAACCCTAGAAGAAGACAGAGAATGCTATCCTATCTCACTCATTTATGGGCTAAAGTAGAATTTTTATAGAAAATTCTAGTATATCTCTCCTCTGAAATGGGTGCTCATTTATTCCAGAAGTATCACTGACAGGAAGGGGGAATTTCCTGTAAACCAGTCAGGTTCTTTCCTTGATCTGAGTTCAGTTCCTGAAACTGCAATGCTGTTTCTAATCAGGAGAGAGAATATTAGAAAGTCAACCAGGGTATTCACTATACTTTATTTTTCAATTATGAAAGGAAGAAGATGGATTAAATGATTGGTAACATCCTTTCTAGCTCTAGTATTCGGTGACTTTCTATTAGACAGCAGGTGTTCTTAACCATTTTTCAGTTATAGACCTTTTCTGGTAGTCTGCTAAAGCTTATGGACTCCTCAGAATAATTACAAAGGAAATGAGCTATACTGGCATGTAATTATTAAAATACAAAAACTATTATGTGCCGTAGTAACACCTGTGTATATGTCAGAGTTCTCCAGAAAAAACAGAATTGACGGGATATATGTGTATGTGTGTGAGTAAATATTAAGCAATTTATTATAGGAATTGGCTCATGCAACCATGGTAATTGGAAGTCTGAATTCCATAAGGCAGGCTGCAAGTTGGGAACTTGATAGTAACATCAAATCCCCCGGAGATGCTGCAAGTTGGGAACTCTGATGAAGGTAATGAATTTCCCAGGAGAAGCTGGCTGGCTGGCTGAAGTAGAGTTAAAAATTCTTCTTTCTGACTGCTGAAATCCTCAGTTCTCCTTTTAAGGCCTCCAACTGATTGGATGAGAGATTCCTCTTGTTGCTGAAGGCAGTCTGCTTTGTTAATTGCTGATGTAATTAGCCACAGATGCAATCAACTGACTAATAATTTAAATTCAAGAAATACCCTCACAGTAACAATCAGACCAGTGCTTGCTTGACCAAACAATTGGACACCATAACCTATTCAATTTGACACATGAAATTAACCATCACACTATGCTTTTTAGTGGCATATTATATAGCAATAATTACTGTAATTCTGAAGGAGTGATGAAAGTAACTAATAGCTTAAGACCTCATTTGTGATTTCTATTGGTGTCAAAGACACAGACATAGCTAACACCACTGTGAATTTTTGCCTACATTTATAATTACTGGAAATTGTAAATTTTACTTAGAAGTTAATGGAAATAAAGATATAATTCTTTTCCCCTTCCTAGTCCATGTACTTCCTGACTTCAATCTATGGACCTTGTTTCAGTTTGCTAAAGCTGTTGGAATGCAATATACCAGAAATGGGTTGGCTTTCAACAATTGGAATGTATTAAGTTACAAGTTACAATTCTAAGGCCATAACAATATCCAAAATAAGGCAGTAACAAGGACACCTTCTATGAAGAAAGGCTGCTGGCATCCCCTCTGTCAGATAGCAAGGCACATGGCTAGCATTTAATGGTCCTTTGTTCCTGGGTTTTGTTGGTTTCAGCTTCTGATCCCAGTTGCCTTCTCTCTGTGCATCTGTGGGTTTTGTCTTAGCATCTCCACGGCGTTTCTCTCTGTAAGTGGCGTTTCTCTCTGCAAGCTCTCTCCAAATGTCTCTGCCTTTTATCCTCTCATAAAGGTCTCCAATAAAGGATTCAGATCCACCTTGAATTGGGTGGTTTACATCTTGATTGGTACAACCTAATCAAAAGGTTGCACCCACAATAGGTCTGCACCCACAGGAATTGATTAAAAGAATATGATCTTTTCTGGCATACATACAGCTCCAAACCACAGACATCTTGGGGTTTCATGAATCCCAGATTAAGAACCACTGTCATAGGACCCTGATTTAAGAAGCCAAGAAAATTCCATGTTACCCAGATCATAAGAATGGAGGTTCAGTTGTAAAATTCTTATAGCACTTATCACATTTTCCCCCATAATATGATTATGAGAGTCTGTGGTACACTTTGACAACTGGGTTGTAAGCTCCTTAAAGTAGAGAGCCATGCCATCTATATCTTTGATTTAACCACAGCACTATTCTTAAAACTGACCCTGAAGCAAAATCACTTTGGGAGTTGTCATGGATTGAATCATATACTCCATAAATATATATTCAAGTCATAATCTCTGTCCCTGTGGATGTGAACCCATTTGTAAAAAGGAACTTTAAAGATGTTATTAGTTGAGGGGAAACCAAACTGAATCATGATGGGCCTTAATCCAATGACTGGATTCCTTATAAGCAGAGGAAATTTGAACACACCATAGTAGGAGACACATGGGGAATGAGATGACCACGTGATGGAGGCAGAAATTGATTTATGAATTGCCATCAATCTACCACCAGAACACTATAGACTTCAGAGAAAGCATGGTTCTGCCAACACCTTGATTTTGGGTTTCTAAACTGCAAAACTGTGAGACAATAAATTCCTGTTGTTTAAGTCAATTAAGTCTGTGGTACTTTATATTACAGCAGCCCCGACAAACTAAAAAGACAGGAGCTCTAAAAAATACAGATGCTCCCAATTTCCTAAGACCCTCAGAATCAGAATCTCTACACAGGAATCTGAGATCTGTATCCCTAAAGCCTTCCAGATTATTTCAATGCAGTTAGATTTTACCTAGTCAATGATTCACATTAGAAAACCATGGTAATTTGGCACCTGGCATAATGCCTTGCACAAATTACATCCTCAGTAAATGGTTATGGATTTAAATGAGAGAAACTAGGACATATAAAAGGAGTTTATGTTTAGAAACAACATGAAAAAAAAATCTGTCATTCAAGTGTAACATGAAAGTTCTCACAAGAGCGAAGTTTCATTTTTTACAAATTTCTTTTAATAACAAAATTATAGTGGAAAACATGGTCCATGGCTCTTACATAAGTATTGACAGTAAAAATTGCTTCTTGAATTTAGTGCCAGAGAAATTTTAGCACCTCAGATGAACTCTTGTGATTCTTTATATTATAAGAGCCATATGATCCGTATGAACAGAAATAATGGAGGTGTTGAGACACTAGAGGTGGCATTCCTGTTTAGGAACTTGTAGCAGTAGTATTACAAATGCCACTGGGGCAGGTGACTTGGAGGAGTCAATTAAACATAATCCAACTTTGGCACCAAATCATGACTAGTTGGCCTGTTGGACACAAATTTCAGGTATATTCACTTCCATACTGAAGAAGTTTTTTTAAACTTGGAACTCTGGAAAACAATAGAATAAATTTGTTGAGAGGACTCCCAAACAAACTATGGATCGACTATCTGCAGGTTTATTTAAAATTTTAATTTATATTCATATATTACAGATTAAGTAGCTAAAATACATGTCCATGTACATATACTGCTTTTTCTAGGTGATTAACTAGAGTGCTCTTGAGTAATCATGAATCCTTCTTCACAAATGGATTGAAAACTCTTCTCAATATGGAAAGCTAGAGCCGATGTCTTAGTTTTTACACCACCCCTCCCATTTTTCTGCATCATTTCTTTTTTTCTGTTATGGCATATGCCGTTTCTCCTTGGTTGAATTCTGGAACTATCTAAACTTCTTTGCATTTTCTCATGGTTATAGCTCGAGACCATGCCATAACAATTTCTCTATTCCTGGTTCCTTTCCATTTTTTGAGCTCTGATGTGTATTTCTTTGTGCAGCGCCCTGCTTCTCTTTGCTTCTTTCTTTTTGCTTAAATTCTTTACGGTACAATTTCACATTTTGCTACCTAGTTCCCTACAAACTAATCTTAGTCATTCCAGTTCTTTAAGTAACACCATCTTTGGACATGTAATAAAAAGATATCAACCCACTTGTCACTTCTTTCAGGAGTCTCCCTTGACCTTCAGAGTCCCAGGTATAGTTCCTTGGTTGCAAGCAACAGCAATTAAGTTTGGCTAATTTTACTACAATAGAATTTATTGGAAAATGATTAGAGGCTCTCAGAATTGACCATTAGGGAAATAGTATTGGAGGCAACAGAAGCAGAAAGTTCAGCAACTATCTTGTAGTAAGAACAGTTTGCTTGGGCTACTTCAGTGGAGATGAATAATGAATTCCAACTATTTCTTCTGTGTTTTCAATACTCAAGATGTATTCTCTGGGAAAGAGCAGCTGATTAGCTGAGCTAAGCTCATACATCCATGCCCTGAATTAACTGGGCTATGAAAAGAAAGAACTTGAATCTTCTGATTTTTGCAGTATGAGGCAGGCATCTGAATTTACCATTCTACAAATACTCAATGAAAAGATAAGTCTCCAAGAGGGAATCCAGGCACTTTGGGAAGGAAGGATAAAGCAAGAGTCTTCAAAAAGACAAATGCCCACTACATCGTGTCTTCTAATTGTTCCCAAAAGCACTCTATGCTTCCCTCATCAAAACACTGACCATGCCATCTTGTGTATTTACTTCTATAAACACCTCACTAGGCACTAAATTCTGGAAGAGCAGAGGCCATACTTGGCTTGTTTATTGTATGTCTTCTAGACTTAGAGCAGCATTTGGCCCATATAATAAGTGCTGAATACACAGAAAGATGTTTTTGACAAACTTAATTAAAGTCATTTTATTGGCAGCCATCTCTCCACACTTCTGTGACAATAGCAGAAATAGACTTAATTAATAACAAAATGTATTGATTAATATAACTGGGAAGTTCAGAGGTAGAGCAGGTTTCAGATATCACCAAGGACTTTCTCTCAACCCAGCCTCTTCCTCTCAACCCAGCCTCTGCATGGCTGGTTTCTCAGCAATAATAGTTCCCCTACACTCTTGAAATGGTTTCCAACAGTTATCACAGTTATGGACATCCTTCTTTTATGTCCAGTAAGCAAATGAATTGGTCCCAGAATTCCTGGAACAGGGTGGAGGAGAATCACTCCTTTACGTACTGGGTTTGGTCGTATGTCTGCTTTGAATTAAATATTTCAGCCAGGAGGAGGCAATGGTCTTATTTCTTAGACTGGAGCTAGGGTTGTAGTCCATTTTCCCGGACATATTTCAATTCCTAAAAAACATTTGAAAGCAGTAGGAAGGAAAGGTTTCTGGAGAAGCTACCAACAAATGTGTACATCACCAGCCAAGTTTTATGGCCAGTAATAGCCACACAGTTTTGGTACAAGTCCAACCCATAGATTATGCTGTCTGGTATCCATATAGTCTTCTGGTCTACCCTCTCATGATCCTAGAAAAACTTATTAATCTTGATTCTGTGGTTGAAGAGGAAAAAAGAGAAGAGAAATACTTCTGCGCAGTCTAGAAGACTTTAACTCGGTAACAATAGATCTTATTTTCTGTAACATTCATTTTTTTCCCTCTTTGCATTGTCTGACTGATGGAGATGGCAACCAAAACTCTGTTCCCATCAAAGGTTGTCCAGAGACACAGAAAGTTGTCATAGTCCTTTGTAAAATCCTATTCTCCCCTTTCCTAGTTCCCACAACTACAATTTTGGTCTTGTTAACACAGTTATGGAGAATGATATACCAAAACAGGAAAAAGAAAAAGACAGCTGGAATAGTTTCTTGCCTAATCCCCAGAAACTTTTATATTTCCCTCTTCAAGTAAAAGAAAATTCCAGAGGAAAGTTTTCTAGAGGATGTTCCAAAAGCCACATTTATTGAAATACCACATAACGTATTGCAGCATTCAACCTATTAACTCTTATGGATTATTACTGAACACCTATTTATTTTCAAAACACTAGGCTAGATACTTTGCCATCCCTGGTAAAGTACTTGCTTCTTGGTATTCTCTGAGATTATCTAGGTAGTGATTTCTTATCAATAAAATTCTCATATGTGAGAGACATACACTATTAGTATAAATTACCTTAATTAAATTTAAGCTATTTGAGAATCTAAGTTTGACTAAAATAAGGTATCATAAAATACCTTAGTGCATTAGTATAGGTGAAATGTCACCTCACTTAAGCCCTCTAGTTCTTGGAATTCTCCAGTTCTTCAGAATGAACATTTTGGGGAGGATAAATTATTTCTGTTACTTCCTTTCTGTCTGCCAGACAGTGTCCCCACCTGCCAAGGCCTTAAAAATGCTTTTAACTGGTAGACTGTTATCAATGGACTTTTTAAATAGTTTTGCCTTAGAATTTCTATTTTATTGAATATGAATTCAGATACAGAGGTTAAAGACTGAATTTTATCCTGCAATTTATTCAGATATGTATTTTAAAATATAAACAATAAAAGATCAAAACCATGTCAGAACTTTAAAACAGTCAATAAAATTCAGAATCTAGCATGGCAAGCAGAATGCTAGATTTTTTGCCTGTGAGAAATAAGAATCCATTTAAAGCCAGTGACATTTTAGCCTCAGGAAGTTGATTTTCTGAGTATAAACAAAGCATTTTCAACATGCAAACAATGTTCCACATCTGTTTTTATGCCTTAATTTCTTTCCCCTTCTTGTTTGCTTCATTTTTGCCTTTTTCTTTTCTTTCTTTCCTACCTAAAAATCAATGATCCCTAAGGATTTGTCAATGGACCTCTCTCTTTCCTTAGCCAGGAGCCCTTAATAAGATTTGTGTTTTTTCTGTGCTTACTCTATCTTCCATAGAGACAGCAAGGCTTGTGCAGTTTCCAGCTGGCAAGGAAAAATTGTGATCCTGTTCAAAGAGTCTGTGAACATTCTCAGAAATCAGGGTGTTTTGTGTTGAATAGCACCTGGCAATTACATGTTGGGGATGAAAGGGAAATGCTTCCTTAGTTAATAAAATGTCTTTGGAATGTGTTCATTTCATTACATATTGCTTTTTTTCTTAATATATCATGCACAATGATGGTGTCTAAGTGAAAATATCCTATGAATTTCTGAATGACATCTTCATAAGGGCTCACAGGAAACATTTCTAAGAGTTTATTTTTAACTTAAGTGAGGTGCAACTTCAAAAGATATCCTTGGGAAACAATACAATAATGGATGGTGACTTTGGGGACTGACTGTTATATTCCACTTTCTGTCAAACCTCGTTTTATGTTTCTTTTACTTTTTTTTTGTTCTGCTGTTCTTTGCAGGGATTTCTTGTACCCTCTGTCATAATACTGCTGTTTTGTGGATGCCCATGGAAGGTGCTGGATCACTCTCTCCTACCCAAAATTGGTTTGGATGTGGAGATTGATGATGTCACACACAGGTTTATTACACACATTATGAGATTTTCACATTATGGGGAGAGCAGAGAAGATACCCACACCAGTCTGGAATGACTTGAGCAAAGGGAGGCCTGATAGCTTTGGATTTTATTGTGGTTAGGGGTGGGGTCATGGTGAGCATACCAGCACATGGGCCAAGGTTTGAGTGGTTGGAACTTCTCCCCTGGCACCAAGAGAGGGAGTGCCCTGGAGTTCTTATTGGCTTGTACAGCTGTAGGGCAAGAAGAGAATGGAGAGGGGCGGGACCCGAAAGCTGTCAGCAGTTAAACAACAAAAATGAAAGGAGATGCTTTATTATAACTGTTCTACATGAAAATCTATTCTCATGGTTTTTTTAAAAAAATAAGAATTTTTTTAGAATTAAACACATTTAAAAGGTCAAAAACAAATGTAATATGTAGATTTTTAAAAATATTTTGACATAATTTCAGACTTACAGAAAGGCTGGCTAACAGAAAGTCTGGGCTTTTTCTCATATCCTTCTCCCCAGTTCTTTCCTCCAGGAGTCCTTAGATAAAGCTGTGCATTAGGATCAGAGTTGGTACCTTCAAATACCTCTCCAGATCTCCTTCTATTACACTGATAGCTGCTGCTTTTTCTCTTATGGCAGCTGCCTGAAATGCTACCCTGGTATTACCAACTGCTTCCCAAGCCCTGCCTGCCAAGTTCTTTTGGCCAGAAA
The DNA here is from genome assembly GCF_015220235.1 of Choloepus didactylus. Lineage (NCBI taxonomy): Eukaryota > Metazoa > Chordata > Mammalia > Pilosa > Megalonychidae > Choloepus > Choloepus didactylus. The sequence continues at coordinate 42,259,085 of NC_051314.1, forward strand.
GCTTCCTCTGCTTCTTAAGACTTGTTCAGTTTCTTCAAAGGCATTCCCCTCAAGGGGAAAGAACTGCTGAGCCTCTAGGCATATGGATTTTTTTCTTTACACATGAGCTCTCTTTCTTCCTCGTTGGGATTGTGGGGTAGGAAGGGGTGTAATAGGCAGGTGCTGGTCAGGTTATAGTTAGGGAGCACCTTAAATTGGACCTGGAATTACTGTTACTTCTATATTCCATTCCTTGCTGCCAGTTTCGTCCATTTTCCCAGACTTCTTCACTTATGATACTTTTTCTTCTTCAGAGATCTCTTTTTTTATTCTCCCTCCAAATCAACTTCCATCAGGGTTCCAATCCGTTAGACAGGTCTCTACCGACCTACACTAATTTATGGGCTGTGTTCAAGTTTCTTGTCCACAGTATTCCTGAGCCCCAGGGAAGTCAAGGATATGGCTGAACATTTATTTTCACACCCTTGAATATTCTATGACATGAAAAGGAAAACTGTCAAAAGAGACTAAGAAGTCAGAGAAGAACCAGGAGAGTGGTATTACAGAGTCAAGTGGAAAATGTATTTACAAAGGGAGTGGTGAATTATGTCACATGTATCGGTAGCTTGAGTAATATGAGGCTTGAGAATTGATAAAGATTGACATTGATGACCTTGGGTATCAGCATTTTCAGTGAGTTTGGGGGATAAAATCCTTATCAGAGGGTGTTCAAGTGAGAATGGGAGGGGAGGAAGTAGAGGAGACCATGATCTGAACAGCACAAAAAGGTACTTTGCTATAAAGGGTAAAAGAAAAATCTCTCGGTACTTGAGAGGGGTGTGGGCTCGGGAAAGGATCATTTTACAGTGAGAGATATTGCAATCTATATATGCAGTGATGAAAATGATGGAGTAGAGAAGGAGAATTTGATTATGATGGTGAAAGAGAGAGAAAAAGAGATAGAGACAGAGAGAGTGGGGAGGGAGAGGGAGGAAAAAAGAGGAGGGAGAAAAATCGTTGCAAGAGCAAAGGCTTTGCATAGTCAGAAGGGGATAGTATTCACAACACAGGGAAGGTGTTGGCCTTAGAGATAAGCATGAATCATTTATCCATTATAACAGGAGGAAAGGCAGAGGAAATAGAAAAATAGGAACAGATGTTGGGATTTTGGAGGTAAGTATGAGTGGAATTTTCTTCTGATTACTTCCAGTTTTGCAGTGAAATAAAAAGCAAGTAACTAGTATATATTTATGCTTATGTTGGAAGTATATAGTTTATTCTATCCTTTGGGTTAAAGTCTTCTCAATTGTTCACTTTTGAAGTCAGGATTCCAAGTATAAGAAATCATTTCACATAATGTGTGGGAGAAACATGCAAATCAGTTGGGCACAACTCAGAGATTGCAAATTGGTGACCCACCACCAGTAGATGGATTTTATTTAGCCCTCACAGAGTTTAAATATTTTAAATTTAATTTCCATCATATAAATATCAGGGAATTTTATATTAAAATGAAATTGCGTTCTTCACTTTAAAAATATGGATTGCTGACAGTACTGGGCCTGTGTTCCTTCATGGCAATCATAGGATGGAGTTGAGTAACACTGACCCTTTAGACAGGGCACTCTGGTTTTCTCCAGTCTCTAATATTTCCTATTATTACCTTATAATTGACTTGATTTATCCTTTCTTGATTATCTTCTTGGCTTCTGTAAAGGATTGGAAATTGAGACACAGGCTTCGCAAGTTAGACACCAGGGGACACCAATCACGTTGGATCCTCTGTGAAAAGGTATCCCCTGGAGTGGAGATCTCTGACCCAATAAACATTTGCTGTTCCTTTATTGATGCTCACATTGAGTTAAACAACTGAATAGCACTCCTAACAGAATGGATCTCATCCATAAATGTATTTCTATTTAGTGTCTACATCTTTCTAAAAAAAAAGCCCTGGGATGTTACTTTATTTCAGTGTCCATATTTCTAAAACTTTCGCTATTAATTTTTTCCTGAGACTCTTTGAAAGCTCTTTGGCATTCAGTATTTATACCTTAACTTTGATTTCTAGGATTAAAGAAGGGTCCTGCATTTGAATTGAGGATCCCTGCTCTAGTTTGCTAATGCTGCTGGAATGCAAAACACCAGAGATGGATTGGTTTTTATAAAAGGGGGTTTATTTGGTTACACAGTTACAGTCTTAAGGCCATAAAGTGTCCAAGGCAACACATCAGCAATTGGGTACCTTCACTGGAGGATGGCCAATGGTGCCTGGAAAACCTCTGTTAGCTGGGAAGGCACGTGGCTGGTGTCTGCTCCAAAGTTATGGTTTCAAAATTGCTTTCTCCCAGGATGTTCCTCTCTAGGCTGCAGTTCCTCAAAAATGTCACTTTCAGTTGCACTTGGGATATTTGTCCTCTCTCAGCTTCTCCGGAGCAAGAGTCTGCTTTCAACGGCCGTCTTCTAACTGTCTCTCATCTGCAGCTCCTGTGCTTTCTTCAAAGCGTCCCTCTTGGCTGTAGCAGCTTGTTCCTTCTGTCTGACCTTACATAGTGCTCTAATAATTTAATTCAGACCCACCCTGAATGGGTGGGACAACACCTCCATGGAAAGGATAATCAGAGTCATCACCCACAGTTGGGTGGGGTGCATCTCCGTGGAAAATCTCAAAGAATTACAATCTAATTAACACTGATAGGACTGCCCACACAAGATTACATCAAAGATAATGGCATTGGCGGGACACAAGACATCCAAACTGGCACAATCCTGTTTTGGAATTATGCTTATTGCCTTTTATCAATGCTAAAGCACATTTAAAGTCACTCAGCAATCCAAATCACTAATTTTTCTCCAAATGAAATCTATACATGTCTTTAGGTCCCAGAGATTAGGCCCCCATGCAGATTTCTAATCTTTTGTTTCTCTAGCTTTTGGACCATAAAGTACATAATTATGCAATTCAATGATCAATAGTAGAGTTTCATTCTTATCAAGAAAAGACTTGGACTGTCCTGATTTTGTATTACTGTAGTGGATAGAGACCTGGACCATCAAAATTAATTATTTGACAAGATCCACATTTAAGAAGTTGCCTAAAAGCATCTCACCAGATGTAGAATTTATATTAGCGAAAGTGTACTGTCCTACTTAGAAGAAAAAAATGAAAAGGGATGTCCAAAAATGTTAACAGGAAACCTGTAAATGCCAATTATTTGTTTGGTTCCAACCATTGGAAGCACCTGGTAGTAGCTTCACTTTCTTTCAAATCATTTGGAGTATCGCTTAAGACAGTAATAAGATAAAGCAGAGTGAACATAAGTGTTTTACGTCAAGAAAGTAAGAACCATAGAGGATTCTGATTCTTACTCTCCAGGATCAGTGTAGTTTTTGAATTTCTCTAACACAATTATATATTGTTCCAATCAGAAAGGAGTAAACCATGAAAAACGAATTCATTAGACATTGAGCTTTGTGAATTTCAGTTACATGATTAATTACATGAAAAATATATGAACATTTTATTAATTTAACATTTTGGTAACTGAAAAATTAATTATAAGATGAAAGTCTCTCTTCCAAATAAATGACTTCATTAAAACGTTTAATAATCTCTATCTTACTGAAATATATTTTACTGTTAAAAAATCTACTGAATAATTGAACTGTTCTAACTATTGCAAACTAGATCTTTTCCATTATTTTTCTAAAATGGGTATCTTAAATTAAATGTTGTAGTTTTAAGTATTTGAATGTCTAATACTAATGGAGAAATGATTTTCGAGAATCCAGTCAGCTTTCTTAACAAAGGTAATCAAATCATAAATATATTATTTTAGGCAATAACATGTAGAGTTTTACTCTTCAGAGATGTAATATCCAGTCTAAAGTAATAAATTATCAAAATAGTACAAAACTAAAACCTTCATATTTAAAAACTGTTAACATTTCTTTACTACCATAGAGAAAGGTGTTTTTTGTTTGTTTGTTTTTTAATATTAAGCCACATGGACTCTTTGGTTACTGATTTTCCTTGGAGGAAGTAGCAACTAAAGAACAGTAGAGAAACTTTCCCCACAGATAGTTATCATTATTCCCACTTATTAAGGTATCCCCACCTACCATTATTAACTAGCCTCCAATAATACCACCCTATCACGATACAAATTCGTTAGTAATTGTCATATATAATAACTGACTCTGCCTCATGTTACGACTGTATGAATCAGAACTAATCTAATTCCACATAAGCAATTCACTTTAATTGTTGCACGTTAGAACTTTAACATGTTATGGACACAAAGGGCAGTATTCAATGAAAAATTATTTCATTTATTCTTTATTCATGAAATTTATATTGAATGTCTACCATACTCCCAACACCAGGAATATAACAGTGAACAAGACCTGGAGCTTTATGGAGCTTATCATCTATGAGGAAAAAAAAAATGAACATTTGTACAGATGAGCTTTTGTTTTCTCCAAGATTTTGTTGCATATATTAGGTGGGGCAGATAGCATTGCCTGGGAAAATCAAGAAATGTTGTGTTCCTTGCTTCAGTTGGATCTGACAGGTTAACCATTTTACCCTTGTGTCAAATATTTTGTATAAAAAGCACACAAGTACTCAAGTCCTGCCTCACACCCTTCCACTCCAAGAATTGGCAAAGTTCATACAGAGAGTGCCTATATTCCTTTCCTCCAATTTCCCTTAATGCTAACATCTTATATTACAAGGTATATTTGTTAAAATCAAGAAATCAACACTAGCACATTACTAACAATTAAGTTCCAGACTTTATTAGGATTTCACCAGTTTTTCCTTTCATGTCCTTCTATCCCAGGGTCCAAACCAGTATACCACACTGCATTTAGTGGTACCTCAATTTTGTGATTTTCTTAATTTTAAATCATATGCCTTGACTAACTGGAGACAATACAATTTTGCTATTTTTCTCTCTGCCATTCAATTTCATATTCACTTTAATGAAATTACTGTGATTTTTAAATATTCTTTGTCTGCTACACCACTCAATAAATTCACATCTCTTCTGAGTTTCAGGAGGTAGGTTCTTTCCATTTAAATGAAAAATCAGATAGAAAACTTTAGGAAGAGAGAATAAGACCATCAATTTTTCTAAAAATTCATAAGATAATGGAACTTCCTAAGACCTGGTAGAAGAAATAACTTTTCTCTAAAATTCCAGAAAAATATTTTATACTTCAAAGTTAGAAGTAAATTGATCTGATTGCTGCCTGACCTACAAATTCACAGTCTACAGAGATTGAATTCCTGTTTGTAGAAAATCAAAGTGAGATAACTTAAGAACTATGAAATCTGAGTTAGAGAATGGTCTTATTCTCTCTTCCTAAAGTTTTCTATCTGATTTTTCATTTAAATGGAATACTGTCAGCAAGAACATTGGGAACTTTCACAGAGGACTCCTACCGTTGCTTCAGACTTTCTGACACCTGTGAACACCATAAAGCTCAGGAAGATGCTAAGAGGCACTCTCCTATTTTCCCAAACTTCCTTGTGCATCACATAATTTTATTATCTCTTAGAAATGTTTCTGTATGATTTTACTTTAACTATGAAGATTGATGATCTACAATTACTGAAAAAGTGAGTGGTTCAATGAATCTTGTATTTCCCTAGGATCAACATTTTATATGGTTTTGATTTTTACTTGACTAAAGTAATTTTCCTTCATTTATTTTATTATGATTGTTTTAAAACAGAAGATAATATATGAATGTGGTTAAAACAATTAAATCATAATATAGGACATGTAAGAAAATACAAATCCCTTCCTCCCCTCTTTCCAGTGTCATACCCTTGAGGCAAACTCTTTTAACCAGATTTTTTTTTTTTTTTTTTTTTTTTGGTTCCTCTGCTAGTTACCTTTGCAAACCTAAATAATCTATTTATACTACTTTATTCTCAGACTAACCCCTCTCTGGAAAAGACAAAAATGCATCTGTACTTCTGTGTCTTCCCTTTCTACTCCAACCTGGTCTACAATCCTCTTCTCAGGCTTTGATAGTCATCATTTTCAGTTCTCTCACAGGTCACCTTGTAACTTTAATAATATATTAAACACCAGAATTCTTGTTCCACTGACTTTAGACAATGTTTTTTTCCTCCTAATATGCACAATAAGTTTATCATAGCCCTATTTCTTCCCTGCTTCTTCTTCCAACATCTATTAACAAGACTTTTATCGCTACATTGTAGAGGTTAATAGTATTTACATTTTATTTTGTAAATATAATTGTCTTCTACATTTATAGATTAATTAAAAATATAAAAGACATTATACAGCATTCACATTATATTCACAAAGTACATTTTATTCACTGTTGAGCCATGTGGGGGTTGCTAAGATTACATTTTCACTTCCATAGGTACAAAGTAATGATCCCCGTTTTTCTCAACAGCATATGTTAATAGAATCCATATTTTACCCTTTTACACCATGAGTTCATTGCTCACTTTGCTTAACAAATATTTTTGAATGCCTACTATGTGACAGGTGCAATTCAAGGTACTGTGGAAACAGCAGTGAATGAAACAAATGGAAATCTCTGTCTCCATGAAGAAGAGAAGGAAGCATAAGAAGATTATTTGTGGCTATAATGTAAAATAGGGTAAGTTAGAAAAGGTGTCACTAAGTAGGTAGAATTTGAGCAAGACCTAAAAGAGGAAGGGGGAGGAGTGGTGAATTGGTGGGCAGGACATGTCTATTGACAAACTCCACTATTATTGAGTGTGTAGGAAACTGGAACATGTATGAGTCATGTTGTATACCAAACACTCCAAACTCAGTGGTTTACCATAACTATAACAACATATTACCTCACATTCTTCTTCTAGGCTCACCTGGAATCACTCATGTGGATGCAGTCAGTTGGCAGCTCGGCTGGGATGGATGGTCAAAAGGGTTTTGCTCACATGTTTTGGGCCTCAGCTGGCAGAGCTGGAAAGGTTGGGATGGTGGGGCCCTCTCCATGTGGTTTTCCATGCTGGGCTCCTTCACCTAATGGGAGATGTATTCCAAGAGGATGATGACAGGAGCTACAAGAACTCACACAGTGGCCCTTTTGCTCTATTCTGTTGGTTGAAGAAAGCTACAAGTCCAGATTCAAAGGATGGAAAAAAAAATCTACTTCTTGTGGGAAAAGCTACAAAATATTGTAGCCATGTTTCTTCAATCTACAGAAGGTTGCTTGCCTCCCAAATAATTACATAATGAGGGATATGCTCTGGGGTGTTAGCTGTGTAACTTACCGTCGCACAGATATTTCAATTCATTTAGAGAAAATAAATTAATTTTTTTGCCTAGTTTAAGCTTTCTGATTGATTCTGCGCTTAAGAGTGTGTAGATGGAAGCAAATGGCCCAGTGGCTAAAGGAAAGACATTCAGTTAATGTCTCTTTCTCACACTTATCTTCCGTAACTACCCACCCTTAGTCTAACGGCCGTCCATAATTACACTGGAAGAATGGGCTCCCTCACCCATTGCAGCACAATTATTTGTATATTCTAAGCTGCTGCCTTTTCCACTCTGTTTCATTCATCAGAACGCTTCCATCTGATTCTCATCTTCTAAAAATGGTTGTCAATAATGACCTCTTTCCCAATCTCTCTGCTCTTATGGAAATGTTTTTTGTTGATCAACATTCATTTCCACTGTTTTCTACTCTATTACAAGGCACTGAAAGCTTGGGAACTACATGTTTAGAATACTTTGGTTCAAAGGTTCTGATAAAATTTGTTCTTCTAATAAGATGCACTCATGGAAAGAGGAAGGGAAGCAGACACCATTCCTGATCTTGGATTCACAGTAGGCTGCAACAAAAGAGTGCTTCTGCAGCAGCCACTGCTTTTTCTACTGCCAGTCACCAGATTAGTGGTGGTAGAATAACTATGGCTTTGTGAACTCAGGTGGCAGCTTCCTGGTATCTTGAGTTTGGTTTGTTGTTGTGTAACCTAAAGAAGTAGTAGCTATTTGTTCCTGAGATTTGCTCTTTAAGACCTTCCAATTATTTTGTGAACTTCTTTTTTTTTTGTAATGACCCCCTTTCTGTTTGAAACACTTAGAGTTTTTTCTGTTTTCCTGATGGGTATTTGGAGTTATTTCTTTACGTACTCCTCCACTGTCATTTTAATGGTGTCAGGTGGAAAGAGAGACAAATACATGCACTCAATCTCTTCTTTTGAACTAGAAGCTGTTTGTTTCTCTATCACTTGTTTTGCTCAATTGTTTGAGTTTTTATCCTATATACTTATATACTTATATACATGTATACATATGCATAAGTGAGATAAGACTGTACATAGGGTTAAAATTGATTCAGGTAGTAAACGTTGTTGCTGTTGTTATTGCCAATTATTCACTATTCATCTTTGTGAAGAATTAAATTCCTCATCCCACTGACACCAGTTTTGGCTTTTTCACTTGCTTTGACCTTTTAGGCAGTTGCAACATACGCTATTTATTGGCAAAAATTTAAGAACATCAGTGTGGTAGGTTGAATTATGTACATGAACAAACTCATCCTCTTAATCTTAATCCACATCCCTGTGGGTGTGAACCCATTGAAAATATGACCTTTTTTTCTTTTCTTTTTTTTTTCTCTTTTTTTTTTTCATTTTTATTGAGATTGTTCAGGTACCATACAATTATCCAAAGATCCAAAGTGTACAATCACTTGCCCCTGGGTACCCTCATACAGCTGTGCATCCATCACCACACTTAATTTTTGTTCAATTTTTAGAAACTTTTCATTACTCCAGACAAGAAATAAAGATGAAAAAAGAAAAAAAGAAAAGGAAACTCTAATCCTCCCCTATCTCTAACCAACCCCCCCCTCAATTGTTGACTCGTAGTATTGGTATAGTACATTTGTTACTGCTTATGAAAAGATGTCGAAATACTACTAACTGTAGTATATAGTTTGCAATAGGTATATATTTCTTCCCTACGTGCCCCTCTATTATTAACTTCTAATTGTATTGTCATACATTTGTTCTGGTTCATGGAAGCGATTTCTAGTATTTGTACAGTTGATTATGGACATTGCCCACCATAGGATTCAGTTTTATACATTCCCATCTTCTGACCTCCAACTTTCCTTCTGGTGACATATATGACTCTGAGCTTCCCCTTTCCACCTCATTCACATACCATTCGGCACTGTTAGTTATTCTCACATCTTGTTACCGACACTCCTGTTCATTTCCAAACATTTAAGTTCATCCTAATTGAACATTCTGTTCATACTAAGCAACTGCTCCCCATTCTTAAGCCTCGTCCTTTATCTTGGTGCCTTATATTTCATGTCAATGAGTTTACATACTATATTTAGTTCCTATCAGTGAAACTCTGCAATAATTGTCCTTATGTGTCTGGTTTATTTCACTCAGTATATTGCCCTCAAGGTTTTGTCATCAACCCATTTTTTTTTTTTAACATGGTTTTGTTCACTCACCATACATTCCTTCCTAAGTAAATAATCGATGATTCTCTGTATGGTCATATATTTATGTGTTCACCACCTTCACCACTATCTATATAATGGCATCTACATTTCTTCCACAAGGCAGGAGGGAGAATCAAGGAAGGTAGAGAGGCAAAAGAAAGAGGAAAAAAAAATGACAGCTAGGAAGCAGCAAAAGGAAAAATAACCTTAAATCAAAGTAGAGTAAAGAATCAGACAATACCACCAATGTCAAGTGTCTAACATGCCTCCCCATCCCCCCCCCTTATCTGCATTTACCTTGTTATATCACCTTTGTTACATTAAAGGAAGCATAATACAATGATTCTATTAGTTATAGTCTCTAGTTCATGTTGACTGCATCCCTCCCCCAATGCCTCCCCATTTTTAACACCTTGCAAGGTTGACATTTGCTTGTTTTCCCTCGTAAAAGAACATATTTATACATTTTATCACAATTGTTGAATACTCTAGATTTCACCAAGTTACACAAACCCAGTCTTTATCTTTCCTCCTTTCTTCTGGTATCTCACATGCTCCCAACCTTCCTCTCTCAACCATATTCATAATTATCTTTGTTCAGTGTAGTTACATTGTTGTGCTACCATCTCCCAAAATTGTGTTCCAAACCATGCACTCCTGTCTTCTATCACTCTGTAGTGCTCCTTTTAGTATTTCCTGTAGGGCGGGTGTCTTGTTCACAAACCCTCTCATTGTCTGTTTGTCAGAAAATATTTTGAGCTCTCCCTCATATTTGAAGGACAGCTTTGCTGGATATAGGATTCTTGGTTGGTGGGTTTTCTCTTTCAGTATCTTAAATATATCACCCCACTTCCTTCTTGCCTCCATGGTTTCTGCTAAGAGATCAGCACATAGTCTTATTAAGCTTCTTTGTATGTAATGGATTGCTTTTCTCTTGCTGCTTTCAGGATTCTCTCTTTGTCTTTGACATTTGATAATCTGATTATTAAGTGTCTTGGCGTAGGCCTATTCATATCTCTTCTCTTTGGAGTACGCTGCGCTTCTTGGATCTGTAATTTTATGTCTTTCATAAGAGATGGGAAATTTTCATTAATTATTTCCTCTATTATTGCTTCTTCCCCTTTTCCCTTCTCTTCTCCTTCTGGGACACCAATGATACATACATTATTGTACTTTGTTTCATCCTTGAGTTCCCGGAGATGTTGCTCATATTTTTTCATTCTTTTCTCCTTCTGCTCCTTTGCGTGTAGGCTTTCAGGTGTTTTGTTCTCCAGTTCCTGAATGTTTTCTTCTGCCTCTTGAGATCTGCTGTTGTATGTTTCCATTGTGTCTTTCTTCTCTTGTATTGTGCCTTTCATTTCCATAGATTCCACTAGTTGTTTCTTTGAACTTTCGATTTCTGCTGTATATATGCCCAGTGTTTCCTTTACAGCCTCTTTCTCTTTTGCAATATCTTCTCTAAAGTTTTTGAATTGATTTAGCTTTAGTTGTTTAAATTCCTGTATCTCAGTTGAAGTGTACTTTTGTTCCTTTGACTGGGCCATAACTTTCTTTTTCTTAGTGTAGGTTGTAATTTTCTGTTGTCTAGGCATGGTTTCCTTGGTTATCCAAATCAGGTTTTCCCTGACCAGAACAGGCTCAGGTCCCAGAGGGGGGAAATATTCAGTATCTTGTTTCCCTGTGGGTGTGTCTTAGAAAATTGCTCCACCCTGTGATGCCTCAGGTCACTGTGCTTTTCTGCCCAGCAGGTGATGCCTGTTAGCCTATAATTCTTGACTAGTGTGAGGAGGTATGGCTGTGTTCCCCCAGGCTCTGGGATCTGGTTCTGAGTGGAAAGGGCCCCACCCCTTTCCTCTTAGAGAAGACAGACCCCCCAGGTGGAGGTCATTAGCATTTCAATGGTCTCGCTCTCTGCTTGTGCTGTCTCCACCCTTCTCTGAGTTACAGCCCTGGAAACTAAAAATGACTGGGGCTTTCTCCACTGGGCCCTTCAGATCTAGTCCAAAGCGACCCTCCGGCTCTCCAAGGTGAGTCGTCACACAAAGCCTCTGTCTGTTTTTTGGGGATTCATATCTGTAGTGAGCAGTTCACACTCACTACTTAAAACCCCAGTTGGAGCTCAGCTGAGTTATATTTGCTTGCTGGGAGAGAGGTTCTCTCTGGCACCATGAGGCTTTGCAGCTCAGGCTATGGGGGAGGGGGTCTCGCGACTTGGATCTGCAGGTTTTATTTACAGATTTTATGCTGTGTTCTCGGGCATTGCTCCCAATTCAGGTTGGTATATGATGAGTGGATGGTCTCGTTTGTCCCCCTGCAGTTATTCTGGATTATTTGGTAGTTGTTTCTGGTTTTTTGTAGTTGTTACAGGGGGACTACTTAGCTTCCACTCCTCTCTATGCTGCCATCTTGCCCAACTGCCACAAATATGACCTTTTGAAGATGTTATTTTTAGTTAAGATGTGGCCAACTGAATCAGGATGGGTCTTCAGCCATATTACTGGAGGTCTTATAAAGACAACGCAGGAGTCACAGAAGCCAGAGAGGAGGGAACATCACCATGTGATGGGAGGCAGAGATACAAGCCAAGGAACCCAAGGATTGCTGGCAGCCAGCACCAGAATGCCACAATCTTTGGGGAGACTGCAAGCCTTGCTGATATCTTGATTTTGGATTTCTTCTATCCACAAAACCATGAGCTGATAAATGCTTGTGGTTCAAGCTAACCCACCGTGAGGTATTTGTCATAGCAGCCTGACAAATTGAGACAATCAGCATTTTCCCTCTGCCATGAGGCCAAAATGTTCCAGATAGGCAATGCTGCTTCAACCTAAGTCCCCAAATGGAAAAGCAGCCACCCCAAAAGGACAAGAAATTTGAATGAAGAATAAACCTTTGTTTGTGGAAACCAGTGAGGTTTGGGACATTTATTACTGTAGCATAACCTTCTTAAGTTTATTCCCAGGTATTTTATCACCCTGCTGATATTATAATTGGAATCATTTCTTTCATTATGTATTCCTAATGGTTGTTTTTTATGTGTGTGAAGGAAACTGATTTCTGATATAGTTCAGAAAAAAAATTAGAAAAATTTACATCTTTTCTCTTGTCTGGAATAGGTTAAATTGCATTGTAAGTTTTCTTGTGGAGCCATTTGGGACAAATGCTTTTTTTCTTGGAGGGGTGACTATCTCTCCGATGGTTTAAACACTTCTTTACTTTGAAATTGTCTCTTCAGACTTTCTGTCATTTCTTGTAAGTTTTGGTAAGTTATATTTAACCAGAAAAAATATTCATTTCTTCAAGATTTTCAAATTACGCACACAGAAAAGTGCAAATTAGTCACTCACAATTTAAATAATTTTCTCTGTATTATGTTTAAAACTTTTAATAATCATTATTTTCATTGGCACAGAAAAATGGGTGAATAATTTAAGATTGGCATCTATTTAAAACGTCAACATTTAAAAATAAAAATTGGTATCTATTTGGTTCAAAATGGAGTTGAATTCTATTTTCCATAGTTACATATTGCAAGAAATACATTAAGTGTTGCAATACATTTACATTTATATTGTTAAGACAGATGCCTCAGTCTCAGTGGGTCTCTAACTTCCGTATCCATTAAAAAAATCTTCACCTTGAAAATAATAGAAAAAACCCTCATAAATAATTGAAGCTGATGATATATGAGGAGTATGACAAAATATATTTTATCATTGTGGAAAAATAGATATATTGGTCAAATCAAGGATCAATTTGTAGCTGGTTTAGCAGTTTAGTAATAAAGGGCTATTGATTAATCTTCAACATTTTAATCAATGACTTGGAAGGTGACAAAGAAACTGTGCTACCCAAGTTTGTAACTGACAGAAACCCAGGTGGGATAAATGATATAATGGATGATAGAATCAAAATTCTTAATGATCTCAATAGTTTAAATGCAAGGCTGAAACAAACAAGGCAACATTTAAAGACGATGAATGTTAAAGTCAGTATTTTGGTTTGAAAATGAATTGTCATTGTCCAGAATGAGCCTTGATAGCAGTTAAAGTGACTGCAAATTTTAGTTTACCATAACCTCAATTTGAGCCAATTGTATTTTGTTCCCTTAGGCCTGCTTAAGAGTTAACCAAACCTTAGATTAGATTAATAGGAATATAAGGTCATGAGAGGTACATATCTAAATATTCTCTGGACTGGACAGCCTCTTTTAAAATTATTATATTCCATTTTTAAGTTTGTTAAAATTATTGTTTTTTTCTTTAAATTAGAGAGGTTGTAGGTTTATAGAAAAGTCATGTAAAAAACACAACATTCCAATATACCCTCCTACTGTTGACATTTTGCATTAGTGTAATACCTTTGTTACAATTGATAAAAGAATATTAAAATATTACTGTACTCCATAGTTTACATTAGATGAATTTTTTCTGTATGCCACTCCATTATTAATACCTTATAATAGTGTCATACATTTGTTATAATTCAAGAAAGAACATTCTTATATTTGTACTATTAATCACAGTCCATCATCCACAACAGGGTTCACTGTGTTACACAGTCCCATGTTTTATCTTCTAATTTTCCTCCTAGTATTATACATGGCCTAAATCTTCACCTTTGAATGACATTCAGCAACATACTACACTGCTGTTGTTTACTCTCATAATAATGTGCTACTACCACCACTATCCATTTCCAAACATTTACAATCACCTAAATGCAAATTCTGCACAAATTTAGCATCAGATCCCCTTTCTCTACCTCCATTCTGTCCTCTGGTAACTTATATTCTACATTCTAACTCTATGAGTTTGTTTATTTTAATTAGTTCATATCAGTGAGCTTATACAATAATTGTCCTTTTGTGTATGGCTTATTTCGCTCAACATTATATACTTGAGGTTCATTCATGTTGTCACATGCATCAGGATTGCATTCTTTCTTACAGCTGAATAATATCCCATCATATGTATATTCTACATTTTGTTTTCCCATTCATTGGTTAATGGACACTGGGTTGCTTCCGTATTTTGGCAATTGTGAGTTATGCAGCAATTACGTCAGTATGCACGTGTCTAAGTCCCTGCTCTCAGTTACTCTGGTTATATACCTAGCAGTGGGATTGCCAGATCATATGGCAATTCTATACTTAGCTTCCTGAGGAACCACCAAACAGTCTTCCACAGCAGCTGCACCATTCTGCATTGAATGAGTGTTCCTATTTCTGCACATCCTCTCCAACACTTGTAGTTTTCTGTTTTTTTTTTTTTTAATAATGGGCATTCTGGTAGGTGTCGATGACATCTCATTGTGGTTTTGATTTGCATTTCCCTAATGTAGTGATGCTGAGCAGCTTTTCATGTACTTTGTAGCTGTTTGTATTTCCTCTTTGGAAAAATGTCTACTCAAGTCTTTTGCCCATTTAAAAATTGGGTTATTTGTCTTTTTATTTACTCTCCTTTCATTGCCTCTAGCTGCTTTTGCCTGGAGAGTGAATTCTGGGAGGAAGTTCAGCCCAGAGAGGACTTTCCCAAGTCAGTATTTCCCTGCCAGAACAGGGCCAGAAACCCACAAAGGGGTGCAGAGCAGTTACAAAGAGCCCTGGGGAGAGGGTCAGGAAAGACTCTAAAAAGCCTTTTTGATGGCTCCCTGAAAGCTGCACTTTCCTAGCTTGCCCAGCAAACGGTGATCTTCAGCAAACTTTTCCCTGCAGTCCTAAGGGTACTTTGCATCTTTGAACTTACAAAGCCTTCTTCCATGTTGGGAGTGGGATTGAAACAATGGCCATGGTGGTGGACCCTGTCTGAGACAGGCTAAAACCGGGGCTCAACCTGAAACCTACTGATCTCAATTTTCCAATCAAAATCTGTGATCAGTACTTGGCTGTGCACCCACCTCCCATTTTTGAGGAAAAGAGGAAAAGGGCTTCTCTTCCTTCTCCTTTGGCAGCACCCAGCCAGGAGCTAGACTGGAGGTGGCTAGCTTCAGGAGTAGGGTTTGGGTGCCGACAGTCTCCAATGAGTACTTTACACACAGTTCTTTATTGCAGTGTCTCAGTTTCTTCATCTTGCTTTTCCCTGGATACAATATAATGCTTCCCTGATCTTGGAACCCCCAGGCTGGTTGTTTCAGACAGTTTCTGCTTGTCCACCAGCTGTTTTTGGAGGAAGAGTGAGTACTGCAGTTCCTTACTCCACCATCTTTCCTGGAAGTTGCTATAACCTGTTTTGAAAGTTACATTCAAGAGGGAGAATTACAACTGGAATTTGTCCAAAAAATGGCCATTTGGGTGGTGGAGCTGGCCAGGTCTGGAAACCATATTATGAGCAGAGCATTGGATGCATCTGAGGATTACAGTGTGAAGATTAAATGACATTAAAGACCAGCAGAATGAAGAAGACATGTGAAGGGAAGACAAGATGTGAGGCTGAGCAGAAGGGTTTCTTTTTCCCCTAAAGTTCTCCATTCCCTGGTTCCAGCTTACACCTGACCTTTGTTCTCAATTGCATTCTTATAATACACTCCTTTTCTTCTATATTGTGATTCCTTAAGCTAACTAGTGTTAATTTCTGTTACATGCTAAAAAAGAAGCTTGCTAGTAATTGCCAATTTCTACTTACTTGCTGAATGATCTTGGGCAAGTTTAATCTCATGCTTTTAAAAATGAGGTTTGATAATATTATAATACCTAGTGTGCCTGTTTGGATATGTTATGTGCCCCCAAATGCCATGTTCTTTGATGCAGTCTTGTGGGGGCAGACATATTAGTGTTGATTAGGTTGGAATCCTTTGAGTGTTTCCATGGAGATGTGACTCAGTCAACTGTGGGTGAGAACTTTGATTGGATAATTTCTATAGAGGTGTTACCCCACCCATTCAGGGTGGGTCTTAATTGAATCACTGGAGTCCTATAAAAGAGCTCACAAAGAGAAGGAACTTAGAGTAGCTGTGAGTGACATTTTGGAGAGCAACTGAGAGAGACATTTTGGAGACAGCCATTGAAAGCAGACTTACGCTAGCTTTGAGTTTGCTCTGGAGAAGCTAAGAGAGTACAAAACACCCCAAGGGTAACATTTTGTAGAATGCACAGGAGCTGAGAGAGGAGCTGGGACACAATCTGGGAACAGCAGATGCCAGCCACATGCTTTCCCAGTTAACAGAGGTTTTCCAGACACCAATGGCCTTCCTTTGGTAAAGGTATACTTGTGTTGATGCCTTAATTTGGACATTTTCATGGCCTTCAGATTGTAGCTTTGTAACCAAATAAACCCCCTTTATAAAAGCCATCCATTTCTGGTATTTTTCAAATGGCAGCATTAGCAAACCAGAACACCTAGCAATAACATAAATTCAGATAATGCCATTGGATTGGGTTCTTTTCCTCTGTCTAGCTTACTTTCTTAATATTACATGTGAAAGATAGCCACACTTGTATATGGAGAAGAGGAAAAGGTCTGGTGGGGAAATAGCAGGCTAGCCCATTTGGGGAAAAGGGAAGGAGAGTGAGTCCCCAAGTCTCTAGAATTTTCTCAGTTTAATCACACCATATTTGATTGATGAAAGGAGCACTGGAATTGAATCCTGAAATTGCTCCCTATGACCTAGAAGTCCAAGCCATCCACAGGACCCACAATTGTCAGACACATAAAGATATTGAAGCCAGGGTTGACAACTGTCACCAGGTGGTGACAAGTTAAGTTGGTATGTCTGTATCTTGTATCCCAACCTCCTCCCCTCTTGTACATGTTTAACCAAGTCATTTCATTACATTTTTAATACTGTAACTTCATATTTTATGCAGTTGAACTTTTTATGTCACTTATTACATGATGTTGGAGATCATAAAATAAACAAAGCTATTAAAAGAATTAAATGAGATTGTATGTGTAAAGTGCTTGGTACTTAAGTATGAGACAAGTATAATTAATAATAATTATGATTATCCGCAAAATTATGATTATTACAATTGGAGGATGCACAAATAAAGGAGTTTTTGTTCTGGTTTGCTAGTGTTGCCATTATGCAAAATACCAGAAATGGATTGGCTTTTATAAAGGGGATTTATTTGATTACAAAGTTATAGTCCTAAAGCCATAAAAGTGTCCAAACAAGGCATAAACAGGAGTATACCTCCACTGGAGAAAGGCCATTGATGTCCAGAAAACCTCTGTGAGCTGGGAAGGCACATGGCTGGTGTCTGCTTGCTCCTAGGTTGCATTTCAAAACGGCATTCCCCAAAATGTCTCTCTAAGCTGCAGCTGCCCTGAGCTCCTTTTGTCTGAGCTTTTATAGGGCTCTGGGAAACTAATCAAGACCCATGCTGAATGGGTGGGGCCACACCTCCATGGAAATAATCTAATCAAAGGTATTATCTACAGTTGGGTGGGTTACATCTCCATGAAAACAACCTGATCCAAAGATTCCAATCCAATCAACACTAAAATGTCAGCCCCCACAAGATTGCATTAAAGAACACGGTGTTTTTGAAGGACATAATACATCCAAACTGGCAGACACTGTATGATGAATTTTAACACTTCTTATATACTTGGAGAATAAGGTTGATATAAATTACTGAAATTATAATATGCAAATTTCTTTTGTGTAAATTATTGCTGCCTTCTTTACCTATATCAATTGTGAATAGGATGCATATTTAATATCTTCAAAAGAGGAATTGGCAATGGCTTTGCTCTGTTGGCATTATACTGTTCATACATATACTTTATGTCTATAGATGGTATTATTTTTTGCTTCCCTGTCATCACACTGGTCTCCTTTTTTAAGAGCAAACATTTCAAAATATGAACATTTGGGATTTAGTTTATTCATTTTAAAGCACTCATTTTTCTTAACTTGTATTCATTTCCCTTGATATATAAAGTCTGTAGATTCTATGCTACTAAGGATTTGTAAAGCAATTACTAAAAGACTTTGCAATTTATAAAGAATCTGAAGCTTCCAAAGTGATTAACTATTGAGTCCCCAAATGAATCAGACTATCAGGCCACAATAAATATTTAATATTTTCTTGGAATGAAGTGATGCATTTCTCAAAGATTTTTTTTATTATATTGTTTTTTTCTGTGTTTAAAATTTTGTGTGGGCTGTATTGCAATTAGATGTGAACTACTTTAAGTCAATTGACTTTTCAGGTCTTTATATCATGTTTTATTTGTTATTTTAAATAAAGCAAATATATAATATTAATAACCATACATTTTTCATTCAAATATAGATGGTTTCAAATTTATTTGGGGGATTTTTGTGCCTGTTCTTTATTAACAAGTATACAATATTTTTAAATACATACACAAAAAAGGTTTGATGATTTCTCTGGTATGAGTAGATATGTCAATCAGTACAAGATCACTTCTCCAATAGTGGTTGATCCAGATTAATATTTGTAAAGAATTTGTTAAATCCAAACAACTAAGTGCTGTTACCTGTCTCTGTGAAATCAATGGTCTCTCTCTCTCTATATATATTTGATCCTGGAAAATATTGACCAACCCAACAATGTAAGCTTTTAACATCAGCAACTGCATTCAAACAATGAAAGATTTATAATATATTCTTTGTTTAAACATGTTCAAGAGTCTTTAAAGAATATAGTCATAATTCATTTTCCTGTGTTAGTGGCAACATTCATTTGTTTATTCATTTAACAGTTATTTGTTGTGTACATACTTTATGCCCTATGAGAGATTCTGAGAAATAGTGAAAAGGGAAGCCATGGTTCTTGCCTCTCAGAACTTGTAGTATGAGAGAGAAATGCAGTCAATTGCATAAAAGTGCTGTGATAAGTAAAGTACCAAGAACTAAGATAACACACTGAGAATACACTTAACTGTGTGCATTTGCAATTGTTTATCTGTGTTAATATGTGTGTGGTGTGTGTGTGAGGGGGGAAGGTGAAATAAGTAGGAATTTACCATGGAAAAATTGGGGATGAATAATTGAAATAGAAGGGAGGGTGCATGCAAATGCTCAGGGTTTTGAAAAAGTTAATCAGTAAAAAAGAAAAAGGAAGAAAGAATGAGAAATATGTTAAAGGAACTTAATAAACATAGGATAATGAATAAAATGACTTAAGAAAGGTGAAAGAGCAAGTAAAGAACAAGAAATATGGATGATACAAAGAATTAAAAAAGGAATTGGAGAAAAACTCAGAAAAATATAGTTCTGAAAATTAGATCATTTATGAATTGTTTAAAAGCTAAATGTGAGAATTAAGAGTTTGGAGAATGTATATCTATGGATGCTATTGAATATTACCTTAAAACATTTCCACTGCAAAATGAATTTATGAAAAATTGAACAGATTTATTCACCACAGGATTTCTCAGAGCCTTTAATATTCTAGGGTACCCTTTGACCCTTCAAGAAAGCAATATATTATGTAGTTTTCCCCCAAATTTCTTGACCATAAATGCTTTTTCTTCTTACTAGTATCTCCAGGGATTAAGCACCTGAGAAACATAAGGGAATATTACTAAAAGGTATGCACCATAGAGAGCACATAGGGAATCAAAAACAAGCCTTATCTGTTTTGCCTGATGCCAACATCATTTCTTCCCCAGAAAAGCCCTTCTTGTTCCTGTCACTGCTCTCCCTACCCAGTATTCACTTTGCTTTAATTATTCACTTTTTCAAGAATAAATACTACAATATCCTGTTATAAATACATACATGCATACATACACATAATGTCTTAGTTTGCTGTGGCTCCTATGACAAATACCACAGAGTGGGTAGGCTTCAACATCAGGAATTTATTGCCTCATTTTCTGAGGCTGGAAGTCCAGCATCAAGGTAGTGGCAGGCCATGTTTTCTCCAGTGAGTAGCATTCTCTTGCTGGCTCAATCTGTGCCTCTGTCACATGGCCACTTGCCTCTTTTTGTCTCCTCTTCTGGTTTCCACTCACTGACTATGTACGAATTTCCTTTGCTTATGAGGACTTTAGTCACATTGGATTAAGACCCACCTTCATTCAGTTTGGCCTCACCTTAACTAATAACATAGTCAAAGCTCTGATTTAGAAATGGGCTCAAACCCACAGGGCAGGGGCTTAGGACTTGAACATGTCTTTTATGGAGGACATGATTTAATCCCCAACATACATATACACATGCATGGATCTTTGGTTTTCCTTTAAACTCAGTTTTCTAGATTCAAAAGCAAATTGCAGACCTTTGGCTAAGATGGTGGCATAAAGAGGAGTGGAAGCTAATTAGTCCTCCTGGAACAACTAATAAACAACCAGGAAAAACTAGTAAATAATATGGAATAACTGTGGGGGAACAAACATGACCATCCACTCATCATACACTAACCTGAATTGGGAGGAATGCCCGAGATTGAAGCATAAAATCTATAAGTAAAAACTGCAGATCCAAGCTGGGAGACCCCTCCCCCCACAGCCTGAGCTGCAAAGCCTTGCGGTGCTAGAGAGAAGCTCTCTCCCAGCAAGCAAATATAGCTCAGCTGAGCTCCAACTGGGGTTTTAATTAACAAGCATGGACTGCTCAATACAAGCTATGAATCCCCGACAAGCACACAGAGGCTTTGGGTGAAGACTGACCTTGGAGAGCTGGAGGGTGGCCACAGACTGGCCCTGAATGGGGCTTTCTTTCCCTTTTTTGCTCAGTGGAGAAAGCCTCAGCCATTTTCAGTTCCCAGTGCTCTGACCCAAACAAAGGTGGAGACAGCACAGGCAGTCTATTCAAATGCTAATGACCTCTCCCCAAGGGGGTTATCTTCCCTAAGAGGAAAGGGGTGAGGCCAGCTCTACTACTGCCTTCCATTCAGAACCAGATCCCAGAGCCTGGGGGAAAACAGCCATGGGCCACACCTCCTTACACTAGTCTGGAGTTATAGGCTGACAGGCACCACCTGCTGGGCAGAAAAGCACAGTGACCTGAGGCATCACAGAGTGTATGAATTTTCCAAGACACACCCTCAGGGAAACTGGATACTGAATATTTCTTCCTTCTGGGACCTGAGCCCATTCTGGTCTGGGAAAATCGGATTGGGGTAACCAAGGAAACCATGCCTAGAAAACAGAAAACTACAACACACACTAAGAAAAATGAAGTTATGGCCCAGTCAAAGGAATAAAGTTACACTTCAACTGAGATACAGGAATTTAAACAACTAATAAGTCAATTCAAAAAGTTTAAGGAAGATATGGCAAAAGCAATGAACCATATAATGAAAACACTGGGTGTACATAAGGTAGAAATTGAAAGTTCAAAAAACCAACTGGCAGAATCTATGGAAATGAAAGGCA
Organism: Choloepus didactylus; assembly: GCF_015220235.1. Lineage (NCBI taxonomy): Eukaryota > Metazoa > Chordata > Mammalia > Pilosa > Megalonychidae > Choloepus > Choloepus didactylus. The sequence continues at coordinate 42,280,843 of NC_051314.1, forward strand.
CAACACAAGAGATGAAAGACACAATAGAAACATACAAAAGCAGATCTCAAGAGGTAGAAGAAAACACTCAGGAACTGGAGAACAAGGCACCTGAAAGCCTACACACAAAAGAACAGATAGAGAAAAGAATGGAAAAATAGGAGCAACATTTCCAGGAACTTAAGGACAAAACAAAGAGCAAGAATTTATGTATCATTGGTGTGCCAGAAGGAGAAGAGAAGGGAAAAGTGGCAGAAGCAATAATAGAGGAAATAATTAATGAAAATTTCCCATCTCTTATGAAAGACATAAAATTACAGATCCAAGAATCACAGCATACCCTAAACAGAATAGATCTGAACAGGCCTATGCCAAGACACTTAATAATCAGATTATCAAATGTCAAAGATAAAGAGAGAATCCTGAAAGCAGAAGAGAAAAGCGATCCATCACATACAAAGGAAGCTTTATAAGACTATGTGCGGATTTCTCAGTAGAAACCATGGAGGCAAGAAGGAAGTGGTGTGATATATTTAAGATACTGAAAGAGAAAAACCACCAACTGAGAATCCTATATCTGGCAAAACTATACTTCAAATATGAGGGAGAGCTTAAAATATTCTCTGACAAACAGACAATGAGAGAATTTGTGAACAAGATACCTGCTCCATAGGAAACACTAAAGGAAGCACTGCAGACAGAAAGGAAAAGACAGGAGTGAGAGGTTTGGAAAACAGTTTTGGGGGATAATAGCACAGCAATGTAAGTACACTGAACAAAGATGACTGTGAATATGGTTGAAAGAGGAAGACTGGTACCATATGGGACACCAGAACAAGAGATGAAGGATAAAAGCTGGACTGTGTAACTCAGGGAAAACTAGAGTCCTCTATAATTGTAATAAATGGTACAAATATGTTTTTACATGAGGTAGAACAAATGAATGTCAACATTGCAAGGTGTTAAAAATAGGGTGGGATTGGGGGGAAAATACAATTAATGCAAACTAGAGACTGTAATTTACAGAAACATTGTATTATGCTTCCTTTAATATAACAAAGGCAATATACTAAAGCTAAATGCATATGGAGGGGGTGAGGAATAGGGGAAACATATGAGACTCCTGGCATTGGTGATGTTGTTTGACTATTCTACTTAGGTTAATGCTATCTTTCCTTTGTTGCTTTCTATTTGTCAAGTTTTGTTTTTTGCCTTTTTTTTTTGTTTCTCTCTTTTTTCTTTTGTCTGCCTTCTTTGACTCTTTCTCCTTCTTTGTGGAAGAAGTAGAAAAGTCCTTATATAGATAGTGGCAATGGTGCTGAATACATAAATACGTGACTATACAGGGAACCAATGATTGTTTACCTAGGGTGGAATGTATGGTGTGTGAACAAATCCATCTTAAAAGAAATGGGTTGATGAAGAAATCTTGAGGGCACTGTATTGAGTGAAATAAGACACACACATAAAGGCAAATATTGCAGGGTCTCACTGATATGAACTAATTATAATATGTAAACTCACAGACATGAAATATAAGTTACCAGGATATAGAATGAGGCTAAAGAATGGGGAGCAGTTGCTTATTATGAGCAGAATGTTCAACTAGGGTGAATTTAACATTTGGAAATGGACAGGGGTGATGTTAGCATGTTGTGAGAATAACTAACAGTGCTGAATGGTATGTGAAGGTGGTGGAAAGGGTCAGCTCGGAGTCATGTATGTCACCAGAAGGAAACATGGAGATTAACAGATGGGAATGTATAAAACAGTGAATCTTGTGGTGGACAATGTCCGTGAATAATTATACAAATATAAGAAATCTCTCTCACGAACTGAAAAATTGTATGACACTATAACTACAAGTTAATAATAGAGAGGCATATAGGAAAAAATATATACCTATTGCAAACTATATATTACAGTTAGTAGTATTTTAACATTCTTTCATCAACAGTAACAAATGTACTATACCAAAACTATGATTCGTAATGGAGGGGGCATGGTTAAGGGTGTGGGAGGATTTGAGTTTCCTTTTTTTTTGTCTTTATTTCTTTTCTGGAGTAATGAAAATGTTCTAAAAGTTGAAAAAAATTGTGTTAATGGATGCACAGCTGTATGATGGTTCCATGGGCAATTGATTGTACACTTTGGATCTTTGGATAGTTTGGTATGTGAGCAATCACTATATATATACACATATATATACAAAATATGTATATAAATATATATATAAAAGCAAATAAATTAATATAGATATATAAAAGCAAATCACATCTAGTAACCAAATACTGTATATTCAACCATTTTAATAGTGGTTAAGAGTAGTAGATGACTCAATAATTAGTAATGGAAATCTCCTGTGATTTAAAGGAAAAGATAAAAACTTCTAAAAATAGGAAAAAATATAATAGCATGGGAAAGGCTACAGAAAGATTCCCCCAGTCTTCAAACATATTACAGCAGAAAAACTCCTAAGGGATCAATAAACAGGATGCTTATGCATGGCATATGGAAATATTTCCTCTGCAGTGTGCCTGCATTGCTATATAAATGGAGAATAAATGTTATGTTAGCAATATTTTTATATAGCCTAGAATTTTTATTTATTTATTTTGCTCCATTGCATCTGCATGGTAAATAAAAGATAAAATTCAGCTAGTGAAATAGCTATCTGTATAATCTTACATAGTAATATGATTTAAAATGAAACTTTATAATTCTTGAAGGAATAAACAGCTTTTCTATTTACAAAAAATGTTAAGCTCATTTGGTAGATAAATGTGTATGCTAACAACAAGAGAAAAAGAATTTGTGGGTTGTTATTCTATAACTTTAAGCCAAATGTTGAACATAGCAATGAGCCTTATACTAAAATGCTAATGCAAATAGGAAAATTCAGTAACTTTTGAATTTCCAAAGCTATTCTTCTGGATGTCTGTAAAAAGGACCAATTCTTTTGCATGATTTTTACCTACCAAATAAGAGCAAAGATGAAAATCTTCTTAACATTTTCAATTTGCTGAATATAAAACATTAAATATTGTAAAGCAATAATTTTCAATTATAGAAAAACTGTAAACCATAGAAAAATATGGGAAGAATATTGAAGTTTCACATAATTCAATCATCCAATGTTAACCATTCTTAATACTGACCACATTTGTCTATATATGCATTTTATATGCATTTCTTTATCTATAATGTGTTATAGATAAAGTCTTACTTTTCAAAATAGGGTCATACCGGATATACCGTAAACCACATGCTTTTGTCATTTTTTCCCCCAAATGCACTCTAGAGTAGTTCTCATGTTTACTCAGAAGGAAGTCCTGTTGGCTACTGTGTGGTAGCCATATCTCCCTCTCCTACTCCAGCAGCCCTTTGGTGTTAACCTGTTACACTCACTTCTTCTATGTTACTGTTATTGCATACTGCATTGTTTTCTCACATCAAACCCTACTGTCTTGTATACACGGTCCTAGCAGATCTGATTTTTCCCGGGTTCTCAAAGCATGAACAGCATGCTTTGGGAACATTGGAAGAAGAGCAGAGAAGACCTCTCTTCAACACCCTGCTTGTCCTAAAGCTGTGATGTTTGTGCCCCAATTATGCAGTTTTTTTTTTTTTTTTGAAAAAGCTTTTTCATTGTTTACTTATGGTTGCAACTTCTTCCTTCCACGAAATGATGGGGTCAGCCAGGAGATACATCTAACTGACAACTCTCACTTTGTGCTCAGAATGCCTCTCCCTTCATACCACTAAAACTTTGACACTGGCCCAAGCTTACAGATTTTCTGTATTCTCTGGTACCCTAGGTTAAATATCTTCTCAGAGGAATCCCCAGTTCTTTATATATTTAGATTACTGCAGGAAACCTTCACATTTTGCCAGACATACCTAGACATATCTAAATCCCAGAAGATGCAGTTCAAACTTCATCCTACATAAACTTCTCTGATCTCACCTTTTTAACCTAACGTGTGTCTTGGAGAAATTGCTTTGTTCTTGTTATCAAATGCTGTTGCAGTTAATATTTTTGTACACATGTTATTTTGTACCTGTTGAATCTGTCTATAGAAAAATAAAAAGAAAAGTAGAATTGCTTTACAAAGAATATGTGTACTTTGGAATTTGGTGGGCACTACCAAAATGTTTAACGTCCACTTTTAAAAAAATTTTAATATATGTTTTTAGATTTTAATGCCTTCACTGTTTTAAAAGGTTTTTTAAAAAAATGTATATATATTTTATTAGCGCATTTGTGGGTTTACAGAAAAATCAGGCAGAAAAGTACAGAGTTCCCAGACAGCCCCCAACCAGTTTTCTGTATTATTAATATTTTGCATTAGTGATACCTTTTTTACAATTGATGAACCCATATTATTATAATTATATTAATATCTATAGCCCCTCATTTACATTAGAGTTCACTTCGTGTTGTTGCCAAGTTCTGTGGTTTTTTTTTTTTTCTTTCTTAAATTTTGTTGTGGTAACACATGCAACCTAAAATTTCCCATTTTAACCAGTTTCAAATATACATTTCAATGGTGTTAATTACATTCACAATGTTGTGCTACCATCACCACCACCCATTCCCAAATCTGATGCCCTTTTTCATCCTTCACCCAGCTGAAGGGGTTCCAGCCATGGTGGGTGGTGAGGGTGGATAAGGTTCTGGAACATTTCTTTTGAAAATCAGAGTGCGCAGGGGCTGAGCTCACCCAGCTTCCTGATGGCTCTGATGCAAACGACTGAGCTGCATTTTTACCTCTAGTTCCAACCTGCCAGGCTGCACTGTCAGGACAGTAGCTGAATCTTACTCTAAGTCTTGGTGCCCCGAAGGCACAGAGAGGCTCCGCTGAGAAGTATGTAAGGACTCTTTAGTCCACGTGGTGTTCCCTGCCTAGCCTCATCACCCCTTGTTGTTCACTGTTTGGATCCAGCTGGCTTTTTCTTTTTTTCATTTAGTCAATTTGGTGCTTTAAGGATCAAAGTTTAAGTCTACTGAGGATTTTCGAAGAATGTTTTGGAAGTACCAAAGGCACTCCCAGGAGAAGCACTGGAGATGTTTCCAGCAAGGGGCGACCCCGAAGACCCGGACCCACTCAAGCAGGCTGAGGTTATGGGCAACTTTAAATAAATTTCAAAAAATTAACTTGGGGGAAAAAAACATCAGCAGACTCAAGAATTAGGATTTGTGTTTGTTTTTTTGTTTGTTTGTTTTTTTAAATGTATTTATCAGTAGCTCATTTATTGTGACACATTTGCTTTTCTGACTCTGAGCTTGGGGGAAGTCATTTGGATGAAAGTTCAGGTTCGCACATGACATTGACTTGTGGAACTCAGCCTGCACTCCCCGCCTGAAGGGCTGTAACAGACAAGAGCACGAATTCTCCTTTCTAGGATGACTCTGCTTGCCACCGGTGCCCGCTCTCTCCGTGCCTCACTCAGGTATGCTAATTCTGGGTAATTTCTTTGAACAGCACTGAGGTGGCCTTCAAAGGAGACGGCAGGTGCCTCGAGGAGGAGTACTGGTACCCAGTGGTGCCCATCCCCAGGGAAGGAGCTCGCTTGGCCGAATGGAATAAGTCACAATAAGCAAAACAACAATGAGCCTTTTTCTATCTTTCCTGACCCTTTAATTAAAATAAAATTTATTTTATAAACCGAAGCAATAGAGAGGCAGGGCAGGTGTATATTTGGCTCCCTGAAGAGATGCCCCATCCTGGCTGTGGTGGCACGCAGGGTCAGGACCAGCATCTGGTGCATGAGCAGGTCGTGGACATTCAGGTCAACAGCCAGGATCAGGTTGACGGTCTTCAGCTCTGAGGTGGCCGACACCACATTCTGCGGCATTTCCTTGTGTGCCAAATCCACGAGGAGCACGGAGTCCCCCCAGCGGCTGTTGCGGGTCAGCTCTGTCAGGTACTGGGGATCTGCAGCAGGCCCCTCCAGGGATTCCACGATGTGCAGGTCGTCCTGAGTTAGTTTGATGGTCAGTGCCGCCTTGAGGCCCAGCACGAGTCCCTTCATGGGCAGCACGCGGTACTAACTGGTGGGGCCCTGAGGGCCGTGGGCGACGCCTCCTCCTGGCCAGATCCCAGAGCGGATGCTGCCATGAGGGGCATCCACTGCCTTTCTGCTTCTAGGGATTCCAGGATCGTTCCGCACCTAGGCTCTAGTCTTGGTCTTGCCATCGCTGATTCTCTTGAGGTTCTTCTGCCATATGGTGCCCCGGTGCAGGATATCTAGTCTGGGCGCCATGGCAAAGACTTCGGGGTACAGCTCCGCCAGGACCACGTGCTCCTAACAGAAGCTGGGTATGGAATCCACCCAGGCCTGCACCCGGTCGTGGTGAGCGGGTACCCGGAATACGCAGCTGTGCAGCGCGGGCACCGGGGAACCTGCGCTCGCCGTGGGCCCCGGCTCCTCCGCAGGCCACGCTGCCTCTTCTCCAGGGTGTTCAAGCTCCCGCAACCCGCCACAGAACTCCCGCCCTCGCCTGGGCACAGAGGAGCTGCAGCATCCCTGCGCCACCTAATGTTGATTTTTGAATGCTTTGTCAGTGAGAAAAACAATATTCTCACTGCAACATTCATTTTCATTTCTAAGTGTTATTAAACACTCTTTACCTATAAGAAGTTCTGTTTTATTTTCCTTTTTAAAATTTGAACTGTCCATATTCTTTACTCATATTTTCATTGGGATCTAAACAATAACCTTCTTACTGATTTAAAGGCAATCATTATACATTAAGGAAATTAGCTGTGGCTAGGTGGACATGATTCCTGCTCTCACCCTGCTTAACCTCTAGTGGGGGGAGCTTTTGGTCCAGAGAGGGATGGTTTGTTCTGTAGGGCATTTATTTAATTTTTAAATTGTATTAAGATTTTAGCAGTTTTTAGCGGTTTGGCTGTATTTATGTACTAGAAATTGCGTTAGTCAGGATTCTTAGCTGCCAGCTAAATTAATTTAAGCAGAAACTGGATTTATAATGGGTTGCTCCCAGGATCTCTGGGAGGGTGTGTGAAGTTGCCTGTGAGGCTAACCAGCTAGGAACCCCGTTCTAACTCGTGCTTCAGGCAGTGAAGGTGCTACTGCCATCACAGCCTGCCCTGTTGACCCTAGAGTTGCTTGTTTTGCACGTCTGGAAGCTGCACGTGGCTCTTGCCACTGTAAGAATACTGCTTGATCTCTGCTTCTATATGTCACTAATTCCCTGTTAAAATCTGAATGTATCATATTGTATGAGACAAAGACGACTAATTAATTAGTCCCTGTAGTAAAGGGCATTTAGGTTGATACTTTTTTTTTTTTTTTGTAATTACAAACAATATGGAAATGATTGCTTCGGGCACCTGTGATGTTGTATCTATGGAATAAATTATTAGAATGTAACTGGAAGGTCATAGTATATATACACACTTTGGATTTAACAGGTATATTTAAATTGTTGTCCAAAATATTTATTTTGAATGTATGAATGCATAGTTTCTCAAGTCCCTGTGAATACTGGACATTAGCAATCATTTTAATTTACCATCTAATAGGGGAAATATGGTATCTCATTTCTTGTTTTAACGTGCATTTCTTTAATTACGACTGAGACTGCATATGGTTCAAATGTTTATTGGTTATTATTTTATTTGTTCTGTAAATCATTTGTAATGTCCTTTGGTCATTTTTAATAGAACACTTTTGTAAGGAACTTAGTCTTTGTTATGTATGTTGAACATATTTTTCCTGGTTTGTTATTTATTAGCTGAGTTGTCATTGACTTTTTTTATAAACTATAAAATGTATCAATATTTTCCTTTATGGCTTCTATATAACATCATCCTTAAAAGATCTTCCCCTCATTAAAATTCTATTAAAATATTATTTAATTTTTTTTGTAATTTTATGGTCTTAATTATTATATTTATATTTATTTTTCATTTCAAATTTATTTTGTTATAAGAATAAGGAAAGGATCCAGCTTTATCATTTTTTTTTCAAATGGCTTGCCAGTTTTCCAACAGTCTTTATTGACTTATCTATCATTTTCCCATCTATTTGGAATACATATTTTCCAAATTTACTGTGTGCCTGGAGTACTCTATTCTGTTTCATTGATCTATTTGTCTATCCCATGTTTCTCAAATTGTGGTTTTTGCATTAGAGAAGGCATTCCTTTAGCCAAAATGATTATAAATAATATTTAGTCTGTTAATAAAATAAAAACTAAAGCAGTTAAATTAGAGAATCAGAAAAAATAAATGCATACCTGTGGTGGATTACATTATGTTCCCAATTTAGACATGTTCTTGGTCTTGATCTGCATCCTGTTGGTATGAACCCATTGTAAACAGAATTTCTTGAAATTGTTATTTTAATTAAGGTGTGGCCCAGCTGAATGAGGGTGGGGCTTAAATGGGTACTGAGTCCTTTATAGGCAAAAAAATATTTCTGATGTATGAGAAAAAGCTGTGGGGAAGAGTTGGAAGCTGGAAGTCAGTGGGAACTGGAAGTGTAAGGTGACATTGCCGTGTGACAGGAAGCAGGGATTCAGGATGCCCAGTCACCCCAAATATTGTGGCAAGCCAGCGCCAGAATGCTACTGATCCTGGGAGGAAGCAAGCCTTCTAGCCCTCGGAAGAGAGAGATAATAAATTCCTCTTGTTTCAGCCAAGTCATTGAAGAGTATTTGTCATAGCAGCCTGGAAAACTAAGGTGGTACCCTAAATATTTTAATTTAAAATATATAAATACACTTTAATTTGCAAGTGCTTGATTTAGAACTCAGGTGGGTTTTTTTTTTTTTTTTTTGGCTATCGATCTATTTTTAATTTTTGTGTCACCAGCCTTGCTTTAATGATACTCATATATTTCTTTAAAGTGAGTCAAGAACTTAAAGACATTTATGAATAATTTGAGTGAGAATCCCTGTAGATTTTTACTTTTTTAAACTACACTTGGGTATCCTTTATTAATCTCCGTGTTTGTCACTGGGTTTAAGTTCATAAATTATAGAGAATTTTTGTATCTATGTGTGTGAAAGGTATTTTTGGTAGTTTACTTTTTTTTTTATTAAGATTTATTCACACATCATACAATCATCCCTGTAGAGTTTTTATGATTTGTGTAACAATCTCTTACAGTTTTTTCATCCACACCCATTTAAAAGAATTTTTTTTAGCAATTTACTTCTATTGTGCCTTTCTAAAACATTAAACTTAGTTTTATTAGAAACAACCTTCTTTTTGAATGCGCATTTCATGGTTTTACGTAACATTTAATTAAATTAGGTAATTACTTAGTGTTAATAGGCATAAACAGTTCTGAGAAAGAACACAATGAACTTTAACCACGTGAACAGATTTGTGGGAATGTAACAGAGTGGTCCATTGGCTCTGAATTTTCTGTGTTTAGAGGGCATTGGTGGGTATATTTTTTAGTGAAATTAGAGTTCATCAGTTAAGCTGGTGAGTTAGTTTAGGGAAGGAAAATCACCTCTGGGTCCTGTTATTGAAATGCATATTCCCATGCTCATTTCAGACCTAGTAAATCAGAATTTTTAGAGGTTTGAATCCTCCCTCCCCTCCCAGAGAAATTGAAAAATTGGCAAGTATTCTAGGAGATTCTAAAGCACTGTTTGAGAGTCATAGATCTATTATTTCTTTAGCACCCAGCTGTTCTAGTTGATGTAGCTCTATAATATTTTAATATTTGGTAGGGTTTATCCCCAATTTTCTTCTTTATTTTCTTGGCTAGTTCCATGTTTATTTTATCAGATCAAAGTTAACATCTTACTTTCAAATTGCTTTACTTCAGGTTTTATTGATTCAATACATTAACTTAGAGAGAATTAGCATTTTTACAATGTGAAATTTTGTTTTCCACAAACAAGTTATATCTTTCTACTTATTCAAGGATTTTTAATATGTCTCAGTAGGGTTTTAAAGTTTTCTTTATAATAGACCTTACAACATTCTTGTTAACATTTCTTCCATTTTATTCCTACAGAAAATGGACCTATTTATCCAATAAAGGTTCTAACTGGCTATAGTTTGTATATTGAATAACTATTGCTTTTAAATTAGAATTCTGTTATCAGTCTCCTTTTTGATTTTTTTCTCATTGTTTCTAATTGTTTTTTTCTCATTTCATTCTCTTTTGTTTTCTAGGTACTATATCTACTGCAAACAGTAATCACTGTGTTTTTTCTTTTGCATTCTTTTTATTTTTTGTTTCTCTTTCCAGTGCACAGACTTCTGCAATGGCACTCTGCTGCTCGGCAATATGGAACTGGGTTCCCATGGGGATCTCGTTTATTCCTCCTATCGCTGGCCCTATGGCCACAACTCTTACCAGTCCAAGCAAATTATTCTGGGACCTTTCAAAGCTGTGCTGTTTACTTCTAGAGAAGTTTTGAAAGGTTTCATCCTCCCTCAATTTGCTCCAAAGTGAACTGTGTTTGCAAGATATTTTTCTTAGTCGCTATTTTAAATTTGTAACTATTTTCTGAGATAATTGAACATGGCTTATTATTTATTTATGTTTAATTTTTATTGCATTTCAGGTTGGGTATTAGTGTATAATTGTCTCTATCTTATTAATTAATAGCAGGAGTCTTTTCCGTCAGCTTTTTAAAGATCTGAAAAATAGGACATTTATCTTTTAGTTTCTTTTTCCTCTTTTTTTGCATAAATTTACTTTGTTTTTACATAAGCAAATGAGTAGCATTTTTCATGTATAACTTTGTCTATGTACAAGACATTTGTGGAATGTGGGTAATTGTTAAGTTGGATAACGGAAACACAGAAATTCATCATGCTATTCTTGCTACTTGTCTTATGCTTTTGGATTTCAAAACAAAAAACCACACACACGCAATTAAGGGCATTAACTTTGAAAAAAGCTTTTCCCTTCTGGGATCTGACAAATATTTACCAATTACTTTTTTTCTCTAATTAACTTTATCAAAAAATTAAAAAAAAGCAGACAATAAAAAATCATTTCAAACATAACCAAAACAAAGGAATAAGAAAAAAAAATAACCTAAAATAACTACATTACTTTCAACATGTTCCTATTCTGCCTGAAGAAAATATACAAACTATAACCCAGGAAAGGAATAAGAAAAACAGATAACCTAAGGAAACTGCATTTCTGTGAACTTGTTCCTACCATACCCACCAGAAATTAACAAACCATAGCCATTCCTGAGCATTCCCAGAACGTTAAATTTACCCATGATAATTTATCTATTCTTATTAGATTATCATTCCCCCTTCACTAATTGCTATCTATCGCTAGAGAAATATTATGTTGCCACTAATGTGGACACTGAAAAATGTGAAATAAATGGTTTAAAATGTAGAATCATTACTTTTATGATTTTATTTTTAGTTCATTCTTTCATTAATTTGAAATAATTTTTTGTTTGATCTTAGATGAGAATATGATATTTTCTTCCTAAAGAGACAACTGAGTGCCCTAGCACTATTTACTGAAGAAACTTTCCTCTTTATATATACTCCCACCCCCCTTTCCTACATATTTATGATGCCACTTTCTGTTTCAGGACAATTTCATCCTTACATGTATCTGCCAGTTATTTTTTTCACAATAACCCGCTTACAATTTTTGCAGTTTTTATTATTTTAATAACAGAAAAATCTCCTTCATTACTCTTAGTAAATTTCTCAGATCTTTTAATCCATTCACTCTTCTTGAAAAACTTTGGAATCATGTCAATTTCTAAAAACAATCATTTGGGGATATGATTTAAATAGTATTAAATCTACATAGTTACTAGGAGGACTATTAACATCTTTTTGAGATTCATTCTTCTCAAGGTGGGTACGTAGTTTGGTTTTCCAATTATTCCAGCCTTGTTTTAAGAACCTCAGTGAAATTTTATAAATCTTTTTTCCTATATGTCCAGCACATTTCTTCTTAAGGTTTGTAAGTATCATAATTTTTTTGGCAATTGTGAACTAAATTATTTTTTTCTAATTAAATTTTATCTTTTTTGTTATTCCTGGCTTATATAATACTATGGATTTTTGAATGCTTATTTAGCATATACCTACTTACTAAACTCTCCTGTTAGTTTTAAAATTTTTTCTAGAATTTGTTTTTTTTTTTTTTTTTTTTTTGCATTTACTTGGAAAATAACCATTATCAAGAAATAATCTTCTTGATGTTATTGATTGGCACAGTGTCCCAGAATAATGCTAAATTATAGTGACAATACTGAGTAAACTTTTATTGCCTCTGATTTTAATGAGAATTCCTGTAGTGTTTTACTGTTAATCATGGGGTTATAGATTGATTTAGGATATATATAACACGTTGTATGAGTTTCCAGGGAGGAGGGAAAATGGTGGCTTAAAACAATAGGACTATATTCTTTCTCAGGTCTGGAGGTCAAAAGTCTGAAATCAAGGGTGTCGGATTTACTACTCTGGATTTTCATTTTAATGAAGGACACTCCATTCCATTCCTTTCTCCTAGCTTCTCGTGGTTGCTGGCAGTCCTCAGTGTTCCTTGACGTGTAGATGCACCACTCCAGTGTCTGCCTCTGTCTTCACATGGCCTGCTTCCCTGTGTGTCTCCTCTGTGCCTCTGTGTCTCCAAATCTTCCTCTCCTTATGAGGACACCAGTCATTGACTTTAGGGCCCACACTCATCCAGAATATGACCTCATTTTAACTTGGTTATATCTACAAAGATCTTGTTTTCAAAGAAAGTCACATTCACAGGCACTAGGTCACATTCATAGAACTTGGACATATCTTTTTGGGGAACACAGTTAACCCACAGGACATGTCAAGAAAGTATTTTTAGTACCTTTACTGCTAAGATATTTTCTTTTTTGGCTGTTTTAAAATCAAACATTGATACCACATTTTTATTATGTCAAATGCATCTTTTATTTGTAATTTCTTAATTTCTCCCTATCAATTTTATATTTACTTTCTCATTCTTAATTTTCTATATTTATATTTTTCCCTTTATCATGATAGTGCTTGCCAGAGGTTTGATTGTTTTGTTTTGTTTCACAGAAAAAAATCTGTCTCTCAGATTTACTCTTCATTTTAACTTTTTATTTTTTAAATTTATTAATATTTGCTTTTGTCTTAATTATGTCTTTTCACTTTACTTAGAATTTTTTTTCTGTTTCTCTTTCTCACTTCCTGAGTTGAGCATTTTGATACCTGCTTTGATGCCTTCTCATTTAATAATTAAAATATTTACCACCCTGGATTTTCATTTTAATATAAATTTGGCCACACACCATATGGTTTGATAGTTAGCTTCACAGTTAGTATTATATTCCACTAAGAATTAAAGAAAATCTGTGAATTCCAACAGCTTTAAAGGAAACATTAGTGGTTTATTTAGGGAATTTTTATCTTGGATTCTTGTTGAATTCTTCTCCTTGAATGTAATCACTCCTGTGATAGGCTTACAAACATGCACCTGGGGCTGGGTTCTCTGCCCATCTGCTGGACAGCAAACCCTTTGTTCCTCCACACCCATACTTAGTAAGTCTAGCTATTGCTTTGATAATGCTGCATATCAATCACCTTCAAATCTTATAGTTTTCAATGGAGATATTTATTTTGCACTCAAGGCTCAGAAAGTCAGCTGGGCCAGCTTTGCTTCAGGCTGTAGGTCTGAACCATATTTTTCTGCCCAGAACTGCACACTATCACTTCACCCCACATCCCATTGATCAGAGCAGGTCAGAGCAAGCCCAAGTAGGGAAGAAAAGTATACTCTGTGCATAGAGAAATCGTGGGAAGGACAGAAAAGGAAGAACTGTGAAACAGTGGTATAGCACCCATAAGCAAGGGTAAGAACAACGGCTTTACTTAGATTTTTTTTTTCCTGGACTTTTTTTAAACAGTGTAGTTGTAAGACCTAGATGGCCCAGGTTGGGGTGTTAGCTAAGCTCAAGAGTCCAAGGAGGCACCTGCTTGATCAGATGTTAATGTAGACCATGGGACAACAGTGATTCTTACACCATATATGTGCTTCAGACAAGCTTAGCATGGGAAGAAAGTCATTAAGGAAATAGGGTCAGAGTCCTAGCTAGAGTAAAAACTGTAAATGTTAGTTTATCAACTCAGGAGTGAAAGAAAGACCACATTCTTTATTTCATTAAGTTGAAGTATAGACTCAGTCCTCATTGCTACATCAGGATTTACATCACAACATATTTCATGTCTTCCCCATTCCCTCACTGAAAGTTGCAAAACAATCTGGGAGGCTTATGCTGATTCCCAGAAAGTGTGGGAAGGATCTCTGATTTTTAAGCCCTCAAAATTGCTCCATATATCCTTATTCTTCCTTAAACATAGAAAAGAGCCAGGGAGGATATGCATAGAAAGATCAATAGTAATTACATTGAGGGCAGGGATATACATGTGGAAGATGGGATCGGAAGTAAGGAGAGGATATCTTTTCTTTTTCTTATTTTTGTACCCTTTTTAAGGTGATGAGTTTATAAGTAATTTTGTTACCATTCTTCTCAGTGTTTTTCAAAAAAATAATGATAAATAAAGAACTTATTTAATAGGATTGTTATAGACATTAACAACATAAAAAAAGTTTAGTATAGTGTTACCCCACAGTAAATTCCTTAACCTGGTGTGCTGGTTGTTCTGTTGTCAACTTTGCTATGTTAGGAACTATATTTCCCAGAATCTCCTTTCTTGTGTGGTACCAGATAGAGTTGATTAAAAGTGAAGTCACATGATATTTGAGAGGTGGAAATGAAGCTGCAGCTATTATAACTGAAGGTCATTACGGTAGATAGAGGTAGATACAGTGGTGCAGATGGGATCCAGTTTGTCCTTGCTTTTCCAGACTTCATGTTCAGAGATCTCCACTGTTGACCCTGTTAACTCACAGCAGTAAGGTGCTTCTTTATGAACTCACAAAGGTGGTGTCCACAAAAACTTAACCATCTTTGATAGTTCCCTATTTGCTCCCGTTTGGTACTAATCCAGCAGCTGGATGTGCCAGATTTCCATATATCTCTCCAAGATCCAACTTTTCATTCAAATAGGACTAGTGGATGAATATTCTTTGATTCTTCTACTTACCTTTGCAGACTTTTATTTCACAGCTGCTTCTACAATTGCATAAAGTGTAATTCCTATAATAATTTCCTAATTCTATGATCATTATAGTTCTGTCTCTGACTGCACTATAACTTACATAGTTATTGGTACTAGAAACTATTTTAGGTCTACAGAACCTTAAGATTGAAAATTTGAGATCAGTTATCTGATGAGATCAGTTTAAAATGCATTAACAAATCTTTGCCAGAAGTAAAGGCACATTGGTGGCCCATGGCATGTTATGACAAATAGTTACTTAAATTGTCACCTGTAGACATGTATTACATTTTCATGTAAATAAGGAATATAATTGAGTTGGCTGAATTCTTCTAAGTGTGCTGGAGGACTTGTGGGGAAAAAATGAGTTCAGAATTTTAAAATCTCAGTTCAAGGCCTGGTATTGTGACCAGAAAGTTTCTGTGATTGCCCTAAAATAATCCCTTATCTCCTGTAGTGGTAGGGATGTTATTTCTAAGGAGCAAACATAAAGTTTAATACTAGATCTCACAGAGTGTTTTGTTATATTTAGGGTATCAATTGGGAATTTATGGTAGATTTCAGTGAAATGGGATACCTTGAATCCATAAAGTTTGCTGAACTTTCTTCTACAACAAAACTAGCCCTTTCTTCCTGGTCTAAATAGGTTAGTCACCTTTTCCTTGAAAAATTGCAATGGTCTCCTCAGTTATAGTTTCCTTGTAGGAGATTGCTGATCCTCCTATGAAACTACCTTCACCACTTCTCACTGCTTCTAGAACAACAAGGCTCAAATCCAGGTAGGCCTCAGGGGTCAGGTACAAAGTGTGACCAATGAAGAGGTGCCATAACCACTAAAAGATTTGCATGATTTTGTCAATTTGTATCAACAAAAGCCTGTATGTGAGAATAGAGCTTAAGTGAGTGTGATAATGGAAGGAATGCAATTTAATTTGATACAGTGAATTGATATGGGTGTACTAAGCAGAGATTCTGGATTAAATGTGTTAGAATAAGTGTCTGGGAGTGGCTTTAACAGTTTGTTATATTGATTGTCTGATATATGGACCCAAAAGTGAACTTCACTGAATGAAGGTAAAATGCATTGATTTCCTTGGAATAACAAAGAGGACAAAATCAAAGACTCAGCGATCAGAGTGCTAGAGTAGATTTATTATGTATGTCATGCTCACATACTCCCTAAACATATCCTCTGGGAGGATCCTGCAGACTTTCTGTACCCATGACTTTGAAAAATGCACTGGTGATGGGAGCAGCACTGACATCCTTGAAGAGCTCTGTAGTGGTGTTCTCTGTAAGCAAGGAATGACAAAAGGAATTGCTGCCATTAAACTGGAGATGATATTTCAGGGGGCAGTGGCCATATAGTAGCACTTAATGTTGATAGACAATGGAGGGGGTCAAGGTTACCAAAATGGGCAGCAGAACCAAAATAGTTTGCTCTGAGATGCAGAGGTCTTTGACTTTGGCTAATAGATATTCTCTAACTAGCAGGATCCCCACATTAGTTCCCTGCCCTGTGGAGTGAGGGTTATTAGGATAGGAGACACCAAGTAGAAACTACTAACCCTGCCTTGACTTACTGAAATAGTAAACCAAAAGCAACATTGAATTTCTGCTAGTAGTGCCAGCAATTGAGGACTTGAAAGATGCAAGAGTGGTGATTTCTCATTACAATTCCATTCAACTAGTCTACCTCATTGATGAAGAAGACAAATAGATCTCGGAGAATAACGTGGAATTTTGTAAACTTAATAAGTGATGACTTTAATTGAGCTGCTGTTATAGACATGGATTCATTATTGGAACAAATCTGCATATCTCTTGGCTCTTAGTATCTGGCTAATACTTCTTTCTCTGTACCTTTAGTAAAATACAGTAGAAGTTTACTTACAGCTGTCAAGAACAATACACTTTCACTTCCCATATGAGGACAATATCAATTATTTAGTCTTCTGTCATAATCTAGTCCATGGGAGACCTTGATTGATTCTCCATGCAACTATGTATTATTCTGATCCATTGCACTAATGATATTATATTTGGACCTGGCATACAGGAAGTATTGCCTTGGAAGACACATAGGTGGCAGAAAGGGGGAAATAAGTTTCATCTGAATTCAAAGATCTGCAACCTTGATGAAATTTCTAGAGATTCAGTGGTTTTGTGGTATGTCAAATCTCTTCCAAGGTGAAGAATGAAATGTTGTATCTGGCTTTTGCTATCTATAAGGAAGAGGTACAGCACCTGGTGGGCCTCTTTGAATTTTGGAGAAAAATATACATCATTTGGGCATGGCTACTCCAACCCCATTAACTGAATAATCTGAAAGACTATTTGGTTCAAGGGGGTCCTGGAATGAGAGAAGACTCTGCAATAGCTCCAGGCTGCTGGGTAAGCCACTGTGCCTGTGTCAGATAGGCGTGCTGTATGAAGCCTTTTGTAGGTCCCTATAGGTGAATCACAGTGCACATGTTTAAGTTCTTGTCACAAAGCTATGCCATCCCTTGCAAGTATCTATTCTCCTTTTAAGAAACAGTTTCTGGCTTGCTAAAACTTTTAGTTAAGACTAAACACTTGACCATGGGTTATCAAATGACCATATGATCTGAGCTGTCCATAATGAACTGGGTGGTGTTTGATATTTGACCTGCCAACCTTTAATGTTGGTCATGCTCAGCAGCATCCCATGATCAAATGGAATTATTATATATGAGATGGGGCCTTACCAGCTCCTAAAATCACATGTAAGTTGCATGAGCAAGTGGCCCAGCTGCCCATAACCCCTATTACTGTTACACTGCCTCCTCTCTCCCAATTTGCATTTATGACCTATGACCTCAGAGACAGTTGCTATGACAAATTGACTGAGGAAGCAAAATTTGAGGCCTGCATTTACAGATGGTTCTGTATCACATTCTGGTACCATCTGAAAATGCACAGCTATGAAACTGCAGCTCTATTTCAGAGAAGCCCTGAATGGCCATGGGAAAAGTCTCTTGGTGAGAAACATCAAACAATGAACCTGACTGCTCATTTTACCTGAAAGGAGAGATGGCCAGAAGTTGAGTCCCACATGGCTCCAAGGACAGTAGCTACTGGTTTGACTTGATAGTTAGGGGCTTGGAATGGACATGATTAGAAAAACTGGTGACAAAGATGTCTGGGAAAGAAGTATATGGATGGACATCTCTGAATGACCAGAGTGTGAAGATGCTCATGTCCCATATGAATTTTCACCAAAGAGTAACCTTGCCTGAGGGTAAAGGGGAATAGGTAGTAGAAGAAGAAAGTTATAAATACCAACTGTGACCATGTGGCTAGCTGCAGAAATGAGGACAGTAAGAGTTATGAGCATTTCTTCCTTATTTTGCCAAGAACATATTTGTATATCCATATACTTATTCCAGTAGCTAGACAGACCTAGCTTCTACATTTCTCAGCAAGCTTCAACTTGTTCACTTGCTCCATGGTTTGTTAGTGACCTCTCTATGATCTTTCTACTCATCTTTTTTGGACCTTTATTTATCCAGGTCCTACTATAATTTCATAAGGCTTAATTTCTATATCAAATTCTTTATTCCATAATACTCATAGTGGTTCTTCTTTCTTCATTGAACCATAACCAAAATACCAGGCTTATAAATGTCCACATTGTCTGGACTCTGACTATCCTGTGATTTCATCTTCTGTGGCTCTTCCCATTTTCCATTGGGTTTCAGCCACACTACCTTTTTTTTTTTTTCATCACCATTGGCAAGCTTATTCCACCTTTAAGGTTGCTCCTTTTGTATAGGCTGATCCCTCTTCCTGGAATATTTACTTGATCATCACATCTGGCTTCTTCTTAGTCAGATATCAGCTTAAATGTCACTTCTTCACTCCATCTCTCCATTTTAATTGTCTGCTTAGCAACTATGGTGGATTGAATTATGTACCCCAGTTGTGACATGTTCTTCGTGTTGATCCATATTCTGGTGGGTGTGGGCGCGTTGTAAATAAGATCTCTTCAAGATGTTACTTCAGTTAACAGTTAGCTCAACTGAATCAGGTTGGGTTTAATCTGGGTTACTGGAATCCTTTACGAGAGAGTGAAAGTCAGATGGAGAGGAAGCCTACAGGGAGTACCTTTGTAGATATTCATTGTAGAAAATTTATAAAAAGGAGAAATGTATCATGAAAAATATAAAAATCATTACTAACCCTCTCAAGAGCTACTCACAATCACAAATATATACATATTATTAATTGACCTCAGACCTGAAGCTATTAAGCACATATTTCCTAAATAAAAAATGAGTTGTCTGCAAGCTGTCTTGACATGGTCTGCAAAGTCTCACTACGTGAAACAGCACTCAGCAGATTGTCAGAGAGCTTTTGAGATAACCCAAAAACGAATCAGACCTCCCCCTTCCTGTTTTACCACCTCAGCTTTATCCTCTAAGTGAAGATGCCTGATAGTTTTATTTCATGAGCATGTTATAAAAATTATGCATAATTTATATTTATGTTGTCAACAGTTGATGAGAATTGGCAGTAATGTGATTTGATTATCATTATGAATCAAAAATGAATAAAGTGTGGAACGTATCTTTATATTTGTCCTATCACATTAAAGTCACCTTCTGTGTATTCAGAGTCATACAATAATCAACATCCCAAAATTAGTGACAGAATAAATTCTGCAGTTATATTTACATTTATTGTTACATTACATTACCCATTTTCTAAAATCATTGCATATTCTGCATACAACAGCATATCACTGAGCAAAGGAGTCTTTCTATCTTTGAAAAGAAAACAGTGTTCACATCCAGGCATTCATAAATGTGAGAAACTTCAGTGAGAGAAACACATCAACCACAATAAGAAAATATCCTCTCACAAGTAAGATTTCACCCACGTAATTGAATGACCATGACAAGCTGTGATAGTAATACCAAATGTCCCTGGAATGTTTCTTAACCATTATTACATTTCTGGAAACAATTCATGATACAGACTTCCCTGACTTTAAAAGTACATTTGAGGGACTAGAAAAATAAACAAGAGATGAACTTGCTAATATCTCCAGAGCAATAATACCTAAATATAATCCACGCAGAACTTGGCATAAGTCTGTACATCAAAATGTGGTTAACTGGATGGATAATTAAAGTGGATATTCCATTATTGTTATTTGTTTAACAAATATTGGAAGTTTATAGCAAAAAATTAAAGAAAAACTGATTTTAGAATTTATAATAAGTTGGCTTTGTAAACTACATATCTTCAGTACTATCATTTAAAAAAATAACTTTGGAGTAGACTAAACTTACATAGTCACCTGTAAAAATATTAAACTGCAGCAATATAAATTATTTGCAATAGCTCTGTAACTGGAGAAAAAGCATGGAAATACAAATGCAATATATAATGCCATAATAAAATATATTAAGGCATATCAAGATTTGAGTCACCAAAGTATTGGTTTCACATGAAATCATAATTAATTCATGTTCTGTCTCTTTTCTGTGTAGAAAAGGACATAAACAAGGGGAGTTTTCATTCACATCTCCCCTACTGTCAAATTCCAAATGAAATGAAACCAAAGCAAGCACACTACAAAATCTGATTCAAAGGAAACCTCAGACCTGAAGCTATTAAGCACATATTTCCTAAATAGAAAAACGAGTCGTCTGCAAGCTGTCTTGACATGGTCTGCAAAGTCTCACTATGCGAAACAGCACTCAGCAGATTGTCAGAGAGCTTTTGAGATAACCCAAAAACGAATCAGACCTCCCCCTTCCTGTTTTAGCACCTCAGCTTTATTTTAGCAGAAGAGAAATTCTCCTTTACGCTCTAAAAGAGAGCTCCAAATATCCCAATAAGGATTTGGGCTGTGTATCTTTTGATTTGGAATAGGTTTTCAAAATCTGGGAAGTAATGCACCGACTGCATGCAAAAGACGCATGATTAATGTCTCATTTAGGGAAGTAAAAATTAATTACTTTTATTAGGTATATCAACTTCTGGCAATTAAAACCCAAATTTCAGGAAAGATTTTAGAGTGATTAAAGACTGCATAGCATAGTTGTTAAGAAGCAAGGAATCTGGAATCTGACAGTTTGAATTCTATTTCTGCATGTTCTAACTCCAACTTTGGACAACTTTCAACAACTTAGACCTGCCTGTGCCTAAT
This sequence comes from Choloepus didactylus, assembly GCF_015220235.1. Taxonomy (NCBI): domain Eukaryota; kingdom Metazoa; phylum Chordata; class Mammalia; order Pilosa; family Megalonychidae; genus Choloepus; species Choloepus didactylus. Next base: position 42,302,122 of record NC_051314.1, read on the forward strand.
TTTCCTTGTTTTTAAATAGAAATAATAGTAGCACCTATCTCATAGAGCTATGTTAGGAATTAAATCAGTTAATGCATATTTTATAACAGTTTATGTCATCTAGTGTTATATGTATTAACTGTAATATGATAATTATTGCTATTATAGTATTGTTATAGTTTGACTGTTTTTCAATTCCCAGTTTTTTTCTGTGAACCCACTAACTTTGTACCATGTAGTCACTCTCTGTCTTTAGGGGACTTGCTAAGTAGCTTCCTTTGCTTTGTGGATTTCCGGACCTCTACAAAACAGTTGTGTGTGTGTGAGATGGGAGAGGGAATGGAGAGTGAGCAATAGTGTCTGTCCTTAGCTTCTTAAATGCATTAAAGAGAAAAAACTTTTATTCCATGTTTCTTAACATTAATCATAGGCAAAACTGTGACGTTGACAGGTTAAGATTTTCTTCTGTTGCATACAACTTCTTGTTCTACCCAACAATCATGGTTTGAGTTGTGTTCCTGCCTTAAAAAGGCCTGCTACTACAGAGTTCAGCTTCTTGAGACAGGGTCCATCTTCTGGATCTTTCCCTTATGCCTGAATTCTATTTACTACCATAACACCCCTGGTGAATGACATCCATGTTCCATATCTCTCAAAATCTTGTCTTCTGTTAGGCAATCCTGGACAATAATGTGTTAATCAGAAAAATGAATCCTAGATGGAATTTTAGTTTAATATGTTATGCTTTCCAAGTATTGTCTCAACCTCTTTTCTTTTGCACTGGTTGTCTCTTACACATTAGAAACCATCTTTTTGTAGACAATTACTTATACTCTTTTTGCCTCAATATTACGGCCCATGATGATTCATGTAAAAGATAAGAATGAATAAATGACTGAGTTTAGATATTGCTTGGGGTGTTTTATTCATTCTTGAGTCTAGAGGTTTGGCTATATAGGAATAATAGAGACCTGGCTCATTCTCATATATTTTAAGATGAAGTTGTTTTAATTTGATCAGTGCTTCCCAATTCATAGCTGGTGAGATGACCAGTGATAAAACGTTTGGAATGACCAGGGATAAAACATTTACCTACCATTTCCGAATTAGTTTGAGAAACATTGCTTACTCACTCTACTCTTCAAAATTCATATCATGTTAAAGACTTTGAGAAGTTTGATAAGAACAAGCATGTTTAATGTTACTTTAACCATTTCCTTTGTGCTTTGTATAATATCCATTAATATCTTATGAAACAAATATTTTTTGGACTTACCTTTGGGAAAGACTGTTTGAGTTGAAAGGCATTGGAGTATATTCAGAAGATCAAAATGATTATACTTAAATATGAGCTTGATATAAATAAAACAACAGATCTGAAACTGCAGTTATGCTTATCCTTTTTATTGTTTAACAATATTTGGAATAACAGTTCATCAAACTTTTCTTCTACTAATTTGAACACTTGACTGTCCAAACAGGTAGATTTTGATTTTCAAAAATGATAAATGAATTAAGGTCCACACTCTAAGAGAATGGCAAATGACTCATGGCACAGCCTCCATGTAGCTAACTGCATGCTGTGAGAAAATTAGGTTGTCTTATTCCATGGACTATACAGTAGCTCACACTGTTCTGGGAATTAGCCTACATTAAATTTTAGATCACAAAAAGCTTCATATGCTATTAGTAAAACTGTAGTTGTCAATCCTTTCCCTAATGAGAAGTCAGAATAATTAGAACTGAACTGGACTAATGCATCTCCAACTCTTAGTGCAATTGGTGAACATAGCAGAAAGTCTACAATGACTATTATTTTTATAGTTTAAGCAGCTCTGCCAAATGTGCACTATGTTGGGGGAAAACAGAATTCTATTAAATGCTTTAGCTCCCCTTTAGGGCCTCGAAGGATTTAAATTTACCTTCTTTTTATGCAGAGCCACAATTCGTTGGAACCTGAGTCAAGTGGAAACAATGTGTCCCCATATTCTAATACCTACTGGGAACTATTAAAGGCACCACATGCTTAAATAGAATAATGTAATCATAGCATCTAAAATGCTTCTGCATTTTCCAAAATAATAATTTTCCAGTTTTGCATGTTCCCTAAAGTCAGAAGTGCCAGGGAGAATTGTGCCTCTACTGTCGTTCCCAATTTCTGGCCTTGGAACTCTTATCTTTCTTTCTATTAAATTTAGTGAGATTTTGTGACTGTAGTAAATATTAGCCTAGTTTTAAGATTCATCCCAGACCACTGGCTGTTGAAATCATATTTTCTTTTTCCTACTGCTGAATAAATTCTCAGGACATAGGAGAGAATGGGGAAGAAATTTAGTGCTGTAGGGGTTTTCTATTCACCATCATTTTCTCCTTTTTCTTTCTACCATCTTTGTTAAAAAATTAGTGCTGGGGAGGCGGGGCAAGATGGCAGACTGGTGAGCTGTAGGTTTTAGTTACTCCTCCAGGAAAGTAGGTAGAAAGCCAGGAACTGCGTGGACTGGACACCACAGAGCAATCTGACTTTGGGCATACTTCATACAACACTCATGAAAACGTGGAACTGCTGAGATCAGTGAAATCTGTAAGTTTTTGTGGCCAGGGGACCCGCGCCCCTCCCTGCCAGGCTCAGTCCCGGGGGAGGAGGGGCTGTCAGCTCCGGGAAGGAGAAGGGAGAACTGCAGTGGCTGCGCTTATCAGAAACTCATTCTACTGATTCAAACTCCAACCATAGATAGACTGAGACCAGACACCAGAGAATCTGACAGCAACCAGCCCAGCAGAGAGGAGACAGGCATAGAAAAAAAACAACACGAAAAACTCCAAAATAAAAGCGGAGGATTTTTGGAGTTCTGGTGAACATAGAAAGGGGAAGGGCCCTGAGGCACATATGCAAATCCCGAAGAAAAGCTGATCTCTCTGCCCTGTGGACCTTTCCTTAATGGCCCTGGTTGCTTTGTCTCTTAGCATTTCAATAACCCATTAGATCTCTGAGGAGGGCCCTTTTTTTTTTTTTTTCTTTTTTTTTAATCCTTTTTTCTTTTTCTAAAACAATTACTCTAAGAAGCCCAATACAGAAAGCTTCAAAGACTTGCTATTTGGGCAGGTCAAGTCAAGAGCAGAACTAGGAGAGCTCTGAGACAAAACGCAATAATCCAGTGGCTGAGAAAATTCACTAAACACCACAACTTCCCAAGAAAAGGGGGGTGTCCGCTCACAGCCATCATCCTGGTGGACAGGAAACACTCCTGCCCATCGCCAGCCCCATAGCCCAGAACTGCCCCAGACAACCCAGTGTGACGGAAGCGCTTCAAATAACAGGCACACACCACAAAACTGGGCGTGGACATTAGCCTTCCCTGCAACCTCAGCTGATTGTCCCAGAGTTGGGAAGGTAGAGCAGTGTGAATTAACGAAGCCCCATTCAGCCATCATTTCAGCAGACTGGGAGCCTCCCTACACAGCCCAGCAGCCCAGAACTGCCCTGGGGGGACGGCACTCACCTGTGACATAGCACAGTCATCCCTCAACAGAGGACCCGGGGTGCACGGCTTGGAAGAGGGGCCCACTTGCAAGTCTCAGGAGCCATACGCCAATACCAAGGACTTGTGGGTCAGTGGCAGAGACAAACTGTGGCAGGACTGAACTGAAGGATTAGACTATTGCAGCAGCTTTAAAACTCTAGGATCACCAGGGAGATTTGATTGTTAGAGCCACCCCCCCCCCCCGACTGCCCAGAAACACGCCCCATATACAGGGCAGGCAACACCAACTACACACGCAAGCTTGGTACACCAATTGGACCCCACAAGACTCACTCCCCCACTCACCAAAAAGGCTAAGCAGGGGAGAACTGGCTTGTGGAGAACAGGTGGTTCGTGGACGCCACCTGCTGGTTAGTTAGAGAAAGTGTACTCCACGAAGCTGTAGATCTGATAAATTAGAGATAAGGACTTCAATTGGTCTACAAATCCTAAAAGAACCCTATCAAGTTCAGCAAATGCCACGAGGCCAAAAACAACAGAAAATTATCAAGCATATGAAAAAACCAGATGATATGGATAACCCAAGCCCAAGCACCCAAATCAAAAGACCAGAAGAGACACAGCACCTAGAGCAGCTACTCAAAGAACTAAAGATGAACAATGAGACCATAGTACGGGAGATAAAGGAAATCAAGAAGACCCTAGAAGAGCATAAAGAAGACATTGCAAGACTAAATAAAAAAATGGATGATCTTATGGAAATTAAAGAAACTGTTGACCAAATTAAAAAGATTCTGGACACTCACAGTACAAGACTAGAGGAAGTTGAACAACGAATCAGTGACCTCGAAGATGACAGAATGGAAAATGAAAGCTTAAAAGAAAGAATGGGGAAAAAAATTGAAAAAATCGAAATGGACCTCAGGGATATGATAGATAATATGAAACGTCCAAATATAAGACTCATTGGTGTCCCAGAAGGGGAAGAAAAGGGTAAAGGTCTAGGAAGAGTATTCAAAGAAATTGTTGGGGAAAACTTCCCAAATCTTCTAAATAACATTAATACACAAATCATAAATGCTCAGCGAACTCCAAATAGAATAAATCCAAATAAACCCACTCCGAGACATATACTGATCACACTATCAAACACAGAAGAGAAGGAGCAAGTTCTGAAAGCAGCAAGAGAAAAGCAATTCACCACATACAAAGAAAACAGCATAAGACTAAGTAGTGACTACTCAGCAGCCACCATGGAGGCAAGAAGGCAGTGGCATGATATATTTAAAATTCTGAGTGAGAAAAATTTCCAGCCAAGAATAATTTATCCAGCAAAGCTCTCCTTCAAATTCGAGGGAGAGCTTAAATTTTTCACAGACAAACAAATGCTGAGAGAATTTGCTAACAAGAGACCTGCCCTACTGGAGATACTAAAGGGAGCCCTACAGACAGAGAAACAAAGAAAGGACAGAGAGACTTGGAGAAAGGTTCAGTACTAAAGAGATTCGGTATGGGTACAATAAAGGATATTAATAGACAGAAGGGAAAAATATGACAAACATAAACCAAAGGATAAGATGGCTGATTCAAGAAATGCCTTCATGGTTATAACGTTGAATGTAAATGGCTTAAACTCCCCAATTAAAAGATATAGATTCGCAGAATGGATCAAAAAAAATGAACCATCAATATGTTGCATACAAGAGACTCATCTTAGACACAGGGACACAAAGAAACTGAAAGTGAAAGGATGGAAAAAAATATTTCATGCAAGCTACAGCCAAAAGAAAGCAGGTGTAGCAATATTAATCTCAGATAAAATAGACTTCAAATGCAGGGATGTTTTGAGAGACAAAGAAGGCCACTACATACTAATAAAAGGGGCAATTCAGCAAGAAGAAATAACAATCGTAAATGTCTATGCACCCAACCAAGGTGCCACAAAATACATGAGAGAAACACTGGCAAAACTAAAGGAAGCAATTGATGTTTCCACAATAATTGTGGGAGACTTCAACACATCACTCTCTCCTATAGATAGATCAACCAGACAGAAGACCAATAAGGAAATTGAAAACCTAAACAATCTGATAAATGAATTAGATTTAACAGACATACACAGGACATTACATCCCAAATCACCAGGATACACATACTTTTCTAGTGCTCACGGAACTTTCTCCAGAATAGATCATATGCTGGGACATAAAACAAGCCTCAATAAATTTAAAAAGATTGAAATCATTCAAAGCACATTCTCTGACCACAATGGAATACAATTAGAAGTCAATAACCATCAGAGACTTAGAAAATTCACAAATACCTGGAGGTTAAACAATACACTCCTAAACAATCAGTGGGTTAAAGAAGAAATAGCAAGAGAAATTGCTAAATATATAGAGACGAATGAAAATGAGAACACAACATACCAAAACCTATGGGATGCAGCAAAAGCAGTGCTAAGCGGGAAATTTATAGCACTAAACGCATATATTAAAAAGGAAGAAAGAGCCAAAATCAAAGAACTAATGGATCAACTGAAGAAGCTAGAAAATGAACAGCAAACCAATCCTAAACCAAGTACAAGAAAAGAAATAACAAGGATTAAAGCAGAAATAAATGACATAGAGAACAAAAAACAATAGAGAGGATAAATATCACCAAAAGTTGGTTCTTTGAGAAGATCAACAAGATTGACAAGCCCCTAGCTAGACTGACAAAATCAAAAAGAGAGAAGACCCATATAAACAAAATAATGAATGAAAAAGGTGACATAACTGCAGATCCTGAAGAAATTAAAAAAATTATAAGAGGATACTATGAACAACTGTATGGCAACAAACTGGATAATGTAGAGGAAATGGACAATTTCCTGGAAACATATGAACAACCTAGACTGACCAGAGAAGAAATAGAAGACCTCAACCAACCCATCACAAGCAAAGAGATCCAATCAGTCATCAAAAATCTTCCCACAAATAAATGCCCAGGGCCAGATGGCTTCACAGGGGAATTCTACCAAACTTTCCAGAAAGAACTGACACCAATCTTACTCAAACTCTTTCAAAACATTGAAAAAAATGGAACACTACCTAACTCATTTTATGAAGCTAACATCAATCTAATACCAAAACCAGGCAAAGATGCTACAAAAAAGGAAAACTACCGGCCAATCTCCCTAATGAATATAGATGCAAAAATCCTCAACAAAATACTTGCAAATCGAATCCAAAGACACATTAAAAAAATCATACACCATGACCAAGTGGGGTTTATTCCAAGCATGCAAGGATGGTTCAACATAAGAAAATCAATCAATGTATTACAACACATTAACAAGTCAAAAGGGAAAAATCAATTGATCATCTCAATAGATGCTGAAAAAGCATTTGACAAAATCCAACATCCCTTTTTGATAAAAACACTTCAAAAGGTAGGAATTGAAGGAAACTTCCTCAACATGATAAAGAGCATATATGAAAAACCCACAGCCAGCATAGTACTCAATGGAGAGAGACTGAAAGCCTTCCCTCTAAGATCAGGAACAAGACAAGGATGCCCGCTATCACCACTGTTATTCAACATTGTGCTGGAAGTGCTAGCCAGGGCAATCCGGCAAGACAAAGAAAAAAAAGGCATCCAAATTGGAAAAGAAGAAGTAAAACTGTCATTGTTTGCAGATGATATGATCTTATATCTAGAAAACCCTGAGAAATCGACGATACAGCTACTAGAGCTAATAAACAAATTTAGCAAAGTAGCGGGATACAAGGTTAATGCACATAAGTCAGTAATGTTTCTATATGCTAGAAATGAACAAACTGAAGAGACACTCAAGAAAAAGATACCATTTTCAATAGCAACTAAAAAAATCAAGTACCTAGGAATAAACTTAACCAAAGATGTAAAAGACCTATACAAAGAAAACTACATAACTCTACTAAAAGAAATAGAAGAGGACCTTAAAAGATGGAAAAATATTCCATGTTCATGGATAGGAAGGCAAAATGTCATTAAGATGTCAATTCTACCCAAACTCATCTACAGATTCAATGCAATCCCAATCAAAATTCCAACAACCTACTTTGCAGACTTGGAAAAGCTAGTTATCAAATTTATTTGGAAAGGGAAGATGCCTCGAATTGCTAAAGACACTCTAAAAAAGAAAAACGAAGTGGGAGGACTTACACTCCCTGACTTTGAAGCTTATTATAAAGCCACAGTTACCAAAACAGCATGGTACTGGCACAAAGATAGACATATAGATCAATGGAATCGAATTGAGAATTCGGAGACAGACCCTCAGATCTATGGCCGACTGATCTTTGATAAGGCCCCCAAAGTCACTGAACTGAGCCATAATGGTCTTTTCAACAAATGGGGCTGGGAGAGTTGGATATCCATATCCAAAAGAATGAAAGAGGACCCCTACCTCACCCCCTACACAAAAATTAACTCAAAATGGACCAAAGATCTCAATATAAAAGAAAGTACCATAAAACTCCTAGAAGATAATGTAGGAAAACATCTTCAAGACCTTGTATTAGGCGGCCACTTCCTAGACTTTACACCCAAAGCACAAGCAACAAAAGAGAAAATAGATAAATGGGAACTCCTCAAGCTTAGAAGTTTCTGCACCTCAAAGGAATTTCTCAAAAAGGTAAAGAGGCAGCCAACTCAATGGGAAAAAATTTTTGGAAACCATGTATCTGACAAAAGACTGATATCTTGCATATATAAAGAAATCCTACAACTCAATGACAATAGTACAGTCGGCCCAATTATAAAATGGGCAAAAGATATGAAAAGACAGTTCTCTGAAGAGGAAATACAAATGGCCAAGAAACACATGAAAAAATGTTCAGCTTCACTAGCTATTAGAGAGATGCAAATTAAGACCACAATGAGATACCATCTAACACCGGTTAGAATGGCTGCCATTAAACAAACAGGAAACTACAAATGCTGGAGGGGATGTGGAGAAATTGGAACTCTTATTCACTGTTGGTGGGACTGTATAATGGTTCAGCCACTCTGGAAGTCAGTCTGGCAGTTCCTTAGAAAACTAGATATAGAGTTACCATTCGACCCAGCGATTGCAATTCTCGGTATATACCCGGAAGATCGGAAAGCAGTGACACGAACAGATATCTGCACGCCAATGTTCATAGCAGCATTATTCACAATTGCCAAAAGATGGAAACAAACCAAATGTCCTTCAACAGATGAGTGGATAAATAAAATGTGGTATATACACACGATGGAATACTACGCAGCAGTAAGAAGGAACGATCTCGTCAAACATATGACAACATGGATGAATCTTGAAGACATAATGCTAAGTGAAATAAGCCAGGCACAAAAAGAGAAATATTATATGCTACCACTAATGTGAACTTTGAAAAATATAAAACAAACGGCTTATAATGTAGAATGTAGGGGAACTAGCAATAGAGAGCAATTAAGGAAGGGGGAACAATAATCCAAGAAGAACAGATAAGTTATTTAACGTTCTGGGGATGCCCAGGAATGACTATGGTCTGTTAATTTCTGATGGATATAGTAGGAGCAAGTTCACAGAAATGTTGCTATATTAGGTAACTTTCTTGGGGTAAAGTAGGAACATGTTGGAAGTTAAGCAGTTATCTTAGGTTAGTTGTCTTTTTCTTACTCCCTTGTTATGGTCTCTTTGAAATGTTCTTTTATTGTATGTTTGTTTTCTTTTTAACTTTTTTTTCATACAGTTGATTTAAAAAAGAAGGGAAAGTTAAAAAAAAAAAAAAAAACAAGGAAAAAAAAAAAGATGCAGTGCCCCCTTGAGGATCCTGTGGAGAATGCAGGGGTATTCACCTACCCCACCTCCATGGTTGCTAACATGACCACAGACATAGGGGACTGGTGGTTTGATGGGTTGAGCCCTCTACCACAGGTTTTACCCTTGGGAAGACAGTTGCTGCAAAGGAGAGGCTAGGCCTTCCTATGGTTGTGCCTAAGAGCCTCCTCCCGAATGCCTCTTTGTTGCTCAGATGTGGCCCTGTCTCTCTAGCTAAGCCAACTTGAAAGGTGAAATCACTGCCCTCCCCCCTACGTGGGATCAGACACCCAGGGGAGTGAATCTCCCTGGCAACGTGGAATATGACTCCCGGGGAGGAATGTAGACCTGGCATCGTGGGACGGAGAACATCTTCTTGACCAAAAGGGAGATGTGAAAGGAAATGAAATAAGCTTCAGTGGCAGAGAGAATCCAAAAGGAGCCGAGAGGTCACTCTGGTGGGCACTCTTACGCACACTTTAGACAACCCTTTTTAGGTTCTAAAGAATTGGGGTAGCTGGTGGTGGATACCTGAAACTATCAAACTACAACCCAGAACCCATGAATCTCGAAGACAGTTGTATAAAAATGTAGCTTATGAGGGGTGACAATGGGATTGGGAAAGCCATAAGGACCACACTCCACTTTGTCTAGTTTATGGATGGATGAGTAGAAAAATAGGGGAAGGAAACAAACAGACAAAGGTACCCAGTGTTCTTTTTTACTTCAATTGCTCTTTTTCACTCTAATTATTATTCTTGTTATTCTTGTGTGTGTGCTAATGAAGGTGTCAGGGATTGATTTGGGTGATGAATGTACAACTATGTAATGGTACTGTGAACAATCGAAAGTACGATTTGTTTTGTATGACTGCGTGGTATGTGAATATATCTCAATAAAATGAAGATTAAAAAAAAAAAAAAAAAAAAAAGACATAATGCTGAGCAAAATAAGCCAGGCACAAAAAGAGACATATTGTATGTTACCACTAATGTGAATTCTGTGAAAAATGTACAATGTTTTATACTGTAGAATGTAGGGGACCTAGAGATAGTGGAGGGGGAATGATAATCTAATAAGAACAGATAAACTATGGATGGTAATCTCAATGTTATGGGAATGCTCAGGAATGATTATGGTTTGTAAACTTTCTTGGATATAGTAAGATCATGTTGGAAGCAATAGAGTTATTTTAGGTTTTTTTTTCTCTTATTCCTTTGTTTTCTTAGCCGTTGTTAATTTTCTTGGGGTATGGTAGGAACATGTTGGAAGCAATGTAGTTATTTTAGATTATTTGTTTTTCTTACTCCTCTGTTTGGACATGGTTTATTAATTTTCTTGGGGTGTGGTAGGAACATATTGGAAGCAAAGTAATTATTTTAGGTTATTTGTTTTCCTTAATCCATTGCTTTGTTTGAAATGTTGTGGGGTTTTTTTGGTTGTTGTTTGCCTGCTTGTTTTTAATTTTTTGATAAACAAAGTTAAAAAATTGAAAAAAAATCAGTAGAAAAATGGGAGTAAAAACTAAATGACAAATAGGGTGGGATGGGGGGATGGTTTGGGTATTCTCTTTTCACTTTTATTTTTTATTCTTATTCTGATTCTTTCTGATGTAAGGAAAATGTTCAGAAATAGATTGTGGTGATGAACGCATAACTATATGATCATACTGTGAACAGTTGATTGTATACCATGGATGACTGGTTTGTGAATATATTTCAGTAAAACTGAATTAAAAAAAAATAAATAAATAAATACATTCGAAACAGATTAGGGTAGGGGGAATTCTTCAAAGGCAGTGAAGAACCGTCAAGTCTTTTCATGAAAGAGGAAGCATGGGCAGAGCTGCAGGTAACTCAGCCAGCAACATGTAGAGAAGGACTAAAGCAGAAACACAGGAAGCACGATTAGAAAGTAATTGCCCAAAGAAGAGTAACAAAAGTTGACACACCTTTCACAATTCTAAAATACTTTCTAAAATTACAATAATTTAAGCAAATTGATACTTGGTCTAGAATAGACAGAACAATGCAATCAAATAGGGAATTCATCAAGATAATCTAGTACAGTGGTTCTCAATTTTTTTGAGAACCAAAGAGCTTTTGTTTATTTGAGTTTGTGACAGTTTGAATGTAGTATGTCCCCCTAAATGCCATTATCTTTGATGCAGTCTTGTGTGGGCAGATGTATTAGTGTTGATTAGATTGCAATTCTTTGATTGAGTGTTTCCATGGAGATGCGACCCACCCAATTGTGGGTGATGACTCTGATTGGATAATTTCCATGGAGGTGTGGCCCTGCCCATTCAGCATGGGCCTTGATTAGTTTACTAGAGCACTATATAAGCTCAGACAGAAGGAGCTCACTGCTAGCTGCAGATGAGAGACAGTTTGAAGACGGCCATTGAAAACAGACTTTTGCTCCGGAGAAGCTAAGAGAGGACAAACACCTCAAGACCAATTGAGAGTGACATTCTGGAGAGAAGCTGAAGCCTAGAAAGGAACGTCCTGGGAGAAAGCCATTTTGAAACCAGAACTCCAGAGCAGACACCAGCCACATGCCTTCCCAACTAACAGAGGTTTTCCGGATGCCATTGGCCATCCTCCAGTGAAGGTACCTGATTGTTGATGCATTACCTTAGACATTTTATGGCCTTAAGACTGTAACTGTGTACCCAAATAAACCCTCTTTTATAAAAGCCAAAAAAAAAAAAAAAAAAAAAAAAGAGTGCTGGAATATTGAAAACTTAGGGAAATTTGTGAAGAGATTAACAAGAGGGACAAGATGTGGGGTATATGTAGGAGTAGCGATGACAAGGATGAGAGATTTCCCCAGTTACAAATGTGCTTCCAGAAGCTTTTCTGGCATATGAAAATTATCTGATTGTGGTTGGCAGTTAAAAAAAAAAAAGCAGTGAGATAGGAAAAGCTAAGAAAATTCTTGTTTAAAATATGTGGAAACAACATTAAAAATAGAAGCGGATGCAAAAATAAAGTAATTATAACATGGGAGTGGAATGGATGGAGTGATGATGAGTCTCAATTCAGAAGCTTGAAAATAAACTAAAAAATTTTAGACATAAAAACACAGAAAAGCAATGTGAGAGAATAGGTGGCCTTAGAGTGTGAGGAAAACTTTTTCAGCTGACATTTAAAAATACCTGAAATGAAGGAGAGTTCCATGTATAGGACATATAAGTAAATGAATTAATAACCATGGGTGGGAAATTCATATAAACTCACTGAATCACCTTAAACAACTCAATTAGCATCTAAATATATTTCTTGTTAAATGAAGTGGAATCAATAAAATATTATTCCCTTCCTTTTATATAGCATTTTGACTTTCAAAGCCCTTTCACAGTATCAACTCATATTGTTGAGCTTTCCGACAACAGTGGGGCATGAGAAGTGTTGCAGGAATACTCAGACTTTCCCAAGTAATACGATAGTAAACTGAATGACACAGCTACAAGAACAAATGAAACTAGTCCAACCAAATTAAGATTGCATTGGAAATAAACATTCAGAAGAAAATATCGAAGGGATATTTGGAGTTAAAGCCTGAAGAAACAGGCCAAAAATTCAGCAATAGATGAGTTTTGAGCCAACTCTCACCAGATGGGAACCATAAGGCATGTTAGTTATAAATATTTTTCAAGGAAGAGATAGATCCCTAGACTTCTGTCTCAGTTATTTTCCTTAATACTGTTACATCTGCCATATCAAGTAGTTATAAGGAATAAGAAATAACGATCATGACTTTCAGCCACCTGTAGGTAATGGTTACTTGCCTAAATCAATACTTCTAAATATCATCCTCCATCCCCCTGACACCCCCCCCACCCCTCCAAACCATGCTTGCAAGTCAAAGAGAAAGGCAAATAAAATTACCCATGATCCATACTTACAACATAATTAGGTCACCAAGATTGCTAAAGATTTCAAATCATGTGTAAATAGTGAAATAAATATGCAAAACCAACATATCAATCTCCAGAACACATAAACTGAGTCAGGAGTCAGTCACAGACTAAACAGACAATAGGAAAAATAAACAGGGACCTAATAGTGGTAAAAACTGATAATGAATATTAAGGGAAGCAACAGCTTGATTGGAGAAATATTGAGAATAGGCCAGAGACCTCATTGATCAGATTCTACCTACTGGGGAAGGGGTCAGGGGGCTGGGGAATTGGGGAGGGATATGAAAGAGCACAGGACAAGAGTGGAAGTGCTGGAAAAGCATGTCCTTTGGGGTGGAGTATGGGGACTTGGAGTGGGAAGCATCTCTTGAAGTCTTGGAGTTGAAGGAAAAGAAGGAAGCAAACAGCAGAAATGAAAGATCCTATAGAAATAAAGAGAATCACAAAATCAGAGGAAATAACCATTCTCCATCCTCAACACTTGCAAAAAATTTGACAACATAAATTAAAGAAACATCACTGTATTAACAGAGGAGGATGATCTTGAACTAAAAATTCTAGTAAACAATCCAAACTTCTCACACTGGCCTGCATAGGTCTGTTATTTTTGTATAAGAAAACATCAGATGAACAGAACTGAATAGAACACAAAGCTTCATAGAACATTCACATGAGGCTACAATAAGAAGAAAATAAAAAAGGAAACTTCATTAGGTGCTAAATATTTTTTCCTTAAAACCAACCATGAAGCAGAGAGGGATAGCAATACAACCCTCCTATGCCGGTTTGTATATATTATGTCCCCCAGAAAAAGTTGTATTCTTTGATGCAATCTTGTGTGGGCAGACTATTAGTGTTGATTATATTGTAATTCTTTGATGGAGTGTTTCCATGGAGATACGATCCACCCAACTGTAGGTGATAAGTCTGATTAGATAATTTCTGTGGAGGTGTGGCCTTGTTCATTAAGCATGGGCCTTGATTAGTTTACTAGGGCACTATATAAGCTCAGACAGCAGGAGTGAGCTTGCTACAGCCAAGAGGGACACTGAAGAATGCACAGGAGCTGAGAGAGGAGCTGCAGATGAGAGACAGTTTGAAAGTGGCCACTGAAAGCAGCCTTTTGCTCCTGAGAGGCTAAGAGAGGACAAATGCCCCAAGAGCAACTGAGAGTAGTCAAATAAACCCCCTTTTTAAAAACCAATCCAATCCATTTCTGGTATTTTGCAAAAGGGCAGCATTAGCAAACCAGAACACCTTCCTTGACAACCTTAGTAAAATATCCTTAACCAAGAATTAGTACATAAGAAAAAGCACTTTAGAATATAAATACAAAATCTCAGGATAGAAATGGACAAAAAGCATGAATATGTGAAGTGACAGTTAACTAGACTCAGGAAAGAGATGGAAGATAAAGGTAAAATCATAAGTGAAAATGATGAAATAATCATCTCAGAATAATTTACAAAGAGCCCAAGGGAAAATAGATTTGATTGAAAACTTAATGAACTAATGAGGAATTAAATGAAAATAGCCAGAAGAGTGAAAATTTTTTTAAAACATCAGAGAGAAAGACATAGATATAGAACATTGCAAAACAAGAACCAATATCCATATAACTGAAATGTCTAAAGAGGAAAACAGCAATGGAACAGAACCAACATGTAACACAATAGTCAAAAATTTTTTTCTGAAAGACAACTTGAATTTAATACTAAATTCATATTAATGTTTTCATGTACCTTTGAAAATGAACATAGAATGGTCAAGTCAGAGACATATTCCAATAACCTCAATACTTTTAAAGATAACACATCCTTTGGGCCTCCAGGCAAACAAACAAATGAAAACAAAACAAAAAACAAGGTTTTTTCAAAGGAAACAAAGGCAAAGATGCATCAAACCTTGAAGAAAAATGCAAAGCATGATAATAGTAGTACAACAGTTTGAAGTAACTCAAGAAAAGTAAGCTTTTTATATTCAACCAAACTTATTCAGGTATCAAGTCTAGAAAATCATGTTTAAGTCTGTGAATACCTCTGAGAATATTGTACTTATGAGTCCATCCTGAGGAATCTACTAGAGGATGGCTTCATCCAACCAAGTGTTGACTTTGAAAACTGTGGTATAAGGAATGCTACTGAGTATTGAATATACTAACTTAGTTGCAGATTCGAGATCACAGCAAAGTTGAAGACAAGGGGGGAAGAATATGTAAATTACAAAGTAGAAATAATACAACTAACAAATGGGCAGAGAGAGAGAATAAAAAGTGAATAAGCTCATTATTTGTCACATAGATAATAGAGGTATGTTAAAGGGTAGAATTATATTTCAAAAATCAAATAATGGAAGCCAAAGTAAGGAAACAAAGGAATAAGAACACTTAAAAAGTATTATATAAGGATAATCACTAGAACAAAATTACAAACCTTCTTATACGTCAAAGGAAATACAAAAAAAAAAAGCAAAATAAGTCACTCTTGAGAAGGAAAAACACAGTAAATACTACATAAACAATAGTAAATATAACAAAATAAAATTATTGTTATATAATATAAACAGTCTTAACTCACATATTAGAAGAAAAAGATTTTCAGATTAGCTCATTATGAATATTCAACTGTATCCTGAATATAAAAAACCTAAAAAAAGGTGACTGAGAAAAATTACAATAAAGAAATAAGCAAAGTTTTATCAGGCAAATACAAACAATAAGAGGGCAGGGATTTAATCCTGATATTGTACAAGATAGATTTCAGGTCAAAAGCCATAAAGTAATCACAAAGAAAGGTCTTTAATGTTGAAGGCCAAAATTCACAGTGAAGATACAACAGTAATGAGCATATAGCAAATAATACAGCATTCACCTTTATAAACAGATATGGGATAATTTCTAGGATATATTATTAAGAGAACATGGTACAAAATAGCATTTACAGCATGCTGCCTTTTTTTGTAAAATAGAAGGGGAAATAAGATGTGTGTGTGCATGTGTCTGTATGTATACTTATTTGGGGAAAAAACATACAAAAGCATTGACAGCACAGAGGGGATAAAACAGAAATGAGAGCACTGAAGGGATAAAAGAGAAACTAATCTCTGGTAGATGTGTGAGAATTGGTTGGAGGGGATATATATAGAAATTAAAAACCTTATGTATAACTTTTCTATATTTTGACTTATTTTTAGAACATGTACATATATTACATTTTCAAAAATTTAAATGAGATCAATAAGTATGAAAGAAAATCCTTATCATTAATTACAGCAGAAACAAATAAACCCATATGTGTATCAAACTAACATAGCCACAAAGTCTCCTTCAAGGAATTTTTGAACATTAATAGTTCTGCAGTTATTTTGTGCATCCTGTATGACAAAACAAATGAGTCAATATATTGTTGTTGTTTGGAAACAGGGTTTTCACTGTGGGAAAAAAGGAGGTGACATCCACAGGTAAAGAAAATCCTTGTAGTGCATAAATATATGTATAATTTCTATCTCTGCCCATGGAAGGAGGCTAGAATCAATGACCAGCCATCAGCAGGGAGAACATCTAGCACCTGGATCTTGGTTTCTAAAGACTGTGTCATGTTAAAAGAAACCAGAGTTATTTGGAGAAAGGGATGTTTCCAGATTTGTGGCAAGAAAACCATAATGTGAGCCTGGAACACTTTTTTTTTTAGTTAGAGAAGTTGTAGTTTTACAGAAAATTCATGCAGAAATACAATGTTCCCATATACCACCCTATTATTAATACCTTGCATTAGTGTGGTACATTTGTTACAATTGAAGAAAGAAAATTTTTATAATTGTACTACTAATTATATAATCTACGGTTTACATTAAGATGCACTATTTGTGTTTTGTAGTCCTAGGTTTTTGTTTTTTTTTTTTATTTTAATAGCATGTTCAACCTAAAATTTCCTTTTTAACCACATTCAAATATGTAATCCAGTGCTGTTGATTATGTTCACAATGTTGTGCTACCATCACCAGCATCCATTATTAAAACATTTCTGTCAACGCAAATAGAAACTTTGTACAATTTAAACATTAATTCCCCATTACCTACCCCCACCCAGGCCCCTAGTAACCTATATTCTGGTTTCTGACTCTATGAGTCATGCTGTCCCCAGCTGTCTGCAAGCAGCTTCTCTGCCCTCAGGACAAAATCTGGCAGGGCAAGCCTGATACAAGCTGCCCTGCTTCATCCTGCAGACTTCCACCTGAGAGATTAGCACTATTATACTTGCACCCCAGTGTACACACAGGGACCACTCTGCTCTCTTTGGAACAGAGCCAGAGACCCACAATGGAAGCACAAGCTGACTCCACCCTGCATTGTAGAGGGATGGGGAAAGGTCCAGCAAGGAGCCAGGACCTTCTTCTGTGGCTTTTTAAACTGTGTTTTTTTGATTCAACACTTCCTCAGTGAACTGTTTTTAATGTTACGTACCCCATAAAAAGTCATGTTCTTTAATGCAATCTGGTGGGGGCAGACCTTTTGTGGGTTGTTTCCATGGAGATGTGACCCACCCAACTGTGGGTAGGAAACTCTGATTAGATTATTTCCATGGAGGTGTGACTCTGCCCATTCAGGGTGGGTTTTGATTAGTTTACTGGAGTCCTTAAAAGAGCTTAGACCTGACACAGACCCAGATGCTTGGAGATGCAGACAGAAAGACATTTGGAGATGCAGACAGAAAGACACTTGGAGGTGTGAAGCTAAGAGATGAAATCCAGAGTTTGCCCCAGAGAAGCTAAGAGAGGACCCCAGACGCTTAGAGAGAAATGCCCTGGGAGAAACAAGCAGAGAGAGAAATGCTTAGAGAAAATACCCAGAAACATTTTAGAGAAAGCCATTTTGAAACTAGATGCCAGGAGAGAAGGACCAGCTGATGTCACCATGTGCCTTCCCATGTGACAGAGAAACCTTAGATGCCATTGGCCTTTCTTCAGTGAAGCATAGCAAACCAGAACACCCAGTTAATGCAACTCTAGCTGTGTTCCTTAGTTTTGAGGAAGATTACTGCCTTTCAGGTTACTCTGCCACCTTTGTCCAAGGGGGATTGGAACAATGGCTGCCTTCAAAGCTGGCCCTCAGCAATCTGAAGTAGCTAATCAAAAGCAGTGGTCAGTGATCAGACTCCCCCCCCCCGCCCCGCCCAGAGTTTGCTGGACTAGGCCTTTATGTCCTACCCTGGAAGCATCAAGCCATGCCAGGAGCCTGAGCTGGGGTCCCATCATGAGGCTGGAGGCTGGGGGAACACAGCCATTGCAGGAAGGGTGGAACTTGCTGGTATTTGCTGCAATTTACCAGCTTCTTCCTCCTTGGATGTGGCACAGTGTACCTCTAGTCTCTTGAATTTCAAAATAGTTGATTCAGATAATTCCCGCCAGTTCAATTATTGTTTTGGTAGAGGGATCATTTCCTAGAGCTTCCTATTCTACCATCTTCCTACAATCCCTTGAGCCTGGAACATTTTGATGTACCAGAGAGTGACAAACGAATATTATTGTGCTGAGAAAAGAATATGGGAATACAATTCTATTTAAATTAAAGTAGGAGCTGACTTGAAAGAGCTTATATGGCTCTTTATTTGGGACAGTTTGGACATCAAAATAATGAAATTAATGGGTTATAACAATAGAGTTAATCCATTTTTAAAATTCATTTTATTGAGATATATTCACGTACCATGCAGTCATACAAAACAAAGTCTATATTCACTTGTTTATAGTACCATTAAATAGTTGTGCATTCATCACCAAAATTAATTTTTGACATTTTCATTACCACACACACACAAAAATAATAAGAATAAAAATCAAAGTGAAAAAGAACAATTAAAGTAAAAAAGAACACTGGGTGCCTTATTTATTTTTTTTTTTTTCTTCCGTCATTTTTCTACTCATCCATCCATAAACTAGACAAAGAGGAGTGTGGCCCATATGGCTTTCCCAATCACATTGTCACCCCTCATAAGCTACATTTTTAAACAATCATCTTCAAGGTTCATGGGTTCTGGGTTGTAGTTTGATAGTTTCAGGTATTTACTGCTAGCTATTCCAATTCATTAGAGCCTAAAAAGGATTGTCTATATTGTGCATAAGAGTGCCCACCAGAGTGACCTCTCGGCTCCTTTTGGAATCTCTCTGCCACTGAAGCTTATTTCATTTCCTTTCACATCCCCATTTAGGTCAAGAAGATGTTCTCCATCCCACTATGCCAGGTCCAGATTCCTCCCTGGGAGTCATATTCCACGTTGCCAGGGAGATTCACTCCCCTGGGTGTCAGATCCCACATAGTGGGGTGGGCAGTGATTTCACCTGCCAAGTTGGCTTAGCTAGAGAGAGAGAGGGCCACATCTGAGCAACAAAGAGGCATTCAGGAGGAGACTCTTTAGACACAAGTATAGGGAGGCCTAGCCCCTCCTTTGCAGCAACAGTCTTGCCAAGGGCAACTCCCATGGTAGAGGTCTCAGCCCATCAAACTACCAGTCCCCTATGTCTGTGAGCACATCAGCAACCATCAAGGTGGGGAAGCTCAACACCCCTGCATTCTCCACCAGCTCCTCAAGGGGGCTCTGTGTATTTTTTCATTTTTTTAATTAAATCTTTTTTTTTTTTTAAATCAACTATATCAAAAAAAAAGGTAAAAAAAAAAAAAATTAAAAACAAAACATTTCAAACAAACCATAACAAGGGAGTAAGAAAAAGACAACTAACCTAAGATAACTACTTGCAACATGTTCCTACTCTACCCCAAGAAAATAACCTAACATAGCAACATTTCTGTGAACTTGTTCCTACTATAACCATCAGAAATTAACAGACCATAGTCATTCCTGGGCATTCCCAGAATGTTAAATTTACCCACGATAGCTTATCTGTTCTTGTTGGGTTATCATTCCCCCTTCCTTAATTGCTCTCTATTGCTAGTTCCCCTACATTCTATATTATAAACCATTTGTTTTACATTTTTCAATGTTCACATTAGTGGTAGCATATAATATTTCTCTTTCTGTGCCTGGCTTATTTTGTTCAGCATTATGTCTTCAAGGCTCATCCTTGTCATATGTTTCATGACATCGTTCCTTCTTACAGCCGCATGGTATTCCATCATGTGTATTTACTGCATTTTATTTATCCACTCATCAGTTGAAGGACATTTGGGTTGTTTCCATCTCTTGGCAATTGTGAATAATGCTGCTATGAACATTGGCATGCACATATCTGTTCATGTCACTGCTTTTCTTCACATCCAGTTTCTCCACATACTCTCCAGCATTTGTAGTTTCCTGTTTGTTTAATGGCAGCCATTCTAATTGGTGTGAGATGGTATCTCTTTGTGGTCTTAATTTACATCTCTCTAATACCTAGTGAAGCTGAACATTTTTTCATGTGTTTCTTGGCCATTTGTATTTCCTCTTCAGAGAACTGTCTTTTCATATCTTTTGCCCATTTTATAATTGGGCTGTCTGTACTATTGTCATTGAGTTGTAGGATTTCTTTATATATGCAAGATATCAGTCTTTTGTCAGATCCATGGTTTCCAAAATTTTTTCCCATTGAGTAGGCTGCCTCTTCACCTTTTTGACAAATTCCTATAGGGTAGAGAAACTTCTAAGCTTGAGGAGTTCCCATTTATCTATTTTTTCTTTTGTTGCTTGTGCTTTGGGTGTAAAGTCTAGGAAGTGGCCGCCTCATACAAGGTCTTGAAGATGTTTCCCTACGTCTTCTAGGAGTTTTATGGTACTGTCTTTTACACTGAGATCTTTGATCCAGTTTGAGTTAATTTTTTGAGGTAGGGGTCCTCTTTCATTCTTTTGGATATGGACATCCAGCTCTCCAAGCCCCATTTGTTGAAAAGACTGTTATGTCCCAGTTCAGTGGTTTTGGGGGCCTTATCAAAGATCAGTCAGCCATAGATCTGAAAGTCTATCTCTGAATTCTCAATTCGATTCCACTGATCAATATATCTATCTTTGTGCCAGTACCATGCTGTTTTGACAACTGTGGCTTTATAATAAGCTTCAAAGTCAGGAAGTGTAAGTCCTCCCACTTCGTTTTTCTTTTTTAGTGTCTTTAGCAATTCAAGGCATCTTCCCTTTCCAAATAAATTTGATAAGTAGCTTTTCCAAGTCTGCAAAGTGGGTTGTTGGAATTTTGATTGGGATTGCATTGAATCTGTAGATGAGTTTGGGTAGAATTGACATCTTAATGACATTTAGCCTACCTATCCATGAACATGGAATGTTTTTCCATCTTTTAAGGTCATCTTCTATTTCTTTTAGTAGAATTATATAGTTTTCTTTGTATAGGTCTTCTACATCTTTGGTTAAGTTTATTCCTAGGTATTTGATTTTTTTAGTTGCTATTGAAAATGGCATCTTTTTCTTGAGTGTCTCTTCAATTTGTTCATTTCTAGCATATAGAAACATTACTGACTTATGTGCATTAATCTTGTATCCCACTACTTTGCTAAATTTGTTTATTAGCTCTAGTAGCTGTATTGTCAATTTCTCAGGGTTTTCCAGATATAAGATCATATCATTTGCAAACAATGACAGTTTTACTTCTTCCTTTCCAATTTGGATGCCTTTTATTTCTTTGTCTTGCTGGATTGCCCTAGCTAGCAGTTCCAGCACAGTGTTGAATAACAGTGGTGACAGTGGGCACTGTTGTCTTGTTCCTGATCTTAGAGGGAAGGCTTTCAGTCTCTCACCATTGAATACTATGCTGGCTGTGCGTTTTTCATATATGCTCTTTATCATATTGAGGAAGTTTCCTTCAATTCCTACCTTTTGGAGAGTTTTTATCAAAAAGGGATATTGGATTTTGTCGAATGCTTTTTCAGCTTCTATTGAGATGAGCATTTGATTTTTCTCTTTTGATTTGTTAATGTATTGTAATACATTGATTGATTTTCTTATGTTGAACCATCCTTGCATGCCCGGAATGAACCCCACTTGGTCATGGTGTATGATTTTTTTAATGTGTCTTTGGATTCAGTTTGCAAGTATTTTTTTTGAGAATTTTTGCATTTATATTCATTAGGGAGATAGGCCTGTAGTTTTCCTTTTTTGTAACATCTTTGCCTGGTTTTGGTATTAGATTGATGTTAGCTTCATAAAATGAGTTAGGGAGTGCTCCATTTTTTTCAATATTTTGAAAGAGTTTAAGTAAGATTGGTGCCAGTTCTTTTTGGAAAGTTTGGTAGAATTCCCCTGTGAAGCCATCTGGCCCTGGGCATTTATTTGTGGGAAGCTTTCTGATGGCTGATTGGATCTCTTTGCTTGTGATTGGTTGGTTGAGGTCTTCTATTTCTTCTCTGGTCAGTCTAGGTTGTTCATATGTTTCCAGGAAATTGTCCATTTCCTGTACATTATCTGGTTTGTTGGCATACAGTTGTTCATAGTACCCTTTTATAATTTTTTAAATTTCTTCAGGAGCCACAGTAATGTCACCTTTCTCATTCATTATTTTGTTTATATGGGTCTTCTCTCTTTTTGATTTTGTCAGTCTAGCTAGGGGCTTGTCAATCTTGTTGATCTTCTCAAAGAACCAACTTTTGGTGTTATTTATCCTCTCTATTGTTTTTTTTTGTTCTTTATGTCATTTATTTCTGTGTTAATCCTTGTTATTTCTTTTTTTCTACTTGGTTTAGGATTAGTTTGCTGTTCATTTTCTAGCATCTTCAGTTGATCCATTAGTTCTTTGATTTTGTCTCTTTCTTCCTTTTCAATGTATGTGTTTAGTACTATAAATTTCCCCCTCAGTACTGCTTTCGCTGCATCCCATAGGTTTTGGTATGTTGTGTTCTCATTTTGATACATCTCTATACATTTAGCAATTTCTCTTGCTATTTCTTCTTTAACCCACTGATTGTTTAGGAACATGCTATTTAACCTCCAGGTATTTGTGAATTTTCTAAGTCTCTGATGGTTATTGACTTCTAATTGTATTCCATTGTGGTCAGAGAATGTGCTTTGAATAATTTCAGTTTTTTTAAATTTATTGAGGCTTGTTTTATGTCCCAGCATATGGTCTATTCTGGAGAAAGTTCTGTGAGCACTAAAGAAGAATGTGTATCCTGGTGATTTGGGATGTAATGTTGTATACATGTCTGTTAAATCCAATTCATTTATCAGATTGTTTAGGTTTTCAATTTCCTCATTGGTCTGCTGTCTGGTTGATCTATTTATAGGAGAGAGTGATGTGTTGAAGTCTCCCACAATTATTGTGGAACCTTCCATTGTTTCCTTTAGTTTTGCCAGTGTTTGTCTCATGTATTTTGTGGCACCTTGATTGAGTGCATAAACATTTATGATTGTTATTTCTTCTTGTTGAATTGCCCCTTTTATTAGAATGTAGTGGCCTTCTTTGTCTCTCAAAACATCCCTGCATTTAAAGTCTATTTTATCTGAGATTAATATTGCTACACCTGCTTTCTTTTGGCTGTAGCTTGCATGAAATATTTTTTTCCATCCATTCACTTTCATTTCTTTGTGTCCCTGTGTCTAAGATGAGTCTCTTGTATGCAACATATTGATGGTTCCTTTTTTTTTTTTTTTTTGATCCATTCTACCAGTCTGTATCTTTTGATTGGGAAGTTTAATCCATTTACATTCAATGTTATTACTGTGAAGGCATTTCTTGAATCAGCCATCTTATCCTTTGGTTTATGTTTGTCAGATATATGTTTTCCCTTTCTCTCTAAATGTACTTTAATGTACGCATACTGAATCTCTTTAGTACTGAACCTTTCTCCATCTCTCTCTCTCCTTTCTTTGCTTCTCTGTCAGAAGGGCTCCCTTTAGTATCTCAAGTAGGGCAGGTCTCTTTTTAGCAAATTCTCTCAGCATTTGTTTGTGAAAAATTTAAGCTCTCCCTCAAATTTGAAGGAGAGCTTTGCTGGGTAAAGAATTCTTGTTTGGCAGTTTTTCTCCCTCAGAATTTTAAATATGTCATGCCACTGCTTTCTTGCCTCCATGGTGGCTGCTGAGTAGTCACTACTTAGTCCTATGCTGTTTCCTTTGTATGTGGTAAATTGCTTTTCCCTTGCTGATTTCAGAACTTTCTCCCTATCTTCTGTATTTGACAGTGTGATCAGAATATGTCTTGGAGTGGTTTTATTTGGATTTCTTCTATTTGGAGTTTGCTGGGCATTTATGATTTGTGTATTTTTGGTGTTTAGAAAATTTGGAAGTTTTCCCCAACAGTTTCTTTGAATACTCTTCCTAGACCTTTATCCTTCTCTTCCCCTTCTGGGACACCAATGAGTCTTATATTTGGATGTTTTGTATTATCTATCATATCCCTAAGGTCCATTTCGATTTTTTCAATTTTTTCCCCATTCTTTCTTTTGTTCTTTCATTTTCCATTCTGTCATCCTCCATGTAACTGATTCCACTGATTCACTGTTCAGCTTCCTCTAGTCTTGTACTATGAGTATCCAGAATCTTTTTAATTTGGTTAACAGTTTCTTTTTTTTTCCATAAGATCATCTATTTTTTTAATTTACTCTTGGAATTTCTTCTTTATGCTCTTCTAGGGTCTTTTTCATGTCCTTTATATCCTGTGCCATGCTCTTCTTGATGTCCTTTATATCCTGTGCCATGCTCTCATTGTACATCTTTAGTTCTTTGATTAATTGCTCCAAGTACTGCATCTCCTCTGATCTTTTGATTTGGGTGTTTGGGCTTGGGTCATCCATATTGTCTGGTTTCTTCATATGCTTTAACATTTTCTGTTGCTTTTGGCCTCTTGGCATTTGCTTTACTTGATAGGGTTCTTTTAGGATATGTAGGACTATTCACAAACTAATCTCTAATTTGTCAGATCTACAGCTTCATGGAGTACACTTTCTCTAACTAACCATCAGGTGGCGTCTGTGAGCCACCTAGTCCCCTCAAGCCAGTTCTCCCCCACTTTATCTTTATGGTGAGTGGGGGTGTGAGTCTTGTGGGGTCCAATTGGTGCACAAAGCTTGTGTGTGTAGTTGGTGTTGCCAGCCCTGCATATGGGGTGTGTGTCTGAGCAGTTCGGGAGGGGGGCAGCTTTAATAATCAGATCTCCCAGGTATTTCTGGAGATTTAAAGCTGTTGCAATAGTCTAATCCTTCAATTCAGTCTTGCCACAGTTTGTCTCTGTCGCTGATCCACAAGTCCTTGATATTGGCGTATGGCCCCTGGGACTTGCGAGTGGGTCCCTCTTCCAAGCCGTGCACTCCTAGGTCCTCTGCCGAGGGTGACTTTTCTATGTTACAGGTGAGCGCCATCCCCCAAGGGAGGTTTTGGGCTGCAGGGCTGTGTAGGGGCATTCCCAGTCTGCTGAAAGTATGGCTGAATGGGGCGTGTTAATTTCCCCCTTTACACACAGCTCCACTTCCCAGCTCCGGGGCAATTAGCTGAGGGTGCAGGAAAGGCTATTGTACACACCCAATATTGTGGTGTGTGCATGTGTTGTTGGAAACACTTCCCATCACACTGGGTTGTTTGCGGCAGCTCTGGGCTGTGGCACTGGCACCAGGCAGGAGCATTCCCAGCCCACCGGGAAGATGACTATAAGGGGATGCCCCCCTTTTCTTGGGAAGTTGTGGTGTTTAACAAATTTTATCAGCCACTGGACTTATTGCCTTGTGTCTCAGGGCTCTCTTAGCTCTGCTCCTGTCTGGGCCCAAATTGCAAGTCTTTGAGGCTTTCTGTAATGGGCTTCTTAGAGTAATTGTTTTAGAAAAAGATAAAAAAAAAGCGCCCTCCTTGCAGATCTAATGTTAAGAGACAAGGAGATTAGGGCCATTAAGGAACAATCAAGAAAGCAGAGAAACTGGCTCTTCAAAGGAAACTGGCCTTCTGGATTTGCATATGAGCCTGACTCTGTTTGAGTACTGCCTTTCTCCATTCTATGTTTACCAGAACTCCAAGAAGTCTCTGTTTTTATTTTTGAGTTTTTTTTTTTTGCTGTTTTTGCTAGCCCTATCTCCTCTCCGCCTCAGCCAGCCTGACTGTTCCTGGATTCTCCAGTGTCTGGTCTCAGTCTACCTACGTTTGGAGTTTCGATCAGCAGCCTGAGTTTTCAGTCAGAGCCACAACTGCAGTTCTCCCTCCTCGTTCCCATGGGACTGAGCCTGGTAGGGAAGGGCATGGGTCCCCTGGCTGTGAGAACTTACTGATTTCACTGATCTCAGCTGTTCCATGCATTTATGAGTGTTGTATGAAGTATGTCCAAAGTCAGATTGCTCTGTGGTATCTGGTCCACACAGT
This sequence comes from Choloepus didactylus, assembly GCF_015220235.1. Taxonomy (NCBI): domain Eukaryota; kingdom Metazoa; phylum Chordata; class Mammalia; order Pilosa; family Megalonychidae; genus Choloepus; species Choloepus didactylus. The sequence goes on from NC_051314.1 coordinate 42,328,594, forward strand.
TCCTGGCTTTCTACCTACTGCCCTGGAGGAGTGACTAAAACCTACACCTCACCACTCTGCCATCTTGCCCTGCCCCTCAATTCATGTGTTTTTAGTGATTAAAATGGACAGGGAAAAAAAGATTTTCATATTCTTTACAAATAAATTGAGCTAATCACATGCTAAGCAAAGTTGAAAAATTAGGTACCTACCACTCTGCTTAATACTAAAATTTTGGAAAACCCAATATCAAAATAGTTCAATCATTTCTTAATTCTCAAGGCTAACAATGAGTATTTAGAGTGGCCTAAGTGTACTGAGCATTGTTTGATGCAACTTTACATGTTTTATCTTATTTGACTCTCCTAACACCCCTGAAAGATTTAGCTTCATTTTACATAGGTCATAATTTATTTGAAGAAGTTAAGAAACTTACCCAAGGTCACAGGAAAAATCCAGGATTTTAACACAGGTCAGGGTATCTCTAAAATTCGCATTACTATTACTTGACTTGCCAGATGTCCAACTTAACAGTTTTAAAGGACCTTCCAAGTCATCAACCTATTTGGTCCTTACAACACTCTGTGAGCAAGTGAAGGTATGAACTGTTTATTACCTTTGTTTTACAAGCAAGGATGCTGAGGTTCACTTATGTTAAATATCTTCACTAAATAAGTGGCAAAGCCAGGATTGGATTTGAGCCTTTGGAATCCTAGTCAGTAATTTTTCACAAGATCATGCTGCCAAGCAGCTACTATCTTGTGAAAGTTTTGAAAGAAGGAAATGAAGTCTTGTCTTGATGAATCCAGGTTGCATTTATATGAGTTTTCAGAAAGAAATACTAGATGAACTTTTTAAGACCATGGTAGCCAGAGTATGCCACCCTCTCCACCACCCCCCTCAAGATGTCCATGTCCTAATTCCTAACATGTGAACATGTTGGGTTACATGGCAAAGGGAAATTAAGGTTGTTGATGGAATTCAGGTTGCTAATTAGACCTGAGATCATCCTGGATTTTCCAGGGGACCCAATGTAATCACAGGGTCCCTAAAAGTAGAAGAGGGAAACAGGAATCAGAGAAGGAGCTGTGACATAATAAACAAGATCAGAGTAGTGTATTGTGAGAAAGACTTGCTGGCTTTAAGGAAAGGGGTGACAAGCCAAGAAATGCTAGAAACCTCTTGGACCTTGGACCAAGGAAAGGCAATGAATTCTCTTCTAGAGCCTCTCAAAGGAAATATGGCCCTAAACTACAGAATTGTACGACAAGAAATTTATATTGTATTAAGCCACTAAATTTGTGGTAATTTGCTATATAAACTGTAGAAATCTAATACAGAGGCAAAGGCTTTAATGGGGAAGGAAGGGAATAGAACATTTTTAGTGAGTTCTTTTGAGCTATTTCTCATTAGGTGGGAATGGGAGGGACTGGTGATGCCGTAGACTAAGAAAGACTAGAAAGTTATAACATGTTTGAAGTTAGAAGTTAGGCTCTCTGGAGAATTATAAAGCTTATCTAGGCTAAGAAGCTATAACCTGATCATAACTCTTCCTCAGTTTCAATACCTTTCTCATTTGCTTTCTTATCTTTTGGAGAAGAATCAAAGCCTTTGTAAAGAAATATTATTGTGCTGAGAAAAGAACATGGGAACAAAATTCTGTTTAAATTAAAATGAACTAGGGAACATTTTAAAAGGTGACTAAAGAGCAAGGAGGTTTCTCTGATCTCACCTTTCTTCCCAGCACCTCTGATCTTCTATGCCTAGTTGTCATAGAAGACTGTTTAGCATTCTTTTTTGCAAATCAATTTGAAAGAGAACAAGAAAAAATGCATGCTGTGTCCAAAATTTCAATAAATCTTTTTAGGGAAACTTCAGAGGTATATGCAAAAGAAAAACGGAGAAATTTTAAGATCATTCATTTGCACTGATTATTAGATAAGATTATATTAGACTGACCTATGTGGTTTCAAAATAACTGAAGAGAATTACTTGAAAATGAGCAGGCAACTGATTCAAAAGTCACTCATCTCACTTTCATGCTACATCTTGCAGTACATACTTTTCCTTCTTTACTATAAAATCTTTCTATTCAGGGGCTATAAATCTAAAGGAATATTGACATTTTAGATTCAATCATCTTAATATTGCCATAATGGTCATAATATATTTCCATTTTCCAATATAATTATGGAAATATAACATGGATTAGTTTTTCTAAAGTATGAAGAACTACAGTATTTTAATCGTGCATGCATTTAAAAACTATTTTCTTTGGAAAAGCTTTTAGACTCCTAAACCCTAATTTTTGCAATGCCGTGTATTTATAATGATGCAGTATTGCCATGATGTGGATCCAACAGAGACATTAAGGCAAATGAAACATTTAGTTCATCATTATCATGGAAAAAGAACAAGTTCTTCAAACCAAACAAAATGAGCCAGAAAACAACTTGATCTACCAAATAGATAAGGCCATAATAGATTATCTTGAATTTTCACTTATTTAACTTACATACATCAAGTCATGTTGTATATGGTCTTGAAGGAGAGACTGAGAAGTCTTATCTTAACTGTTTAGTAGTGATGAGCCATCTAGAATATTTGCTTTTATTTGGAGAAGCCTCAGTGATACACTAAACTCATTAGAGATTTAGTTTATAGCATTTACAGATTCTAGTCCACTCTAGAGAATCATGCCACTGCCAACAACTTTTTCTAACAAATTCACATGAAACTGTAATTCAGATAATATACTTTTTGGTTACACTAGGCCCCCATACATCAACCTGAAAAAAATGAACTCTAACTTCATATTTGTGCAAACAAATATCCCTTGGCAAGGCTGGGAAATGGATCATTTTGTGCTGTAACAGAGTCTTGATTTACACTCTGTGGATGTATACAAACATGTTCTCTCCAGTCCTTGTGTGAAAACACACCATTGCAGAAAAGAGTTGCTGGATATAATTCATCAGAAACACAAAAACATGAGCTACACTCTGGGCTTCTTAGAAAACTGAATTCTGGTTTCTTGGTGTAACTGAAAATGTTCGGGTTTTTATTTTCTTCTTAATTGCAATCTTCTGATTTGAATAGAGCTGTTACTAAAGCTTTGGTGACCATCCATCTCATATGAGTCTAGTTTACATATTCAATGCCATATTCTTAAGTAATAGCTTCATTATATGTACAACTAGGCTATGTTACTGAGCCTGGAGGGGTCCTTGCACTTGTCTAAGACTAATTCCTCCACCATTGTTTTACATTACATCCCTTCTCACATTTTGACTTTGCTTCAATAATTATCCCCTTGTTTCTTCTAGTTAGCATATAAATGGGCTCAAGCTAAATCCATCTTTAAAAACAAAATAAAGCCAAACTCTTCCCTGGACCAAATTACCCTTTATAGGTACTTCACTTTTTTTTTTTTTTTTTTTCAGAATGCTATATATTATAGTCGAGTCTAAAACTCAAAGTCTGTTGGTGGAAATGAGGGCTGTATGGACTGAGGTATAGGGAGCCATGGAAATTTGCAGAGTCCATGCCTGTCTAAAGGGAACCACTGTTTATTACTCAGTCCCTTCTGTGGTTGAACCTGGCTATGCAGAAATATAGATCCAGTTGCTGAGCTTCCTATTTTTCAAGAAAACCTGGAAGTCTGGATTTTATCTAAAAGTTTTTACATGCTAAATGCTACAGATTAACAAAATCAAAACAAAAACCAACAAAACAAAACAAACACCTTGCAGGCCAAACAAAAAATTTCTGTGGGCTGAATTTAGCAAAACAAGAGATGCTCTTTGCTTATGGTCTTGAGTCTGAAGGGTGGGCCTAGACCCATGGAGAGTTTTTTTAATCTAAGAATGAAACCAATATGGAGGAGATCAATGAGAAAAGATGATTCTGATGACATCCTTTAATATTTCTGGATCAATCCTTGCCATGATGCTGGAGATTTACTTAATACTTTTCAGCTCTAAGCCCACTTTTCTAAATTTAGGAAATGGAGACTGCGAGCTAACTTTGCAGACTCTCTTGACAGCCAACTTTCCCTTAGGTTCTCCCATTGGGAGATTCTAAAATGAGACTGGAAGGAGGGAAAAGGGAAGAAAGGGCTTCTCTCCTATTTATAGTTCCTGATAGCATTGCTCCAGCACCTGAAGACAGTTCCAACCTTAGTTTCCAGTTTATTTTTAACTCCAGCTACACTCTTCCCTGTCCAGGGTCTGTACACCAGATATATTGGAGCCCCTTCTTCAAGATCCTAGGTTCACTTTTGTTCTGCCAACATAAGGGATGGTAGATTTGTCCTGCAGTTACCTCAGCATCCCCCTTTTGCTTCCAGCATCCGTAGTGACTATTTTCTGTTCGAAATGTCTAATACGGTTTTTGTTTTTATGACTGGATCCTGATGGATATGTGAGCCACACATTTCTTTTAAGGCTTAAGCCAGTCTGGATTTTGTATATTCTTTCTTATGGCCAAAAGACTATTAATTAATATAGTATACTATTACTTTTGCTATTGCCTCTGTCTAGTATATTCTTGTCCTCATTGCTCACTTGAAAAATTGTCAGTAATTCTTTGAGAATCAATTTAAGTGTTATGTTTTCTGTGAATCCCTCCCTAACTACACCCTTCCCTTCTTATTGCACTGATCCCATTGCACTGCTTCAACCAGCATTATGAACTTCCTTTTCTGTCTTCTTAGGATATCTTGTAAATATTGAATTTTTAAAATTGTATGAGAATGCATCAGTCATTAAGTGAATTTGAGGATAGCTTACTGGTATCTCTTTCTGCCTGCAATACTTTAATGACATTAAATTATTGTGACTTTTAAATAGGTTCAAGGCTCTGAGGCATTTGCATATTTTACTTAGTAGAAATATGGTTCTTATGGCATATATTTCATAGAGAGTATTCAACTAATTGCTTAATTTTAGAAAGCTTCTAGTGTGTCTTTTTCAGTCAGAGAAAGTTGAAGTATCTTAGACACTGATACTAAGAGCTCTTTCTCTTGTTCAAAATATTTGTGATAACAAAGTTTAGAATTCTATCTTCTGGAATATTGTAGCTTATTATGTTGTCCCAAGGACTTCTGCTAAATTCAATCATGAAAGCACAGGTTGTAAGATTTAGCTCCCTTTGATTTAACTTATACTCTGGCTTCTAATATGAAATTTTAATAACCACTTTATTTTTTCAAAGAGCACCAAAACTATTTATAGGTTTATGGCTTATAAGGCTCTCTGGAAACAGCCATTCTGCTGAAAGTGGATATTACATCTATATGAGGTCTCAACTACCCTGCTATCTCTAGGCTTGCTTTTTTTTTCCCCCTAGATTTGCTTTTAAAGTTGTCAAACAAGATAGCATGTGTTCTGGTTTGGATATATTATGTCCCCCAAAAGCCATATTCTTTAATACAATCTGTGAAGGCAGACATTAATCCTTTGATTGAGTGTTTCTATGAAGATGTGATTCAATCAACTGTGGGTGAGACCATTGATTAAATTATTTCCATGGAGATATGGCCATGCCCATTCAGGGTGGGTTTAATTAAATCACTGGAATCCTATAAGAGAGCTCACAGACAGAAGGAGCTCAGAGCAGCTGAGAGAGATGTTTTGGAGAAAGACATTTTGAAACACAACCTGAGAGCAAAGGACCAGCAGACACCAGTGCCATGCCTTCTGAGCTGACAGAGCTGTTCTGGATATAATTGGCTGTTCTTCAGTGAAGGCATCCCCTTGTTGATACCTTAGTTTGGACACTTTTATGGCCTCAGAACTGTAAATTAGTAACTTAATAAATCTCCTTTATAAAAGCCAATCCATTTCTGTTATTTTGCATAATGGCAGCTCTAGTAAACCAGAACAGCATGTGTTTGATCTTGCATTTGAATATATTTAATGCCATTTTATAAAAGTTTGATCACACATGGTGCTTTAATCCATCACAGAAACCTACTGAGACAAGACCTATTGGCAAGTATATGTCAGTAAGGTGTTACTTTCTTCCTTTCCCTTTTTCTTTATTGCAAGATTATGTGATTTACAAAGGAGTGGCATCATATATCAGTGTAAGATCCCTCAAATTTTATGAATGTAAATCATATTTGGAATATGTGTTTTTAGATCCTTGTGGTGTTTCAATGTTTCACGAAGTCCTGTTGAAAGGTCACAAGGTTGCTGTCTACAGGGCTCTTAGTATCCTAATGAGTGTGTCACCAGATCTCTCAGTAGAGAAGAGCCATTAAAATTGCTTCAGATGTGCCTCTTCTAGAGACACTATTCATTCATTCAACCATTCATTTATCTATCATTTTCTAATTGCCACTTATGTTCCAGAAAGCTTAAAGGCACTGATGATATAGATAATGAAGAGGGAATTATATTATAGTATTGAAATAGAGTGATGATGATGTGCACAGGGTATTTTGGAAGCAGTATGCCAGGGTATCTGACACAGACTTGTTGAGAGGAGGACAGAGTACCCGAGGAAGTGTTAATACCAAATTATAAAATCTTGGATCCTTTAAATATTATTTTGCCCAGCTCCATCCTTCAAGAGTGTGGCCAGGGAGAAAATGGGAAGGGGGGGGGGGAGAATTTCAAACTATGGAAAATAAATTGACATATAGAAAAGAATCTAGAAAATCTGAGCCATGCAATGTCAGTGTCCATTAGCCCTAATATGGTCTGATCACTGTCAAGACCCTGTGGTTCTTCATTGCTGAAAGTCATCATGAGTGCTGCTGACCGTCCATCGTTGTGCTTCCACTGGGCTGCCCCAACTGGCAATAGCCAGCCACAGTCATAGGAGTCTCTCCTTTCCTATCAAAGTTCAGCTTGTTATTAGAGAATAATTTGACTCCACCAGACTTCAAAGTTCTGCTGAAACTACCAGTATTGCCATGTACTATAAAGTCCCAAATGTCCTTTATGGAGATCTTAGCTTATATTTGATAAGAATAGGGTTAATCTACATCATGTTACATTCTTGGATCCAGCTTCATTTGGGAGTCTCATGCTATCTCAGTGAATCTCATTTTTTATTACTGGTGAGAATAATAAAGTATGGCGTAGATAAGACTCCAGACTTCTGCATTTCACACCCCAGAAAAAAAGAAAAGTGTGGGCTTGACAATTGTTAATTTTAGCTAAAAAAGACATGAAAAACATCTACTATCTCCTCTCACCATGATTTTATGATAAAAAGCACATTTTATATTGAAAAAAGAACATAACCTCTAAACTTAAAAATATAACTATATCCTGCTTTAATAAAATGCCCCTTGATTATACCTATTTTCCTAATTTTGCTGTAGTTCAGAAAAGATTTTTGTACTGCCCGATACTGGTCTGTACACTAGTGTTTGGGAACCAGGGATGTAAAGGACTGGGGTTGGATTTTGGAAGCAGATAGACCTGGGTTTTTCCTGTAGTTATATCACTTTCTAGTTGTGTGGACTTGGTTCATTACTTTAACTTCCCTGAACATGTTTCTTTACGTGTAAAAAAGGAATACTTATCTGTTTTGTTCTAGCACAAGGTTATTAGAAACATTAAAAGAGCTAATGTATGTGAAAGCAATTTCATAATTAATAAACATCATGAAATACAATTAAAAAAAATTCTGTTGAAGGTCCTGAGGGAGTTACAAATACTCCCCTATGCCAGTTTGGATGTATTATGTCCCCCAAAATACCATGTTCTTTAATGCAGTCTTGTGGGGGCAGATGTATTAGTGTTGATTAGGTTGGAATCTTTGGATTTGTTTGTTTCCATGGAAATGTGACTCACCCAACTGTGGGTAATAACTTCGATTAGATTATTTCCATGGCAACATGGACCCTGCCCATTCAGCATGGGTCTTGATTTAATTACTGGAGTCCTATTTAAAAAGCTCACAAACAGAAGGACCTCAGAGCTGCTTTGGCTTAGAGAAACATTTTGAAGACAGCCATTGAAAGCTGACACTGATGTTTTGGAGAATGCCATTTTGAAATGCAGCCTGGGGACAGACAGATGCCAGCCATGTGACTTCCCAGCTAACACAGGTTTTCCAGATGGCAATAGCCTTCCTTCAGTGAAGGTATGCTTGTGTCGATGCCTTAATTTGGACATTTTCATGGCCTTCAGACTGTAAATTTGTAACCAGATAAGCCCCCTTTATAAAAGCCAATCCATTTCTGGTATTTTGCATTCTGGCAGCATTAGCAAACCAGAACATGTCCCCACCCCAGCCTCCCATATAAAGGAAGGGAACTTACACTTACTGAGTGCCTACTGTATTATGGAAACAGAGTTAGCTGTTTTTCATTTCTTTTATTCATTATACTGAAGCCAACATTTGCATTTTTTTATCACCATTTTCCAGCTACAAAAAAAACAAAAAACAAAAAACATGAGGCTCATAGAGTTACGTAAGTTGCCTCAATCACACAGCTATTGCCAGGTGAAATTAAAAATTCAGTCCAAAGCATGTTCACCTTTCACTATTTCATGTTACTTTTTAAGAGAAAAAGCCAGCAGATTTTCCTTTGTAAAAATCGTATAGCTATTTTTTAGCTCTCAAAAGCATAAAATATTAATTTTGGGTTTAGCATATAGCAGTAGGGCCATAGTCAAGGTCAAATTCTTTCAGAGTGGTTTATCCTTTAGGCATTAATGCCCTAGATAATGTTCAGAAAAGCTTCTTCTTTATTATAATTAACTGTCAAATGAACTTTCAAGATGAATAATTTAACACAATTATTCTCATATACTTTAGGAAGAGTCTTACAAAGAAAATTAGACAATACCATGGCATTTCAAATGAGGTTTCTACAACTTCTTTTTTGGTGCTGAAACAAAGTGATAATAGTACAGTTATAGATTAATCATATAAATAAATTTGAAGTTTGGAACCATGTTTAAGATGACACTGTACATTACCAAGTGTAAGAATGGCATATGAAAGTAAGTATTGAATTGCTTAACTTTATCAATATGCTATTTCACATTGCTAATAATTAAAGATGATATATTTTAGGTCATGTTCACAATGCTTTGCGATCTTTTCAAATGATTTTCTTCTTTGTGTTATATAAAAAAGTTTAAGTTATGTGAAAATATACCTTGTTCTTACACATTTAAGAGATATAATGACTGAATTTTACCCAGTTTCAATAATTTTTTTATACTTGTAAATAAATTTGATGTCATATAGGTTTTCAAACTATGGACAATTTTGGATGGGTTCAGTCTTCCAAGATACTGTTTATATTTATCCTATGTTGAAACGTGAGAGTAAAACGAAAAGTAGTGGAAATTGAAAGTGGAAACCAGATACATGGATTCATTCATTGTAAAAATATGCTTTTTTGTGGGTGCCCCTGTAGACTTCAAGCTAAATCTCACAGTTAGAGAAAATTCCTCTTATTTCTTTTTTTTTTTTTTTTTTTTTTTTTTTGGGTCACCTTTTTTTTTTTTTTTATTAAATTCAGTTTTATTGAAATACATTCATACACCATACAATCATCCGTGGTATACAATCCACGGTCCACAGTATGATAGCATAGTTATGCGTTCATCACCACCATCTATCTCTGAACATTTTCCTTACATCAGAAAGAACCAGAACAAGAATAAAAACTAAAAGTGAAAAAAGAACACCCAAATCATCCCCCCCATCCCACCCCATTTGTCCTTTAGTTTTTATCCCCATTTTTCTACTCATCCATACACTAGATAAAGGGGGTGTGATCCGCAAGGTCTTCACAATCACACTGTCACCCCTTGTAATCTACATTATTCTATAATTGTCTTCAGGAGTCCAGACTGCTGGGTTGGAGTTTGGTAGTTTCAGGTATTTACTTCCAGCTATTCCAATACATTAAAACCTAAGAGATGTTATCTATATAATGCATAAGAATGTCCACCAGAGTGACCTCTTGACTCCATTTGAAATCTCTCAGCCACTGAAACTATTTTGTTTCATTTTGCATCCCTTTGGGTCACTTTTCCATTTAAGGACTGGAGAATTGTGATATTCTGAAACATAATAGAAATGATATTTTCATGGTATTAAACCAATACGGATTTTTTCCCCAGTAATTTCATAGTTTTCATTCTTATTTCTTTTATATCCATCTTTTAGTATCTACTACAATATGAGATACAGAATGAACATTAGGTAACTATCCTTAGACAAATATTTTTCTATGATTAACTGATGTTTCCATTTTGTGAAAGTTCAGCTTTTACAAAAGTTAGCTATATGGAGTTGAAACAAAAAAGTATTGTAAGTGAAATGGTGATTTATTATTGTTTATGTCTCTTTACCCCGGGCAATCCTTGTACATGGCTTTACCAGAAGAATACAATCAGATGTGTATTAGATATTAAACTGGTCCTATTAGGTATCTGCTGTAACCTCTGGAGCATCACTGTCAATATTAATCTGAGGTGGTCTCCTTGTGTAAATTGTTCCGATGCACCTTTATTTTGTGAAGATAGCAAATGTCAATGTGCTTCTTTTCTCCCCTGTCTTAACCCTCATGTGTTCATTCTGAAAAATCATTACTAAGCTATATTTGCTACCCTCCTGTGGTTTCTCAGAAACCTAGAAAGAGGATCTAGAGATAAGTAGCGAACAATTTCATTCTTTTCTTACCACTGAGCTTTGCTATTGCAGCTGAAATGGTATGTGACCTCTGTATTGCCTAGTCGCTGAAAGGTAACTTTAAAGGACGAGGAATTTGGCTGGAGTTAACACTTCAATCCTTGAACATTCAGGTTATTTTTGATATATGACCAAATCTACACAAGTGTTATTGACAGAGCACAGTGTGATTTCTTTCCCTTTGTCTTGTTCTTTTCAGTTGAAATAAAATTCGTTCTTTGTGCAAGAGTACTGGCTTAAAGTAACACTGCCTCAATTAATCCACCAATGCTCTATGAATGATGTCTTTATAGCTATACCAATGCATCAGGACACCTTATTATTTATATTAGATGTACTTGGCTTAAATTTTATCACATGGAATCCTTACGGGTGAGAACCATATTTTCTTTCTTACTAATACCCACAGAATCTGGCATTACATTCAGTACTTTTTAGGTACTTATAAAATATCAGAAAGATAGTTTGATTTTTATGTCTCTGTATTTCCATGATCCCCAAATGTCACCCTTATTTCAAATAATAATATTTACTTGTTACTATGATGAATAAAATCAACAACAGCTAATTGTTCCTGATCACTTTCTATATATAAAATACTATTGGGGCTTTTTATTCTCTGATTTGCTTAATTATCACCACAATCATTTAAATAGATACTCATTTTTCAGATGAGGAAATTGAGGCTTAGAGAGATGAAGTAACTTGATAGGATCATACAACCAGAATTTGGCAGAACTGGGACCCGAAATAATTTCTGTTTACTGGCAAAGCACATTCTGAATTGGTGTTTCTAAAACTACCTGTGGCACAGATCCTGTTTTTCCCCTTTCAGTCTGTCACAGACCAAAGGTTTGATAAAGTACAAAATAAATGATTTACTAGAAAAATGAAATTGAAGTGCACATGTTGTATTTTTAAATTGAACAGATATAAAATTGCACTATCAATTTGCTATAAAAGTTTCTAAACACTCTCAATTTCCATGTTTATTTCATTGCACATCAGTAACAAACACTGCAAAGACCTGCACTGGTCCACAGGCCATACTTTGAATAGCCTTGCTCTAAACCAGTGTGACATTAAGGAAACAGGATTTTTGAGATACTTGTTAACTCAATGGAAATGGCATTGGTAGTTTTTTAAATTAAAAAAGCTTAACCTTATTTATGTGTAATGCATGGACTTGGTAAGAAATGGAAATAAAAATTGCCAATAAGAAAAATTGGAAATAAAAGAAAATCCTCCTTAATTCAGACTTCCAAAGATTTTTAAATATGATTTTATAGACTAGTCTTAGGATATAAATCTTTTTGCTTTAATAGGCAAAACGAATTGATCTCTTTACCTTGTCTCTAATTATTTTAGAAAAAAATATTATTTTCTTTTTAAAAGTCTTGGTGTTTACTTCTTAGTGCAATTGAACGTTTATGCCTCCTACTTTTTCCATTAGTGTGCAGTAGCAATAGACACCTCATCCTTGGGTCTGAGTGTAGAGCCAGGCAGAGGTTACATCAATATTTTTTTCTATCATTCTATAAGGAAATTACACTTTGTATTATTTATTGATTTTAAACTTTCCTTCCATCTTCAATAATCTCAGAGAAAAAAAACAAAATAAAACAGCACTATTTATAAACACATCGTCCTGTGGGTCTTTTCATAGATCAGCACACAGAAAAGAAAAAGTCTTGACTTTTTTCCTTTATCTCATTAGTGTGATGTTTTGCATGCCTTCTTTAGAGGAGTACCTGCACAATTTCAGAATTGTCTTACTCCAAAATCGAATAAAATCAATCCCTTTTAAAGGGATTGATTAGCTTTACTTCCCTCAATCTTCTTCTATTGAAGTGGTAAGATTATTTTCTGTTGTGACTGCTGATCTACCACCTAAGATCCAATATTTTATGTTTTACATAACATTAAAACTTTTGCCTCCTTGCTAAATACAGTCAAATTACAATTTTAAGCAACCTAAAACTTTGTTCAGAATGTTTATTTTTCCCCCACTACTTTTCAATTAGGGTACAATTGTTCTGAACATGTAGAAAGGGACACAGAAATGTAATCCTTAAAAGTTGATAGTAATATAGTCTGAGGAATCAAAAAATGGTCAAATTTCTGAAGCTGTACCGTGATGTTCTAAGGGAATCTATATTTCAAAGTCCCAAGGAAAGAATTCTAATTTTCCTAAAACCTTTCTTTTTGGTAGTCTGTTTGACACAGCAAACCCAGACGGACCTGATTTGCAAATTGATTCTGTTTGCTGATAGCCCCATGGCTTTGAGTTAATTTCTTAACTTCTCTTTTCTCTCTCTCCCTCTCTCTCTCTCTCTCTCTGTCTCTCTACCTATCGATCTATCTCTATCTCTATATCGCTCTCTCTTATTTATTTATTTTTTACATTCTTAACTCTAAAGTAGGCTGAATAATAGTTGCTTGGGAATTAAATTAGGTAGCATATGAAAAGTAGCTAGCATGTTTAAGATGTTCAATGTTGTTAACTTCTTTCCTTTAAACTTTATTTTGTGGGTACATGTGTGGAGAAGTCACATTGACAGTTTTGTGCTCATGAACAATGTCTATGAAATAATAATTGTTGATTCAAAATAAATTCTTTTTGGTATCTTTGGTGGGGTGGGATATTTTGTATCTATGTTTATATCAATATTTGTATCTCTTTCTATATATGCCTATACTTACTTCTGTATTTGTATCCATATCTATTTCCCTTTCTAACTCCATATCTTTATTGACCATCTATACCTATCTATTTTCTCTATCTCTATGTATGTCTTTCTGGCTGTTATCATCATCATCATCTTCATCAATTATCAAACCAACTATTTGTTTGCTTATTTTTCTATCAGCAATGCGAAGGTAACATTTACTTATATTGCAACTCAGTTGTTCAAAGAAAATGTGCATTTTCATCTTTATAATAGATCTAATCTTTCTCTCTTGCTCTCCATCCCACAGAGTATTAAGTTGGAAGGAGAATTTTAAACACGCCAATTAACAGCATCCCAATTTTTCTGGCGTAAATAGTACCTTTTTGATGGTGAATGCTTTCAGAAAAATGCCTATAAAGGAAATACGCCCTTTCATATTTCCTTCCCCAACCATCCGCTTCTACCCAAGTTGATATCTGGGTTCAGAAGGGGCCTATGTGGTTTTGTGATAGTGAGAAAGAAGGGTGGTCTTTCCAGAATCCTGTCTGTCTCTACTGTTGGCATCTAGTGGTCCGGTACTTTCTGGACCTTTTTGGGAGGTGGGAGGTACCTGTGACCAGAGGCACATTTTTCCATCCATTGTCTCTATTTTTCTTCACATACTGCAAGCTCTGACCCTTCTACATCCTTTGGGTCCCCTCATCAGGATACAGGGGAACCTCTGAATCATTAGCATACCCTATGCAGGCCAGGAGGAGTTGGGTACAACAAAGAAACTTTATTGATACTGCATTATTAATACACCATAATGGACATGACACTGAATTGGATACTAGACTTACTCAAACATGCAGAAGTGGGTCCAGTGTTTTACGACCACTCCTGGTATGTAATTAGATAGAAATACCCCCATGTCAGGTTTAACCATGAAAAGTGGGAAAAATCAGAACCCTAGTGCCTTCTCTCTTACACTACTTTAATCTCTTTTATCCTACCATATTCCCCCTGGGGGAGGGAGAGGAAGTGGCTAGATGTCTATGTCCTTGTCCTTTCTCACCCCACTTCCTCTATGTCATTTCCCCTACTTTCTTCCATAGATTCAGGGCAGAAGGGGTACACCAGTGTAGAAACTTGTTATCCATTAAAAATTGCCGCAATAATATTGGCATAGATAGATAGAATGATAGATATATATCCCTAAAGCTATCACTTTCCTTTTCTTTTTAATAATTCAATTTTATTGAGATATATTCACATACCATGCAGTCATACAAAGCGTACAATCAATTGTTCACAGTACCATCACTTTCCGTTAAAGGGGAAAAATTATAGCTGAACTTCAAAGTATTTAACTTGTTTTATACCACTTCAGAATATATAATGACATAGGAATTGGTTATAAGTAAATTTATCACTCCAAGCAGGTTTATCTATAGATAATACTTTGATTCTCTAACAAAGCAGTATGGCCTATAGTTCTTCTCAATTGATAAGGGTCCTTTTCATCTGTGACTTTGTCAGCACTGTAGTGTTTCCCTCAAATGCCTAAAACTACTGTATCCTTTCATGCTTAAAAATTAAACCAACACTATCGACCCTTTTTGTCTCATAAGTTTCTTGAACTGAGGCATTCAATTATTGAAACAGCTTCAAATATTATCACAGGGATGAGACTAGCTATAGGATGCTTTTTCATTTATGGGACACCTGGGAGTAGTCATCCTGTATAAACATCATATAGTTTATTTGCTCTTTCCATCATTACCTTTGGTATGCATATATACTTTAGCCAAAGACATGAAAATATCGAGTCACAATTTGTCATTAAAAAAAGAATTCTATAAAGTTACTAAGGTAAAGGCCATGGTCTTGTGCAACAAAGCCAAGCAGGATAATTATTTCATGTAAATAAATAATTTAATGCTATGTTGTCTTAGTTTGCCAGGGCTGCTATAACAAAAATACCACAGACTGGTTGGCTTAAACAAGAATTTGTTGTTTCATCATTTGGAAGCTTGAAGTCAAAATCAAGCTTTTGTCAGGCCATGCCTTCTCAGAATTCTGTAGGGTTCTGGTGGTAGCTTGCTGGTGATCAGTCTCTGCCTCTGTCACATGATCATGCCTCTTTTTGTCTCCTCTTGTGGCTTCTGTGTCCGTGTCCAAATTTTCTTTGCATATAGGACTCTTGTTATACTGCATTAGGCCTGCTCTGTTTCACCCCCATTTCAGTTTGGCTTCATCTTAATAGGATTTTCAAACATCCCACTTACAAATGAGTTCACACCCATAAGACCAGGGGTTGGGACTTAAGCATGTCTTTGTAAAGGAAATGATTTAGTCCATCATAGAGCCTGAATAAATTATACAAAGGACTCTGTCACTATTTTCAAGCCCTGAATTGCAAAATGAGTCTACAACTACAGTCAAGGCTGAATATTTTTTGATGGATTTCTGTAAGCTTTCTTGTCTTGTAACCAGCTTTCAGTGAGCTGTAATTAGTGTAAGAAATTGTTATGAAAGTCATTATGCCAGGATGCTGATTGGTAGCAAAAACTTTGATGTGTGACATTTCACCTGACTCTTGAAAGATAAATGGGAGTTGGCCTGGAAGAAGGAGTAATAGAAGGAACTTAGCCCATTTGTTTTAATCTTCAGACTAGTTCTATTTTACCTTGTAACAACCTTAGGAAAGCTGATTCTTACCATTTGTGTTTTTCTTTGACTTTATTTACATTTCACAGTCAAAATTTTATTTTTGTTTATGGACTATCTATTTTATATACTGTTTCCTGGAAAAATTTAATTTTTTACTGACACTGAAAAATTCACATCACAATGAACACTTTCTTCTTCCTAATGCTATTTTGCTTAAACTTACTAAGATTATCATGGTCTTTTGATGGTGATAGCTCTAGGTGGCCCTGAAGTAATAACTTTATGCAACATTTTAAGAGGTGCTTACTATATCCCAGAGGCTGTTCTAAATGCTTTATAGGAATAATTTCTTTTGCAACAACCATTTTGATGAAGGAACTATTATGGCCATTTTGTAGATAAGGAAGTCAAGGTTCAGAGGTTTAGAGAGATCACATGACTTAATCAAGGTGCTATGATCAGCAATTGGTGGAGCCAGGGTCCTAACACAGCTTATTTGATCCTGGAGTCAGAGATGTTATTTCCTCTCATAGACTTCTTTTTGCCAGTAGGGAGGGATAAAATTAGCAAGTCATAAAGCCTGTGGAATATCTCTCCTGTGACCTTATAATGAAAACAGTACTGCTGATAGAAAATTAAACAGCAACCTAAGCTTTGGGATCCTGCTGTCAACCTTGCACATTACTCGTTATTGTATCTTGCTAGGTGTTTATATGGTGTTTGATAAAGCTCTTCCTATACCTGTTAAGTACCAATGAATCCATTTTTATCATCTATTTCTGTCCCTTTTGCTTCACCATGACATGTGAAGGAGCACTGAGAGTTCCTGTAACTCAGGTTTACTTTTAAAAATATTTAACAAATTTAAATGCATTGTTTGAAAAAAATTAAAATGATTCCTCAAAATAGGGTTGATGAAAACATTTCTTTAGTGTATACACATTAACGTTATTTATTGCATACTCAGAGCAGATTAAAGAAAATTAAAGCAACAATCAACACATAAGTGTGTTTACAGTTTATAATTTCCTGGGTCAAAAATTAAAAAATAGCTAATCTCAGAAAATTTCTAAAGGAGCAATCTCTTTTTGTATGAATTCAGTATAACAATTAGCATTCTATTGTTCACTTTTTTTGGGTATCACATTGTCACCTACGTTTACCTGAATGATTTCTTTTCATGTGAGATTCTGAACCCTACAAATATATTCAAGTCAGAGTTATTTTCAAAAATACAAGTCAGGTCTCGTCATTTCCTTTCTACCTTTTAACAGCTTCCCATCAAGCTTAGTGTGAAATCAAAAGTCCCTACTGTGGCCCACAAGGCCTTATATCAACTGGCTCCAATGACCTCATTTCTGACCCTTCTCCTCTTTCCTGTCTGCTGCAGCCAACTAGTCAACTTGTTGCTCCTCCTTCACGCTGAGATTCAATGTCAGGAAATTGTAGATATTTTCCATTGTCATAAAATGCTCTCTTCCCAGATAATCACATGTTTTGATCCCTGACTTCTTTCTGGTCTCTGCTCAAATATCATCCCCTCAGTGGGGCTTTTTCTGATTATTCAATCTGAAGTGGCAGCTCCCTTTACTCTCTATCTTCTTATACTGCTTTATTGTTTTCACAGCATTCATCACTACTTGTCACTTTTGCTATACTTAGCATACTATTTGACTGCTTTGCTCACTGTTGTAACTCTAAAGCTTAGAACTGTCTCCCACATAATTTTCCTTCCATAAAGAATTAACACATACAATGAATTAATATATAATATATATAATGATATATATTTATGTAATGAATTATACACTGTTTCCAAATACTTAATTTTGGCATAAATATTTACTAGAAATTCTGAAAAAGCAAGTAGGAGTCTAGTATTACAGCAAAAACATTCACTTCAGTTAATTAGGGAAATCCTTAGTTAGGGCTGGCAATTTTTATTTTCTCAGATCTTTGACTTACATATAGCTTTTCTTTTTCTGAAATCTATTCTGACAATGATTTTTTTGCTTTCTTTATATAACTCTTGATTCCACATGTCCCTCTGGCTTTCAAGAAGAGATCCTCTTGCTAGAAGTCTTAGGTCTGCAGAAGTGCCACTGCAAATCCACTGCAGAGTTCCATCTCCAAATCAAAGCTCCCTACATGTAAGAGGAGACTGGTATTTAATTGGGAGAGTTCTTAGATTTGGTGTCAGTAATTGCTCAAAAATCAGTGCTTACTGCCCACAGCCTCCTTCCGTGATGGTTTGGGAACTGAAGGGAGCGGCACAAGGTATCAGAACTGGAGGAGGAGTGTTTCAACTAAGGCTGAAAATAGCTACAAATTAATAGGGCTGGGGAGACTGTAGGAACAGAGTTCATAATAAGCTGAATCAAGTCTGAGAAAGAACAACAGTAACGACAACAAATCAGATATTAAGACAAGAGTACAGTGATAGAAACATAATAGCTAGTCAGATGAGAGCTGGAACAGAGGATTGAATGTTGGTGGGGTGGAGTCTGGGGCAAATGCCTAGAGATTCATAATTGTTTGCTTATATAAGTGGATGTCAGCTATGGTGTAGTAGCCCACCAAGATAAGATGTAGCAGGAATAATTACTACCAGATGCAGTGTTGTGTGTTTAAAATGTGCTAAAATGTAAAATGTTGTACATTCTACAGAAAAGAAGTGTAACACAGAGAATCACACCCAGTTCCATATGATTTCAAAGCTTATGGCCATGGTGTTATACTTCATGGGGGGTGGGATTTGAGTTTGTCCTTGAGTGCGGGATAATATTTTAGGCAATGGTGGACAGTGAAGTGGAGTGATGTATATTGGGCCATGAAAAAATGTGATAAAAGGCTTAGAGGTAGGAACTTGTAGGACATGCTAGAGGAGCAAAAGAGGTATCTTCATCCCATTCTTATTAATGTCAGATTCAGTTCAACACGTGCAAAATTAAGCAAAGTATCTCGACTATATTTTTGTCTAGATCCTTGGGCATACGTAAAGTTTGTTATCAAATACAAAACTTGGATGCCAACTTCTGAGGATTAATGAGGTACCAAGAGGGGGGAAAATTATGTTTTTCTAACTCTAATCACCTGTCCAGTAAGCACTTGGGTTTAGTTTGTTTGGACAGATATTCATTGAACTCCTGTGTGATATATTCAAGGATACGGTTATGAAGATAAATAAGACACGGTTCCTTAAGGGTTTAGAGTTGTTGGGGAAACAGATTTGTAGATAATTAAAATGCAGTTTTCTACATATACTGATAAAAGTGTGTGCCAACAATATCAATAATTTACTTACAGCTGAAATTATTCTTCAATTGTTTGTTGAAGAAAAGTAGCTCTGATTTCTAGGTTTTTTGCTTTTGTATTTATTTTGGTTGAGCAAGAAAACATACTTTTTTTTTTTTTTTTTTGCCACAAGACAGCAGCAGAAAAGCCTCTCTGTCCCCTGATTGATTTTTTTTTTTAAATTCAGTTTTATTGAGGTATATTCACATACTATACAATCATCCATGGTGTACAATTAACTGTTCACAGTACCATCATATAGTTGTGCCTTCATCACCCCAATCCATTTTTGAACATTTTCTTTACACCAGAAAGAATAAAAGTAAGAATAAATAACAAAGTAAAAAAGAATACCCAAATCATCCCCCCATCCCACCCCAATCTTCATTTAGTTCCTGTCCCCATTTTTCTACTCATCCATCCATACACTGGGTAAAGGGAGTGTGATCCACAAGGTTTTCACCATCACACTGTTACCCCTTGTAAGCTACAAGGTTATACAATTGTCTTCAAGAATCAAAGCCACTGGGTTGGAGTTTAATAGTTTCAGGTATTTACTGCTAGCTATTCCAATTCACTAAAACCTAGAATGGGATATCTATGTAGTGCATAAAAATGCCCTCCAGAGTGACCTCTTGGCTCCATTTGAAATCTCTCAGCCACTGAAACTTATTTTGTTTCATTTCGCTTCCCCCTTTTGGTCAAGAAGATGTTCTCAATCCCATGATGTAAGGTCCAAGTTTATCCCCGGGAGTCATATCCTGCATTGACAGAGAGATTTACACCCCTGGGAGTCAGGTCCCACGAAGAGGGGAGGGCAGTGTGTTCACCTGTTGAGTTAGCCTAGCTACAGAGAGAGGGCCACATCTGAGCAACAAAGAGACACTCAGGGGGAGACTCTTAGGCACAATTATAAGCAAGTTTTAGCCTCTCTTTTGCAGTAACGAGCCTCAAGAGGGCAAGCCCCAAGACAGAGGGCTCAGCATACCAAACCGCCAGTCCTCAATGTTTGTGAGAACATCAGCAACAACCTAAGTGAGGAAGTCCAACACTTCCGCATTTCCCCCCAGATCCTCAGGGGGGCCCTGCATATATATTGTTATTCTCTGCCCAAATTACTCCAGGATGTGTTGCTATTTCACACAAGCCTGTGCAAACCTACCAGATCTCACTTCCTATTCAAAGTTCCATGTAACCATGGTGTTTGAATAAGCTGACTGTACAAGTTAAATTGTTTGGTGTACTACAGAAAATATAGATCCTGCTCAGAGAGCCACATGGAAGTTGAAGTTTTAACACACAGTCAGTTTCAACCTTTACCCTTTGACCTGATTTGTTCTAGTCTTAACCAGATCTGCTTTATTCATATCTCTAATTGAAGTCTGGGCTCCATTTCAGCTTTTTTTTTTTTTAATAGGTGCTGTATGCGTTAATTACTGATATTCATATCTGCCTAGCTCTAGCTCTGAGTTTCAGGTGTCACACAGATACCCAAAGTTCCAGGGACTGATCAGGTCATACACAAAGGGATCAGCATGTCAGAATTTGGGGACAGACATTACAATTCAGGAGTAGATGTGACTGCTGTAAGAGCTTATAATCTAGGGACTGTTACAATGAGCATTCCCCTGATAAGCTGTGCTCTAAGATTCAATTCTGTGTTTACACTTTGTAATTAGTCCATAGTGATGAGACACTACAGTGTTTTCCTTTGTTTCTGGCATACTTCACTCAAAATGCTCTCTACAGGATCCATTCACCTCATTAGGTGTCCCACAGCTTCATTCCTTTTCACAGTTGTTCAATATTCCATTGTATGCACACACCACAGTTCCTCAGTCAGTGTATCCTTAGGCCACCTCCACCCATTGCAATCATGAATGCTGCCTCCATAAACACAAAGTGTGCAAATGTCCACCTATATCCCCTGCTCTCAGATCTTCCAAGCATATACCCCATAATGAGGTTGCAGGACCTTGTGGCACCCACATACTTAGTTTCTTGTGTAGCCTTGTCCTCCAGAAAGGCTACAACAGTCAGAAAACACAGTTTTTAAACATTTCACTTAAATTCAGACTTTACAAATGATTTACAGGTATTAATGATTGCTTTCTGAATTGGGCATTAAATGTATTTTTAAAAGTCAAAGAGGATAAAGGCAATCATAATAGTATGTGCTGTGGGGTATGAAGAATCCCTTTGTTGATTCATTTTTATTTGGCTTATGTCATCATATTCTAAATTTTTACCATACTTCTCTAAAATTCACAAACTTTTTTCACTTACCTCTTGGAAGCACAGTGGTTTTTGTGGTTGTTGTTGTTCTTGATAGATGCCAGGGTGTTTGCCCACCATCTTCGTTTGTTCAAGTTGACAGAAAATGAACAATTGGCACCCTACAAGCCAGTGAGTCTAAGTGGCATCAGATTCAGAAAAAACAAAAGCAGTTTGATTCATTGAAAGATCTTTATGTAACATTTGATAGCAGCCAGTATCTTTTGAAAACTTGGGATTGAATATTTTTGTACAAGTTGGAATTTGATACTAGATTAAAAAAAAAACCAGAAAATCGGTTGACTCTATTATTGTATTTTTTAAGTTTGAGCTTGCTAAAATTGAATGTAATATTAATACAGATAGGGATGCCAAGTTGTTTAGCTGCTTCACAAACGTGATACACACACACACACACACACACACACACACACACACGCACACATTTGAAGTCACTGAGCAATAGTCTACAGGTGTAAGCATGGTAATATCCTGTAGAAACCACAACATAGATTTTACAATTTCTGCTACTAAAGGGTTTTATCTTCATATCATCATAAACCATCAGAGAATATGAGGTTCTTATACCTTTTTTCACATGGTAAATCATTACTTGCCACTTTACTGCTGTGTTTTGCTGAAGTCCAACTTGATGCACTATAAAAATGAGGATGATTTACTCTTAACCTATTTTAAATTGAAGCAATAATCATTTCAAGCCATAAACATATGTAGGCTGTTTTCTTCTGGTGAGCATATTTCAGATCAACATGTGAAGCAGAAAAGAAGTCTAGAGATTGTAGCTAAGATGTGAGGGGCCAATCAGTAAGTGTTGATTGCCTGCCATGTGCTTATTCTGTGCTAGGTACAGTAGACTGGAGAAGAACTAGGAGGGAATATTTAAAAGCATCAGAGGGGAGATTAATAATGTTGAAGCTCTGAGAAGAGAAGCCTGAGGGCAAAGCACACATCTTAAGGTATTTGATTGTAATTATCAAGAAGACCATAATCAAAGGAGGGGATGCACTGTTAGGGAACAGAGAGACTACTAATCTTTGAGTCAGGTCCAAGAAGCTAATCATGTTCTGGCATTAACTTTCTCTTTTAATTTAGGCAGCTGCCATTAAAAATTTGAACTTTGGTTTTGTCATCTGTAAAAGGACCTATTTTATCCTTAAGGGTTCTTTTACCATTAATTATATGATTGATGGATTCTTTCTCTAGTTCCACAGGAAAACAAAAATAAGAGAAAAAATAATTTAGATTATAATATGTGATGTTTTAGTTAGAAATAAAGACACATTTTCTAGTAGTGAGAGCCACTCAGTATTGGAAAGTGCTTCTGAGGGAAATGAATAAGCCACTGTTTATATAGAGAATTGCAAAATGTTTTGGAGAATCACTGTCTGAAAGCAGTGGGGGCAGGTGACCAGATAGCCTTAAGGGTTCTGTTCAGCCTTCAAGTCACCCCCCTAGATTGCCAGCTTGAAGACAAACTACAACCCCATCAAAACTACAGCCATCTTCTTGTGTCTTAACTTTCACTCTTGCCACTTGCTTGGTTATTAAAAAGATGGGAAAATAAGGAAATTGCCTTTGAACTAAAACACACCTAGTTTAATGCACTTCACCACTAGGTGGCACTCAAATCATATAACAGATAATTTTTAAAAATCAATAATATTGATTTTATATCTGAAAAATTTCAGTTGTTTGCTGTCTTAAAATTGTCTTTTCCCCTTTCAGATCAAATGAAAAGCCTAGATCCCAGAACACTTTATTTTTTTATGTGCAGTTTTAGAAAATCATCAAGTTCAATTATTTTGTTAGGCATTCAATAATTTATAAGGCTTTTTAAAACATTTTAAAACAAGAAGCAAAATTCAAGAAATACACTGGTGGTGTGAAAGACTTCTGTATGTTCAGTTGGTTACGGTTGGTTTTTGCAAAGTGAATTGCACACTTTTTAAACACTACAGTGTGATGGATGATGTAAAGCTTTAAAGTTTTTAAAAAATGTAAGGGGTTTGAAGAGGCACATTATTGCTGTGAAATGAACCCCCAAATGGCCTTTGTGGCATCTTCAATCCTACACCTCAGTGTATTTGTGTTTATAATTATGGGTATATTTAGTGGAGATAAATGGGTTTTAAAACTCTCTTTCAAAGACGTCAGCTCCAGTTATGGGGAATAGGCATCTCTCTGCTTGGTCTTTTAGGAGTTTGGCTTTTGCAAATGATCCAGGGGTCACTTACATCTGTATCTGTAAGTCAACTGCAGGACACCTTTAAAGTCAAACAGCAAAGTGCCGTTTCCATTTCCAGAATGACCAAACAACCAGAAATCAAAACCAAATTCATCTGTGACTTAGTACAGGAAGGAAAAATAAGATGAATGAAAAACAGTATGTATTACAAAAGTGATTTCTTTTTCAGAGGGAAAAAAAAGACTTTTAGCCACATAGCAAAGGGGCCAATATTCAGAAGTGATTTTCAACAACAATAACCCAAGTCAAAAACAGGACAAAAAAGGAAGAAAAAAAGTTGTACAATGGGCCTTTTTTTAAATAAAATCGAAACCTGAAAAATGATTCTTTCTCTATATTGGTAAATTCCATAAGATTTAAAAAATTCAGGATATGCGTGCATTCTGAGATACATTATCTGTTTTTAAGATATAGATCTACAATGATTTGTGAAAAATTATGTGCTATGTAAAAAGATTAATTTCAGTATTTCTTTTAAGTAGTGAGTTATCCCAAGTTATTTGAAATGTGGTTGTTTATTAAACTTAAATATACACCTAACTTACAAGGTCACATTCATTCACACCTATACATTCCTAATTCTCTTGGAATAATTTATTTACTCCCCACTCTCTGCTTTTTTTAGTATTTTTCTTCCTTATAAAAATTGCAATCTTCTAGGATAAATTCAGTATGTGTCATGTCACAGATATTTGATAGATGTATGAATAAACTAATAAATAATATTGTATGATGAGAGTAGTTCACATAGCTAAGGAAATGAGCAATTAAAATTTATTTAGTAGAAAGGCTAAAAATTGCTCTTCCAAATTTCCTTTTTAAGATTCAAATAAATAGCTATTGGAATAGAAGATATACTATATTAGGCCACGCTGTGGTCATTTGGACCACTGTTTGTATGATTTTTTTTGATAAATATCGACCTCAAATGTTTAGGATATACTCTAATTTTTTTTCTATATTCATAAATTTCTATGGAATTGTTATACATAAATTTATCAAAATCATGCTTGAACATATGGCCATTATTAGTGTTTTATCTCCTCTTGTGGGTGGATTATCAAAGCTGTTAAAATAAATAACTCAGTTTTCCAGTAAACAGAGATTTGGTGTGTGTGTATGCATGTGTGTGTGTATGTGTTTGGGTGTGAGATAGGGGTATACATGGCATTGTGGGACATCAGCTAGAATTAGAGGGGCATTTCTTCAAAGTTCCTATTTAGCATCTTAAAGATATACCCCACTAACAATCAATGGGCCTGAAATTAAGAACAGACCTGTTGACAGTATGTCTGCAATTGATATGTTGAGGACCAAGACTTAGGAATTCTACACACTTGATAGTCACAGTTTTAAATAGTATTACTCTTTTATCTTCTGAAAGTATTTCTCTGAAGCATAAAAGGATAACTTTAATTTTGAGTTTCTGGTATTTGGTAAAAGTTTGTACAAGGTGATGTATAGACTTGGGTAAAATACTCCTCTTATTCTTAATGTGGCTCCAAAATTCTAAAGTGAAGATCAGATAACTATGTTCATAGAGCAACCAACTGCGGATTTTAATCCTGGAAAGGAAGGAAACTCTTTCCTTCTCCATTTCTTTGAACTCACTAGGGGGAGTCAGTTAATTCTATGCTCTCTGCTGCCACTTCCAGACCACTGGTATGACACCATCACTCACCATTCTCTCTTCCTTTATGGTCCATGCAATCTGTTCATGCCACTTTTTCTTTCTATATTGTTGTTGTCTAGCAGCATCCATATTTTATCCTTATCTTATTTAATGAGTTTAAACATTTATCTTATAGTGTCCTTCTTATTCCAACATTGAACATTATTTTTATTAATCAGAAATCCTTAATCAAGTCTTCTGATACCTTGTTCTCACAGTTCCTCAAACTTCCCAACCACACTTAACTTCAGAAATCAGCCATTTACTTTCATAACAGTACTCTGGCTCTGATTAGTATTTGGGAGAATTCCATTTTTAAGATCTTGAGCTCTGGGAATCCCTCTCCAGTTTCAGTCTTGTGTTTGTGCAAGTCAGTCAAGACTGCTCTACATAATTTATAAGGTTAAAAACTGTAGAGGGTACAAAGATCAACAAGGAGCTGTCCCTGTTTTAAAACAATTTATAAACTGAAAGGAGAGATAAATACACAAATAACAGTATTACTAAGCTATCATTGAAGTAAAAACCAAGAAATGAGAGATTAACTACAGCTGTTAGGGAAACCATATCACACCCTCACTCATACTTACCTTTCCTTTTTTACTTTCTGCACCACCTAGCAGTTAGTCCTTATTTCATGTTTTAATTTGCCTCCCTAACAAATTGGAACCCATGTATTTCAGCAATACCCTGGACAACACACTCAACACTATATTAATGGATGAATGTATCATTGGAATGTTGTGATAGATTAAATTATGTGCCTCTATTTAGAAATGTTCTTAATCTTAATCCATATTCCTGGGGGGGTGAACCTACTATTGTAAATTGAACCCTTTGAAGATGTTAATTTTAGTTGAAGAGGGAAGCAGATTGGCCTTAATCTGGATTACTGGGAGACCTTTATAAGCAAAAGAAATTCATGCACAGTAAGAGTGAAAGCCATGGGGAGGAGCTAGAGGCCAGTTGTGCCGGTTTGAATGTATTGTGTCCCCCAAATGCCATTATCTTTGTGGTCTTGTGTGGGGCAGACGTTTTTGGTGCTGGTTAGATTTGCTTGGAATGTGCCCCACTCAGCTGTGGGTAATGGTCATTTTGATGAGATGTTCCCGTGGAGGTGTGGCCCCACCCATTCGGGGTGGGCCTTGATCAGTGGAGCTATATAAATGAGCTGACTCAAAGAGAGGAAATGGAGTGCAGCTGGGAGTGATGTTTTGAAGAGGAGCAAGCTTGCTAGAGAGGAACGTCCTGGGAGAAAGCCGTTTTGAGGCCGGAGATTTGGAGCAGATGCCAGCTGCCTTCCTAGCTAACAGAGGTTTTCCGGAGGCCATTGGCCATCCTCCGGTGAGGGTACCCGATTGCTGATGTGTTACCTTGGATGCTTTGTGGCCTTAAGACTGTAATTGTGTAGTGAAATAAACCCCTGTTTTATAAAAGCCTATCCATCTCTGGTGTTTTGCATTCTGCAGCATTAGCAAACTAAGACACCAGTAGTCAATGGAACCCAGAAAAGAATGGAGACTACATCACCCTGTGATGTGAGGCAGGGATACAAACATTTATGGTAGCCAGAACTAGACTGTTACTAAGGAGAAAGCATCGCCTTGCCTTGCTGATGCTTGGATTTTGGACTTCTAGCCTCAAAAACCAATAAATTCCCATGGTTTAAGTCAACCCATTGTATGGAAATTGTCATAGCAGCCTGGGACACTAAGACAAATGTTAAGGCATTACTGGAAATGTAAGGGGATGGAGAAGTAATATTTAACAGAAATTCTCTCAGGGAGCATGCATATATGGCTGAAGGAATATTTGATAAGTCCTTTGAGTTTATGGGTTTTTGCTTGAGCTTAATAAATAGTAGCTATTCTGAGTATTCTGAGTAAGGAAAATTAATTCAATGACTTACAAAGTTTTTTTTTTTTTTTTTTGTGAGGGAAGCAAGTTTGGGGCCTCAGTTTAATTGATTTCTTGAAATAATAGTTTTCCCACTGTAGCAATGAGCCCCTTTTCTCAACAGAGGTTGAAAAAATATTTGAAAAAAAATATTAAAAAAAAATCTGTCTGAAGCTTTCCTTAGGGCTTATATTCCTCAGTCCAGCCTTGAGCACACCAGATTTCCTATCTCTTTAACCTTCAATTATGTTTATTCTGTCATTCTCCAAAGACTGGGCAATAGATACTGAATTATTGAATCAGAGATAAAATGAATCATCTTGACTAGACCAAACCCCTTGGCAATACATTAACATTTGAGATGACTAGAAACATGTAAAAAATGTGGTTTGAAGAGAAACAAATTTTTCACTCAAGTATACACGTGGATGGAGACGAACACACATCTGTCTATATCTACCTATCACATATCATCTATCTGTCTAAACTAGTTTAATTAAATTCAGATTATATGTGTACCTAACCCTCTCTATAATAAGTTAATGATTTTAAACTTGTAGCTTTCTAATTGGCTATAAGCCATATAAAATTATTTCTATACAAATAGCATGTGCTAACTGGCCAGGATTGAATTGGATGACTCCTAATATATCTTTCAGCTCTAAACCTCAGTTTTTGAACATTAAAGTGTTTTTACTTATTTATATTTTGTCTTGTTATATATAGAAATAAATCTGCGTATTCATGTTGGGTATTCACATGGCCCTGGGGGATTTAATACATTTTCTTTACTTAGAAACAAGAGTAGAAAAATGTTGAAGGAAAAAAAAAGATTTACTTGTAAGTATTTATGGATTGTTTTTAGGTGTGAGAACTTACAATACCTTTCAGGTTGGGGTTCAGTGCAACTAAATTAGGGTAGAAAGCAGCACACAAAGCTCTATTTCTCAAAGTTTGATTCAAGCTACCTGAAATGAAAGTAATTTAATTTGTTAAAATTAAGTTACTTTACCACAGAGATAAAACTCAGGTTATTTTGGATAGAACCCAGTAGTGTTTTAATACATTTCTTAGATGACTTTTATTTATGGTAAGTTTACAAATCAGTACCATTGAGGTCATTTATATGTACAACTCAGAAAAAAATGCAGGTATACAAAGCAAATGCCAAGAGATTTAAGACTCTTCAGAAATGGCTTTATTGAAATAATGGGCATGATATAAGGAAAGGATAAACCAGGAAATAAAACAGGAGCAAGAATTAAAAGAAAAAGTAAACAGGCACTATGTGGTATTTCTTACTGATTTCTATTCAAATAAAAAGTTGTATTTTCCTAGACTCTATTCTGAAATATCTTTCTTATGAAGATCAGGCTCCCCAAGATAGACATCAAATTGAGTTACAGAGATACTTTTTAGGATGCTGATCAACTTATCTTGTCCTTTGTGGTTTCTATTGCTATGTAATGAACTTTTTCAAACTAGAATTTCGTTAATCTGCGACTTCTAAGGGAAGGAAGATGACAATACTGTCAGATGCTATTTATTTCTCAGATATTTAAGTTTATAAAAATACTGAAATATTTTTCTTTGTATCCTATTTCTCAATTTTTCAGTTTCCCACTGGGAGAGAGAGAATAAAAATTATTCATATTTCCCATTTAAAAATGCTTTTTTGCCTAAGAGATTCAGATACTTATTTAAAATCAATGGCCAGTTGAGTCTTATGTTGTAAATGCCTGCTCCACTGAATAGTTTAAAAATTTTTTGCTACTTCCCAATACTAAAATATAATTATTTTGTGGGAAGTCTTTTATAACCATACTTTTCTAAGCAGAGGTATCAAAGCTTCAAGGTAAAGAAGTATTGGGTGATCTTGAACAAATTGCTTTGTGTCTTTTGTCCCAGTTTCCTCATTTTTAAAAAAGATATAACATTAATACTTATCTTATAGGATTACTATGAGGATGTGATGAGACAATACATGGAAAATGCTTAGAACAGTGCTTAGCAATGGCAAATGATCAATAAATGTTAACTAATTAATTTATTCCTAAGAATATTTAAATGGTCACAGCATTCAGAAGTTTCCTGCTCTGAGGTGGTTTTAGAGATTCTCTTTATTGCACACAAATATTTTTCTTAAAACTAAAAACAAAACCAAAAATATAACTTTAGGAAATGAATTAGTGACTCACTAATTAAATATGAAAACCAAAATTTCTGTGGCTTAACACAGAATTTTTTCTTACCTCTGTAACTGTCAATTCAGGTGTTTCTGATTGGTGGGCAGCCTTCTGGGACCCCACTAACATCTTAAAAACCTTGGGCCAGAAATGACATATATCACTGCTTTTTATGTTCTGCTGGTGAAATCTAGTCACATGAAATCTAGTCACTGCATCTCAGTGTAAAGGAGGCGGTGAAATAAAGTCTATGTTTAGATTCTGCCCTCCTGTGACAGAAGAAACTCTATTTTTTCATGGGCACCTAGTTATCTTTGACACTGTCTCCACTTACACCAAATGCTTGAATCAATGTTTCCTCTAGACTTCAAGTGACCCGGTGATTATTTGTGACTATTGCACTTTGCCCGTGCCTGCATGGAAAAGCTGCCCTCACCACCCTCCTGAAAGCATTTGTATTTGGTCAAACTGCTTTCTCTTTTGAGAACAATTTGTGAATAATTGAGCCTTTCTTGAAAGCAGGTGTGATGAATAGTGGAGAAAATAATGGATGTATATGTATAGAACAGAGGAGAGAAAGGAGAAAGAGCTCAACAAAGAAGACACAGATTTAAAGGCTTCTTATTTACCTCACGGTGTGGCTGAGATTGAATTACTTTTTTTTTATCACATTTGTGATGAAACTACAACCCTCCAAATTTGTCTTTCCTATGATTAATGCACTTCATATAACTCATGCCTGGGGAGAGGTACAGACTGTGGCTTTGATACTGGCATATTAATTGATAATCTCTTCTAATGTGGTAAGGTCTGGAACAACATTCACCTTTATCTCTGAGTAACCGACAAATACACAGAAGGATTCCAACTCTGCTCATATAAGAAGGTTTATTTTTAGAATGTATTCTGCCCAAACAGATTCACTTGACTTTGTTCTGACAGAGGAAGCTGTCTCTTCTAAACTAAACATGACTTATCCTAATTTAATTTCTAGTGTTTTCCACCCACCCAGTGCCTATCTAGCCCACTGTGACATATGTGGTTCTTTCTTGCCACTCTCTTTGTCCAGCTCTTTTATGTACATATGTAGCTGTCCATTAGGGTCATATTCCTGCAGGAAAGATCATTACCATACAGTAAAAGGATCTTTGGTTATGTTCAAATCCTTCTTCTTTTTTTTTTTCCTAATGCAATTTTATTGAGAGATATTCACATACCATAAAATCATTTAGAGTGGACAATCAGTTGTTCACAGTATCATCATATAGTTGTGCATTCATCACCACAATCAATTTTTTGAACACTTTCATTACTCCAAAAAAATAAGAATAAAAATAAGAATAAAAATAAAGGTAAGAAAGAACACCCAAAACATCTCATACTCCTTTTGCCCCTTATTTTTCATTTACTTTTTGTTCCCCTTTTTTCTACTCATTTGTCCATATACTGGATAAAAGGAGTGTGAGCCACAAGGTTTTCACAATCACACAGTCACACCATATAAGCTATATAGTTATATGATCATCTTCAAGAATCAAGGATATTGGATTACACTTCAATAGTTTCAGGCATTTCCTTTTAGTTATTCTAGTACACTAACAATTAAAAAGGGATATCTATATAATGTATAAGAATAACCTCCAGAATTACCTCTCAACTCCATTTGAGATCTCTCAGCCACTGAAACTTCATTTTGTTTAATTTCTCTTCCCCTTTTTGATCAGGAAGTCCTTCTCAATCTCACGATGTCAGGACAAGGCTCATCCCTGGAAGTCATGTCCCACATTGCCATGGAGATTTACACCCCTGGAAGTCATGTCCCATGTAGGGGGGAGGGCAGTGAGTTTACCTGCCCAGTGGGCTTAGAGAGAGATAGGCCACATCTGAGAAACAAGAGGTTCTCTGAGAGTGACTCCTAGGCACTATTTTTTTTTTTTTTTTTTTTTTTTTTACTGGTACCCTGTAAATGTACCTCTGCCCTGGAGGATCATGGCTACAAAACAATATAAACTTCCAGGAGTGCACCAAGAAATCTCAGCCACTATCAAAGAGTTGGAGTGGGTAGGGATAATAATACCCATCCACAGCCATTTGATAGTCATGTATGGCCAGTAAGAAAACCTGATGGAACATGGCACATGACAGTAGATTAATGGGAGTTGGAAAAGGTATCACCACCATTGTATGCCTCTGTCCCAAATATCACTGGTTTATTTCAAGAAATTAGTACCCAATTGTGTCAATATCATTTTGTATTGGATATTGCTAATGCTTTCTTTAGCATCTCCCTAGAAAAAATCAAGCCAGCCTGCATTTGCCTTCTACTGGGGAGGCCAACAATGGATTTTTACTGTGCTTCCCCAAGGCTATGTACATAGCCTGACCATCTGCCATGGTGTGGCAAAGGATTTGGCTAGGTGGAAAAGTCCTGCAAGTCTTAACTCTATTTCCCTACATTGATGGTGTCATGTTAACCAGTAACTCTCTTTCATAATTAAAAGCCTCAGGCTCATTGCTAGCTTACCTTGATAGTCAGGGATGGGTAGTCAATGGTGATAAACTGCAAATCCCAGGCTGCTCTGTCAAATTTTTGGGTGTTGTATGGTCAGGTAAGACAAAAACTATACCTTCTGCTGCAGTTGGTAAGGTGCAATGTTTCCCCATGCCATAAACACCAAAGAACTAATGGTTTTCTTGGGGGCCACTGGGGTATTGGAGACCTTTTGTTCCTCACTTAGCCCAAATGTGAAAACTTTGTATGTTTTGATTAGGAAAGGCCATCCCTGGGAATAGGTCACCTCCCAACAGGCTGCTTTTTTTTTTTTTTTTTTTTTTTTTTTTTTTTAATCATCATTTTATTGAGATATATTCACATACCACGCAGTCATACAAAACAAATTGTACTTTCGATTGTTTACAGTACCATTACATAGTGGTACATTCATCACCCAAATCAATCCCTGACACCTTCATTAGCACACACACAAAAATAACAAGAATAATAATTAGAGTGAAAAAGAGCAATTGAAGTAAAAAAAAACACTGGGTACCTTTGTCTGTTTGTTTCCTTCCCCTACTTTTCTACACATCCATCCATAAACTAGACAAAGTGGAGTTTGGTCCTTATGGCATTCCCAATCCCATTGTCACCCCTCATAAGCTACATTTTTATACAACTGTCTTCGAGATTCATGGGTTCTGGGTTGTAGTTTAATAGTTTCAGGTATCCACCACCAGCTACCCCAATTCTTTAGAACCTAAAAAAGGTTGTCTAAAGTGTGCGTAAGAGTGCCCACCAGAGTGATCTCTCGGCTCGTTTTGGAATCTCTCTGCCACTGAAGCTTATTTCATTTCCTTTCACATCCCCCTTTTGGTCAAGAAGATGTTCTCCATCCCACGATGCCGGGTCTACATTCCTCTCCGGGAGTCATATTCCACGTTGCCAGGGAGATTCACTCCCCTGGGTGTCTGGTCCCACGTAGGGGGGAGGGCAGTGATTTCACCTTTCAAGTTGGCTTAGCCAGAGAGAGAGGGCCACATCTGAGCAACAAAGAGGCATTCCGGAGGAGACACTTAGGCACAAATATAGGGAGGCCTAGCCTCTCCTTTGCAGCAACCGTCTTCCCAAGGGTAAAACTTATGGTACAGGGCTCAACCCATCAAACCACCAGTCCCCTATGTCTGTGGTCATGTTAGCAACCATGGAGGTGGGGTAGGCGAATACCCCTGCATTCTCCACAGGCTCCTCAAGGGGGCACTACATCTCTTTTTTTTTTTTCCTTGTTTGTCTTTTTTCTTTCTTTTTTTTTTTTTAACTTTCCCTTCTTTTTTAAATCAACTGTATGAAAAAAAAGTTAAAAAGAAAACAAACATACAATAAAAGAACATTTCAAAGAGACCATAACAAGGGAGTAAGAAAAAGACAACTAACCTAAGATAACTGCTTAACTTCCAACATGTTCCTACTTTACCCCAAGAAAGTTACATAATATAGCAACATTTCAGTGAACTTGTTCCTACTACATCCATCAGAAATTAACAGACCATAGTCATTTCTGGGCATCCCCAGAACGTTAAATAGCTTATCTGTTCTTCTTGGATTATTGTTCCCCCTTCCTTAATTGCTCTCTACTGCTAGTTCCCCTACATTCTACATTATAAACCATTTGTTTTACATTTTTCAAAGTTCACATTAGTGGTAGCATATAATATTTCTCTTTTTGTGCCTGGCTTATTTCGCTCAGCATTATGTCTTCAAGGTTCATCCATGTTGTCATATGTTTCACCAGATTGTTCCTTCTTACTGCCGCGTAGTATTCCATCGTGTGTATATACCACATTTTATTTATCCACTCATCTGTTGAAGGACATTTGGGTTGTTTCCATCTCTTGGCAATTGCGAATAATGCTGCTATGAACATTGGCGTGCAGATATCTGTTCGTGTCACTGCTTTCCGATCTTCCGGGTATATACCGAGAAGTGCAATCGCTGGATCGAATGGTAGCTCTATATCTAGTTTTCTAAGGAACTGCCAGACTGACTTCCAGAGTGGCTGAACCATTATACAGTCCCACCAACAATGAATAAGAGTTCCAATTTCTCCACATCCCCTCCAGCATTTATAGTTTCCTGTTTGTTTAATGGCAGCCATTCTAACCGGTGTTAGATGGTATCTCATTGTGGTCTTAATTTGCATCTCTCTAATAGCTAGTGAAGCTGAACATTTTTTCATGTGTTTCTTGGCCATTTGTATTTCCTCTTCAGAGAACTCTTTTCATATCTTTTGCCCATTTTATAATTGGGCTGTCTGTACTATTGTCATTGAGTTGTAGGATTTCTTTGTATATGCAAGATATCAGTCTTTTGTCAGATACATGGTTTCCAAAAATTTTTTCCCATTGAGTTGGCTGCCTCTACCTTATTGAGAAATTCCTTTGAGGTGCAGAAACTTCTAAGCTTGAGGAGTTCCCATTTATCTATTTTCTCTTTTGTTGCTTGTGCTTTGGGTGTAAAGTCTAGGAAGTGGCCGCCTAATACAAGGTCTTGAAGATGTTTTCCTACATTATCTTCTAGGAGTTTTATGGTACTTTCTTTTATATTGAGATCTTTGGTCCATTTTGAGTTAATTTTTGTGTAGGGGGTGAGGTAGGGGTCCTCTTTCATTCTTTTGGATATGGATATCCAACTCTCCCAGCCCCATTTGTTGAAAAGACCATTATGGCTCAGTTCGGTGACTCTGGGGGCCTTATCAAAGATCAGTCGGCCATAGATCTGAGGGTCTATCTCTGAATTCTCAATTCGATTCCATTGATCTATATGTCTATCTTTGTGCCAGTACCATGCTGTTTTGGCAACTGTGGCTTTATACTAAGCTTCAAAGTCAGGGAGTGTAAGTCCTCCCACTTCGTTTTTCTTTTTTAGAGTGTCTTTAGCAATTCGAGGCATCTTCCCTTTCCAAATAAATTTGATAACTAGCTTTTCCAAGTCTGCAAAGTAGGTTGTTGGAATTTTGATTGGGATTGCATTGAATCTGTAGATGAGTTTGGGTAGAATTGACATCTTAATGACATTTAGCCTTCCTATCCATGAACATGGAATATTTTTCCATCTTTTAAGGTCCCCTTCTATTTCTTTTAGTAGAGTTAGGTAGTTTTCTTTGTATAGGTCTTTTACATCTTTGGTTAAGTTTATTCCTAGGTACTTGATTTTTTTAGTTGCTATTGAAAATGGTATCTTTTTCTTGAGTGTCTCTTCAGTTTGTTCATTTCTAGCATATAGAAACATTACTGACTTATGTGCATTAATCTTGTATCCTGCTCCTTTGCTAAATTTGTTTATTAGCTCTAGTAGGTGTATCGTTGATTTCTCAGGGTTTTCTAGATATAAGATCATATCATCTGCAAACAATGACAGTTTTACTTCTTCTTTTCCAATTTGGATGCCTTTTATTTCTTTGTCTTGCCGGATTGCCCTGGCTAGCACTTCCAGCACAATGTTGAATAACAGTGGTGACAGCGGGCATCCTTGTCTTGTTCCTGATCTTAGAGGGAAGGCTTTCAGTCTCTCACCATTGAGTACTATGCTGGCTGTGGGTTTTTCATATAAGCTCTTTATCATGTTGAGGAAGTTTCCTTCAATTCCTACCTTTTGAAGTGTTTTTATCAAAAAGGGATGTGGGATTTTGTCAAATGCTTTTTCAGCATCTATTGAGATGATCAATTGATTTTTCCCTTTCAAGTTTTTAATGTGTTGTAATACATTGATTGTTTTTCTTATGTTGAACCATCCTTGCATGCCTGGAATGAACCCCACTTGGTCATGGTGTATGATTTTTTTAATGTGTCTTTGGATTCGATTTGCAAGTATTTTGTTGAGGATTTTTGCATCTATATTCATTAGGGAGATTGGCCGGTAGTTTTCCTTTTTTGTAGCATCTTTGCCTGGTTTTGGTATTAGATTGATGTTAGCTTCATAAAATGAGTTAGGTAGTGTTCCATTTTTTTCAATGTTTTGAAAGAGTTTGAGTAAGATTGGTGTCAGTTGTTTCTGGAAAGTTTGGTAGAACTCCCCTGTGAAGCCATCTGGCCCTGGGCATTTATTTGTGGGAAGATTTTTGATGACTGATTGGATCTCTTTGCTTGTGATGGGTTGGTTGAGGTCTCCTATTTCTTCTCTGGTCAGTCTAGGTTGTTCATATGTTTCCAGGAAATTGTCCATTTCTTCTACATTATCCAGTTTGTTGCCATACAGTTGTTCATAATATCCTCTTATAATTTTTTTAATTTCTTCAGGATCTGCAGTTATGTCACCTTTTTCATTCATTATTTTGTTTATATGGGTCTTCTCTCTTTTTGATTTTGTCAGTCTAGCTAGGGGCTTGTCAATCTTGTTGATCTTCTCGAAGAACCAACTTTTGGTGATATTTATCCTCTCTATTGTTTTTTTGTTC
This sequence comes from Choloepus didactylus, assembly GCF_015220235.1. Lineage (NCBI taxonomy): Eukaryota > Metazoa > Chordata > Mammalia > Pilosa > Megalonychidae > Choloepus > Choloepus didactylus. Next base: position 42,365,112 of record NC_051314.1, read on the forward strand.
TCTATGTCATTTATTTCTGCTTTAATCCTTGTTATTTCTTTTCTTCTACTTGGTTTAGGGTTGGTTTGCTGTTCATTTTCTAGCTTCTTCAGTTGATCCATTAGTTCTTTGATTTTGGCTCTTTCTTCCTTTTTAATATATGCGTTTAGTGCTATAAATTTCCCCCTTAGCACTGCTTTTGCTGCATCCCATAGGTTTTGGTATGTTGTGTTCTCATTTTCATTCGTCTCTATATATTTAGCAATTTCTCTTGCTATTTCTTCTTTAACCCACTGATTGTTTAGCAGTGTGTTGTTTAACCTCCAGGTATTTGTGAATTTTCTAAGTCTCTGATGGTTATTGACTTCTAATTGTATTCCATTGTGGTCAGAGAATGTGCTTTGAATAATTTCAATCTTTTTAAATTTATTGAGGCTTGTTTTATGTCCCAGCATATGATCTATTCTGGAGAAAGTTCCGTGAGCACTAGAAAAGTATGTGTATCCTGGTGATTTGGGATGTAATGTCCTGTAGATGTCTGTTAAATCTAATTCATTTATCAGATTGTTTAGGTTTTCAATTTCCTTATTGGTCTTCTGTCTGGTTGATCTATCTATAGGAGAGAGTGATGTGTTGAAGTCTCCCACAATTATTGTGGAAACATCGATTGCTTCCTTTAGTTTTGCCAGTGTTTCTCTCATGTATTTTGTGGCACCTTGATTGGGTGCATAGACATTTACGATTGTTATTTCTTCTTGCTGAATTGCCCCTTTTATTAGTATGTAGTGGCCTTCTTTGTCTCTCAAAACATCCCTGCATTTGAAGTCTATTTTATCTGAGATTAATATTGCTACACCTGCTTTCTTTTGGCTGTAGCTTGCATGAAATATTTTTTCCATCCTTTCACTTTCAGTTTCTTTGTGTCCCTGTGTCTAAGATGAGTCTCTTGTATGCAACATATTGATGGTTCATTTTTTTTGATCCATTCTGCGAATCTATATCTTTTAATTGGGGAGTTTAATCCATTTACATTCAACGTTAAAACTGTGAAGGCATTTCTTGAATCGGCCATCTTATCCTTTGGTTTATGTTTGCCATATTTTTCCCTCTCTCTATTAATATCCTTTATTGTACCCATACCGAATCTCTTTAGTACTGAACCTTTCTCCAAGTCTCTCTGTCCTGTCTTTGTTTCTCTGTCTGTAGGGCTCCCTTTAGTATCTCCAGTAGGGCAGGTCTCTTGTTAGCAAATTCTCTCAGCATTTGTTTGTCTGTGAAAAATTTAAGCTCTCCCTCAAATTTGAAGGAGAGCTTTGCTGGATAAATAATTCTTGGTTGGCATTTTTTCTCTTTCAGAATTTTAAATATGTCACGCCACTGCCTTCTTGCCTCCATGGTGGCTGCTGAGTAGTCACTACTTAGTCTTATGCTGTTTCCTTTGTATGTGGTGAATTGCTTTTCTCTTGCTGCTTTCAGAACTTGCTCCTTCTCTTCTGTGTTTGACAGTGTGATCAGTATATGTCTCGGAGTGGGTTTTTTTGGATTTATTCTATTTGGAGTTCGCTGAGCATTTATGATTTGTGTATTTATGTTGTTTAGAAGATTTGGGAATTTTTCCCCAACAATTTCTTTGAATACTCTTCCTTGACCTTTACCCTTTTCTTCCCCTTCTGGGACACCAATGAGTCTTATATTTGGACGTTTCATATTATCTATCATATCCCTGAGGTCCATTTCGATTTTTTCAATTTTTTTCCCCATTCTTTCTTTTATGCTTTCATTTTCCATTCTGTCATCTTCCAGGTCACTGATTCATTTTCAACTTCCTCTAGTCTTGTACTATGAGTGTCCAGAATCTTTTTAATTTGGTCAACAGTTTCTTTAATTTCCATAAGATCGTCCATTTTTTTATTTAGTCTTGCAATGTCTTCTTTATGCTCTTCTAGGGTCTTCTTGATTTCCTTCATATCCAGTACTATGGTCTCATTGTTCATCTTTAGTTCTTTGAGTAGCTGCTCTAGGTGCTGTGTCTCTTCTGGTCTTTTGATTTGGGTGTTTGGGCTTGGGTTATCCATATCGTCTGGTTTTTTCATATGCCTTATAATTTTCTGTTGTTTTTGGCCTCGTGGCATTTGCTGAACTTGATAGGGTTCTTTTAGGGTTTGTAGACCTATTGAAGTCCTTATCTCTAATTTATCAGATCTACAGCTTCGTGGAGTGCACTTTCTCTAACTAACCAGCAGGTGGCGTCCACGAACCACCTGTTCTCCACAAGCCAGTTCTCCCCTTGTTAGCCTTTTTGGTGAGTGGGGGAGTGAGTCTTGTGGGGCCCAATTGGTGTACCAAGCTTGCGTGTGTAGTTGGTGTTGCCTGCCCTGTATGTGGGGCGTGTTTCTGGGCAGTCGAGGAGGGGGGGTGGCCCTAACAATCAAATCTCCCTGATGATCCTAGAGTTTTAAAGCTACTGCAATAGTCTAATCCTTCAGTTCAGTCCTGCCACAGTTTGTCTCTGCCACTGACCCACAAGTCTTTGGTATTGGTGTATGGCTCCTGAGACTTGCAAGTGGGCACCTCTTCCAGGCTGTGCACCCCCGGTCCTCTGTTGAGGGATGACTGTGCTATGTCACAGGTGAGTGCCGTCCCCCCAGGGCAGTTCTGGGCTGCTGGGCTGTGTAGGGAGGCTCCCAGTCTGCTCAAATGATGGCTGAATGGGGCTTTGTTAATTCACACTGCTCCACCTTCCCAGCTCTGGGACATTCAGCTGAGGTTGCAGGGAAGGCTAATGTCCATGCCCAGTTTTGTGGTGTGTGCCTGTTATTTGAAGCACTTCCGTCACACTGGGTTGTCTGGGGCAGCTCTGGGCTATGGGGCTGGCGATGGGCAGGAGTGTTTCCTGTCCACCAGGATGGTGGCTGTGAGCGGACACCCCCCTTTTCTTGGGAAGTTGTGTTGTTTAGTGAATTTTCTCAGCCACTGGATTATTGCCTTTTGTCTCAGAGCTCTCTTAGTTCTGCTCTTGACTTGACGTGCCCAAATTGCAATTCTTTGAAGCTTTCTGTATTGGGCTTCTTAGAGTAATTGTTTTAGAAAAAGAAAAAAGGATTTAAAAAAAAAAAAAAAACAAAAAAAAACAAAAAAAAAAACAAAAAAAAACGGCCCTCCTCAGAGATCTAATGGGTTATTGAAATGCTAATAGACAAAGCAACCAGGGCCATTAAGGAAAGGTCCACAGGGCAGAGAGATCAGCTTTTCTTCAGGATTTGCGTATGCGCCTCAGGGCCCTTCCCCTTTCTATGTTCACCAGAACTCCAAAAATCCTCTGCTTTTATTTTGGAGTTTTTCGTGTTGTTTTTTTTCTATGCCTGTCTCCTCTCTGCTGGGCTGGCTGCTCTCAGATTCTCTGGTGTCTGGTCTCAGTCTATCTATGGTTGGAGTTTGAATCAGTAGAATGAGTTTCCGATAAGAGCAGCCACTGCAGTTCTCCCTTCTCCTTCCCGGAGCTGACAGCCCCTCCTCCCCCGGGACTGAGCCTGGCAGGGCGGGGCGCGGGTCCCCTGGCCGCAAAAACTTACAGATTTCTCTGATCTCAGCAGTTCCACGTTTTCATGAGTGTTGTATGAAGTATGCCCAAAGACAGATTGCTCTGTGGTGTCCAGTCCACGCAGTTCCTGGCTTTTTACCTACTTTCCTGGAGGAATAACTAAAACTTACAGCTCACCAGTCTGCCATCTTGCCCCGCCTCTCCTAGGCACTATTATAAGTAGACTTAGCCTCTCCTTTGCAGTAACAAGCTTCATAAGGGCAAGCCCCAAGATGGAGAACTTGGCCTATTACAATGGTATTCTCCAATGCTTGCCAAAATATCAGGAATTCCCCAGGGTGGGGAAGTTTAAGGTTTCCACATTTTTCCCCTAGTCCTTAAAGGGGCCCTGCAAATACTCCTTACTATCTGCTCAAATTATTCTGGGATGTGTTGGGTTTTCACGCTAACTTGTACAAACCAACCAGATCTCACCCCCTATTCAAGATTCCATGTAATATGGTGTCTGAATAAACTGGCCACACAAATTAAACTATATAGCATGCTACAAAAAGTATATATTTTGCACCAAATAAACATCACTTCCTTTGGTCTCAAAGAAAGAGGTTTTAAAACACAGTCAATATCATCCATTACCCCTTAGTCTGGGTTACTTTAGTTCTAATCATATCTATTTTATTCATATCTCCAATTGAAGTCTGATCTCTCAGCTTTTTTTTTTTTTGACGTTTGCTGTTTGGGGTGATGCTGACATTCATAGCTACTGAATTCTGGCTCTGAGTCTCAGGTGTCACACAGATGCCCAAAGTTCCAGAGACCAACCAGATTATACACAAGGAGCTCAGCATCTCAGAATTTAGAGATAGCCATCACAACTCATGAATAGATGTGACTGCTATAACAAATTTCAGTCTAGGAACTTTCACCACAAGCCTTCCCCTGACAATCTACGCTCACAGATTCAACTCTCAGAGTCTCCACATTATAGTTAGACACATTAGTGAGGTGTTATAATGTTTGTCTTTTCGATTCTGGTTTATTTCACTCAACATACTGTTCTCAAGGTCCATTCACCTAGGTGTATACCTCACAACTTCATTTCTTCTTGCCACCACTTGGTACTTCATTGTATGTATACACCACAGTTCACCATTCTGTTTATCAGTTGTTGTACCCTTAGGCTACTTCCATCCACTGTGAATCACAAATATGGCTGCCATAAACACCAGTGTGCAATGTCCACTCATGTCCCTGTTCTCAGTTATTTCAAGTATATACTCAGTAATGGGGTTTCAGGGCCATATGGCAACCTCATAGTTAGCTTCCTATGGAACCAGCACACTGCCCTCCAGCTGGGCTGTGCCGTTCTACTTCCCAACCAACAGGGAATAAACACATCCCTTTCTCCATGTTTTCTCCAGCACTTATATCCCTCTGTTTATTTTTTAACAGTTTTATTCACACACCATAAAATCAACCCTTAGCAAACAAGAATGATTCTCAGTATAATCACATAATTATGCATTCACCATCATAATCTATATGAGGATATTTCCATCTCTTCCCCAAAGAAAGAGGAAAAGTAGAAAAAAATGAAGAATAAAAATATAAATGATAGAAGAAAAATAAAAATAAAATGCAATGGAAAGGTCAGACAACATCACCACCACCAGGAATCCCATATCAAGCCCTTATATCCCCCTCTTGGAGACATTTAGCTTTGGTATATTGCCTTTGTTACAATTAATGGAAGCATCTTACGATGTTACCATTAACCACAAACTCTAGTTTGCATTGATTGTGTTTTTTTCCCTATACCATCCAATTTTCAACACCTTGCAATGTTGACATTCATTTGTTCTCCTTCATTTAAAAATATTCTTATATTTGAACATTTAATCATCATCACTGACCACTCAAGGTTTCACTTGAGTTACACAGTCCCAGTTTTTACTTCTATCTTTCCTTTTGGTGTCATATGCCCTTAGACTTCCTCTTTCAACTGTATTCACACTCATCTTTGTTCAGAGTACTTACAATATTGTGTTACAATCACACACTATTGGGCTATCCATTCCATTTCTGGATCTATACAATCAATCCTGTTGAACCTTCTGTACTCCCTCAGCATCAAATGCCTGATCTCTAACCTCTTTCTGTCTCCTGATAACCTGTGTTCTTAACTCTCAAATTTCACTCACCAATGTTAGTGCATATTAGTGAGATCATACAGTATCCATCCTTTTTTCTCTGGCTAATTTCACTCAACGTAATGTCTACTGTCTACCATTTTGTTCTTTGGATTTTATATGTCACATCTTCTTTCATTTTTATTTTTTCCTGCTCTCTCTCTTTTAATCCTTACTCATAGTCTTCATTTCTACTCTCTTCTACAAACCTCTCCTGTATTTTCCTGTCTGCCTGTAGTGCTCCTTTTACTATTTCTTGTAGTGCTGGCCTCTTATTCACAAACTCTCTCAGTGTCTGTTTCTATGAATATATTTTAAAATCTCCCTCATTTATTTTTGTATTTTTTAATTGAGATTGTTCATACGCCATACAACTATCCAAAGATCCAAAGTGTAAAATCTATTGGTACCATCATACAGATGTGCATCCATCACCATAATTAAATTTTTTTCAAATTTTAGAGCATTTTCATTACTCCAGAAAAGAAATAAAGACAAAAAAAAAAGGAAACTCAAATCCTCCCATACCCCTAATCACCGCCCCCCTCCATTACTGATTCATAATTTTGATATAGTACATTTGTTACTGTTGATGAAAGAATGTTAAAATACTAACTGTAGTATATAGTTTGCAATAGGTATATATTTTTTGCTACATGCCTCTCTATTATTAACTTCTAGTTATAGTGTCATACGTTTGTTCTGGGTCATGAGAGAGATATCTAATATTTGTACAGTTAATCACGGATATTGTCCACCACAAGATTCACTGTTTTATACATTTCCATCTTTTAACCTCCAATTTTCCTTCTGGTGACATATATGACTCTAAGCTTACTTTTTCCACCATCTTCACACACCTTTCATCACTGTTAGTTATTCTTACAACATGTTACCATCAGCCCTGTTCATTTGCAAATGTGTAAGTTCACCCTAGTTGAACATTCTGCTTATAATAAGCAATCACTCCCCATTTTTTAGCCTAATTCTATATCCTGGTAACTTATATTTCATGTCTATGAGTTTACATATTATAATTAGTTCATATCAGTGAGACCCTGCAATATTTGCCTTTATGTATGTGTCTTATTTCACTTAATATAGTGCCCTCAAGTTTTCTTCAACCCATTTCTTTTAAGACAGTTTTGTTCACACACCATACATTCTGTCCTAAGTAAATAATCATTGGCTCCCTGTATAGTCATGTATTTATGTATTCAGCACCATTGCCACTACCTATATAAGGACATCTCCACTTCTTCCACAAAGAAGGAGGAAGAGTCAAAGAAGGCAGAGAGACAAAAGAAAAAGAAAAGAGAAAGAGAGAGAGAGAAAAAAGAAACATCACAGCTAGAAAGCAATAAATGGAAAGATAGCATTAACCTAAAGTAGAATAAGGAGTCAGACAACATCACCAATGCCAGAAGTCCCATACCCTTCCCCTACCCATCCCCCTATATGCATTTAGCTTTGGTATATTGCCTTTGTTATACCAAAGGAAGCATAATATAATGTTTCATAAATTATAGTCTCTAGTTTGCATTGATTGTATTTCCCCCATCCCACCCTATTTTTAACACCTTGCAATGTTGATATTCATTTTTTCTGCCTCATGTAAAAACATATTTTGCCTTTTATTACAAACGTTGAGCACCCTAAGTTTCCCTGAATTACACAGTCCCAGTCTTTATCTTTCGTCTTTTGTTCTGGTGTCTCACATGGTCCCAACCTTCCTCTTTCAACCATACTCAGTCATCTTTGTTCAGTGTACTTACATTGCTGTGCTACTATCTCCCAAATTTGTTTCCCAAACCTCTCATTCCTGTTTTTTCCTTTCTGTCTGCAGCGTTTCCTTTAGTGTTTCCTATAGAGCAGGTATATTGTTCACAAACTCTCTCATTGTCTGTTTGTCTGAGAATATTTTAAGCTCTCCCTCATATTTGAAGGACAGTTTTGCCAGATCTGGGATTCTTGGTTGGTGGTTTTTCTCTTTCAGTATCTTAAATATATCATCCAACTTCCTTCTTGCCTCCGTGTTTTCTACGGAGAAATACATAGATAGTCTTATCAACCTTCCTTTGTATGTGATGGATCACTTTTCTCTTGCTGCTTTCAGGATTCTCTTTTTACCTTTGATGTTTGATAATCTGATTCTTAAGTGTCTTGGCATAGGCCTGTTCAGATCTATTCTGTTTGGAGTACGCTGTGCTTCTTAGATCTGTAATTTTATGTCTTTCATAAGAGATGGGAAATTTTCATTGATTATTTCCTCTATTATTGCTTTTATCCCTTTTCCCTTCACTTCTCCTTCTGGGACACCAGTGATAGGTACATTCCTGATTTTCATTTTGTCCTTAAGTTCCTGGAGACGTTGCTAATATTTTTCTATTCTTTTCTCTATCTGTTCTTTTGTGTGTAGGCTTTCAGGTGCATTGTTCTCCAGTTCCTGAGTGTTTTCTTCCGCCTCTTGAGATCTGCTGTTGTATGTTTCCATTGTGTCTTTCACCTCTTGTGTTGTGACTTTCATTTCCATAGATTCTTCCAGTTGGTTTTTCAAATTTTCAATTTCTACCTTTTGTACGCCCAGTGTTTTCATTATACAGTTCATCTCTTTTGCCATATTTTCCTTAAACTTTTTGAATTGACTTATTATTAGTTCTTTAAATTCCTGTATCTCAGTTGAAGTGTAAGTTTGTTCCTTTGACTGGGCCATAACTTCATTTTTCTTAGTGTTTGTTGTAGTTTTCTGTTTTCTAGGCATGGTTTCCTTGGTTACCCCAATCAGGTTTTCCCAGACCAAAAAGGGTTCTGGTACCAGAAGGAAGAATTATTCAGTATCCAATTTCTCTGAGGGTGTGTCTTAAAAAATTGGTACACCTGTGATGCCTCAAGTCACTGTGCTTTTCTGCCCAGCAGGTGGCACCTGTCAGCCTGTAACTCCAGACTGGTGTAAGGAGGTTTGGCCGTGGCTGTTTTCCCTCAGGTTCTGGAGTCTGTTTCTGAATGGAAGGTGGGTAGGAGAGCCGGGCCCCACCTCCCTCCTCCCAGGGAAGACAGACCCCCTAGGGAGAGGTCATTAGCATTTGACTACTCTCTCTGTCTGCCTGTGCTATCGCCACCCTTGTCTGTGTCAGAGCACTGGGAACAGAAAATGGCTGAGGCTTTCTCCACTGAGCTGAAACAGGGACAGAAAGCCCCCTTCAGGGCCAGTCTGCAGCCAACCTCCAGCTCTCCAACATCAGTCTTCACCCAAAGCCTCTGTCTGCTTGTTGGGGATTCATAGCTTGTATCAAGCAGTCCACACTTGTTAATTAAAACCCTAGTTGGAGCTAACCTGAGCTGTATTTACTTGCTCAGAGAGTGCTGCTCTCAAACACTATGAGGTTTTGCATCTTGGGCTTTGGGGAGAGGGGCTCCCAGTTTGGATCCGCAGTTTTTACTTACAGATTTTATGCTACAATCTTGGGCATTCCTCCCAATTCAGGTTGGTGTGTGATGAGTGGATGGTCACGTTTGTCCCCCTGCAGTTATTCTGGATTATCTACTAGTTGTTCCTGGTTGTTTATTAGTTGTTCCAGGGGGACTAATTAGCTTCCACTCCTCTCTATGCTGCCATCTTAGATCTCTCTCCTCCCTCATTTTTGAAGAACAGTTTTTCTGGATATAGACTTCTTGGTTGGCAGTTTTTCTCTTTCAACATCTTGAATATAGCATACAATTGTCTTCTTGCCTTTGTGATTTCTACTGAGAAATCTGCACAGAGTCTTATTGAGCTTCCTTTGAATGTGACGGATTGCTTTTCTCTTGCTGCTTTCAGAATTCTGTCTTTGTCTTTGACATTTGATAATCTGATTATTAAGTATCTTGGAGTTGGTCTACTTGGATCTATTCTCTTTGAGGTATGTTTTGCTTCTTGGATTTGTAACTTTATGTCTTTCATGAGAGATGGGAAATTTTCATTGATTATTTCCTCTATTATTGTTTCAGCCCCTTCTCCTTTCTCTTCTCCTTCTAGGACACCCATGACATGTATATTCATGTACTTCATGTTGTTACTCAGCTCCCCCACTCTGCTCGTATTTTTCCATTTTTTTCCCTATCTGTTCTGTGTGTAGAATTTCAGATGTTCTGTCCTCCAGCTCATGAATCCTTTCTTCTGCCTCTTCAAATCTGCTATTGTATATCTCCATTGGGTTTTCATCTCCTCCAGTGTCCTTCATTCCCATAAGTTCTGCCAATTGTTTTTTCAAACTTTTGAGTTCTTCCTTATGTTTGTGCAGTGTCTTCTTTATTTCTTTACTTCCTTTATTTCCTTCATCTCTCTTCCCTCAACTTGTTGATTTGATTTTTGAATTGATTTAGGAGATTTGTTTGATGAATAATCAACAGTTTCAATTCCTGTATCTCAGTTGAAGTGCAAGTTTGTTCCTTTGACTGGGCCATATCTTTGCTCTTCCTAATGTGATCTGTAATTTTCTGTTGTCTAGGCATCTGGTTTCCTTGATTACCCCAATCAGATTTTCCCAGACCAGATGGGTCCAGGTCTCAGGAAGAGGCTGTATTTAGTATTAGGTTTCCCTGATGGTGAGACCCAGAAGATTTTCTTACTTTCCTGTGAAGCCTCTCTCTAGACTCTGTGCTTTTCCCATCCTGCCCAGCAGGTGGCACTTGTCAGCCTGCAGCTCTCCACTTGGATAAAGAGGTGCATTGTACTTACTTCTCAGTGGACCCTGTCCTGGCCAGGGACCAAAGGTGTCAGTAGCCAAGCTTAAGCTGTTTCTGTCTTTCCCCCACCCCAGGCCCTGGGGTCTAAGTTCTCTGAGGGAGGGCTGCCACTTGAGCTGGGCCCCACCCCTCCCCCTTTTCTTAGGGCTAGTAAGCCCTCTAAGGAATTGTCTCCTACACTTGAGTTTTTCCTTTGACTCTCTATCTTAACTCCACCCTTGCCTGGGTCAGTGCTGACAACTGAAAATGCCTGAGGCTTTCTCTAATGAGCTACTTCAAATGAGAAAGAGCAAAAAGGAAAAAAAAGCAAGAAGTTCCCTTTTCAGAGCCAGTCCCCAACCATCCAGTTCACCAGGCAGGAACCAGAGTTGGTACCCTGGTTCTTTGTGCCCCTTTCCTTGGGACATAGCAGTTTTCCAGTATTCTGAGCTCAAGTGGACTCCAAAAGCCTCTGTTTTTATTTGTTTATATATATATTTTCCAACAGCCCTACCTCCTCTCTGCCGGGATAAACCTCTGGGTTCTTTTTCTGCTTGCTCAGGGTTTATCTGTGCTTGTAGCATGTATTCAGTAATCCAAATTTGTTAATTAAAACTGCAGTTGAGCTAAATTCCCTTGCTCCTGGCTGAGACTGCTTCTATTTCCCACAGCAACATTTTGCCACTCAGCCTGCCATGCTGGTGGGGGAGGTGCACCAGCTCTGCAGTTTGGGGAGCTCTACTTACAGTTCTATGCTGTGATCTCAGCCATTTCACCCATTCCCGACTGGTGTACGATGTTGTTGAGTCATGGATGTCCCCCCATCAGTTGTTCCAGAATTTTTTCTAGTTTTTCCTGGCTATTTACTAGTTGTTCTAGGGGTCTAACTAAATTCCACACCTCCCTATGCCACCATCTTGGCCCACTTCTTTCAAATTCTTCTTAAGATAAGAAGATTCTCTTTTATTTCCCAGGTATTACTGAGCTGCTGTCATCGTTTTCTTTCTTTCTTTCTTTCTTTCTTTCTTTCTTTCTTTCTTTCTTTCTTTCTTTTTTTTTTTTTTTTTTGACTTTCTGCATTCCTTGCATCTTCCTGGTCAACTGATTATAGAATACCTTTTATCATGTGCAGCACAATATAGCCCAAGACAACCTTCATGATCATAATCATTTATTTTAGCTATACTTCAGAAAGACAGCTTTATCAGCAGAAACCAAAAGTTACTTTAAAATGTTCACATTTTTACAATAAACCAGAATAATAGTATCTACTAAATGTAGCTTTGGGAGAATTAAGAATAAATGAACATATGTAATTAGTACAGTGCCTGGCTCTTAAGTTCTCAAACTTTGATTATTATTACTGTTATTATTAATGTTATTATAATTAATTTTAAGTTCTTGGACATTTATTTGCCCCATCTACTGTACCTTTACCCTCTCCCACATTTTCAATCATGCACTCTCTTCTATGTGTTGGTGGCCCCCAAGTTTGAACCAGCAGTTCTGACAATCCTCTTGAGCATGTGGTCTACATTTCCATTTACCTAGATATACCTAGTGAACTTCTCCAGTGAGATTTTCTTTTTTTTTTTTTTTAATCTTCATTTTATTGAGATATATTCACATACCATGCAGTCATACAAAACAAATAGTACATTCAATTGTTCACAGTACCATTACATAGTTGTACATTCATCACCTAAATCAATCCCTGACACCTTCATTAGCACACACACAAAAATAATAAGAATAATAATTAAAGTGAAAAAGAGCAATTGAAGTAAAAAAGAACACTGGGTACCTTTGTCTGTTTCTTTGTTTGTTTCCTTCCCCTATTTTTCTACTCATCCATCCATAAACTAGACAAAGTGGAGTGTGGTCCTTATGCTTTTCCCAATCCCATTGTCACCCCTCATAAGCTGCATTTTTATACAATTGTCTTCGAGATTCATGGGTTCTTGGTTGTAGTTTGATAGTTTCAGGTATCCACCACCAGCTACCCCAATTCTTTAGAACCTAAAAAGGGTTGTCTAAATTGTGCGTAAGAGTGCCCACCAGAGTGACCTCTCGGCTCCTTTTGGAATCTCTCTGCTACTGAAGCTTATTTCATTCTTTCACATCCCCCTTTTGGGCAAGAAGATGTTCTCCGTCCTACGATGCCAGGTCTACATTCCTCCCCGGGAGTCATATTCCACGTTGCCAGGGAGATTCACTCCCCTGGGTGTCTGATCCCATGTAGGGGGGAGGGCAGTGAATTCACCTTTGAAGTTTGCTTAGGTAGAGAGAGAGGGCCACATCTGAGCAACAAAGAGGCATTTGGGAGGAGGCTCTTAGGCACAATTATAGGGAGGCCTAGCCTCTCCTTTGCAACAACCGTCTTCCCAAGGGTAAAACCTGTGGTAGAGGGCTCAACCCATCAAACCACCAGTCCCCTATGTCTGTGGTCATGTTAGCAACCATTGAGGTGGGGTAGGCCAATACCCCTGCATACTCCACAGGCTCCTCAAGGGGGCACTACATCTTTTTTTCTTTTCTTTTTTTTTTTTTTAACCTTTTTTTCCTTTTTAAATCAACTGTATGGAAAAAAAAAATTTAAAAAAAGAAAAACATACAATAACAGAACATTTCAAAGATACCATAACAAGGGAATAAGAAAAAGACAACTAACCTAAGATAACTGCTTTACTTCCAACCTGTTCCTACTTTACCCCAAGAAAGTTACATAATACAGCATTTCTGTGAACTTGCTCCTACTATATCCATCAGAAATTAACAGACCATAGTCATTCCTGGGCATCCCCAGAACGTTAAATAGCTTATCTGTTCTTCTTGGATTACTGTTCCCCCTTCCTTAATTGCTCTTTATTGCTAGTTCCCCTACATTCTACATTATAAACCATTCATTTTACATTTTTCAAAGTTCACATTAGTGGTAGCATATAATATTTCTCTTTGTGTGCCTGGCTTATTTTGCTCAGCATTATGTCTTCAAGGTTCATCCATGTTGTCATATGTTTCACGAGGTCGTTCCTTCTTACTGCCGTGTAGTATTCCATCATGTGTATATACCACATTTTATTTATCCACTCATCTATTGAAGGACATTTGGGTTGTTTCCATCTCTTGGCAATTGTGAATAATGCTGCTATGAACATTGGCGTGCAGATATCTGTTCGTGTCACTGCTTTCCGATCTTCCAGGTATGTACCGAGAAGTGCAATCACTGGATCGAATGGTAACTCTATATCTAGTTTTCTAAGGAACTGCCAGACTGACTTCCAGAGTGGCTGAACCATTATACAGTCCCACCAATAATGAATAAGAGTTCCAATTTCTCCACATCCCCTCCAGCATTTGTAGTTTCCTGTTTGTTTAATGGCCGCCACTCTAATAGGTGTTAGATGGTATCTCATTGTGGTCTTAATTTGCATCTCTCTAATAGCTAGTGAAGCTGAACATTTTTTCATGTGTTTCTTCACCATTTGTATTTCCTCTTCAGAGAACTGTCTTTTCATATCTTTTGCCCATTTTATAACTGGGCTGTCTGTACTATTGTCACTGAGTTGTAGGATTTCTTTATATATGCAAGATATCAGTCTTTTGTCAGATACATGGTTTCCAAAAATTTTTTCCCATTGAGTTGGCTGCCTCTTTACCTTTTTGAGAAATTCCTTTGAGGTGCAGAAACTTCTAAGCTTGAGGAGTTCCCATTTATCTATTTTTTCTTTTGTTGCTTGTGCTTTGGGTGTAAAGTCTAGGAAGTGGCCGCCTAATACAAGGTCTTGAAGATGTTTTCCTACATTATCTTCTAGGAGTTTTATGGTACTTTCTTTTATATTGAGATCTTTCATCCATTTTGAGTTAATTTTTGTGTAGGGTGTGAGGTAGGGGTCCTCTTTCATTCTTTTGGATATGGATATCCAAGTCTCCCAGCCCCATTTGTTGAATAGACCATTATGACTCAGTTCAGTGACTTTGGGGGCCTTATCAAAGATCAGTCGACCATAGATCTGAGGGTCTATCTCTGAATTCTCGATTCGATTCCATTGATCTATATGTCTATCTTTGTGCCAGTACCATGCTGTTTTGACAACTATGGCTTTATAATAAGCTTCAAAGTCAGGGAGTGTAAGTACTCCCACTTGGTTTTTCTTTTTTAGAGTGTCTTTAGCAATTCGAGGCATCTTCCCTTTCCAAATAAATTTGATAACTAGCTTTTCCAAGTCTGCAAAGTAGGTTGTTGGAATTCTGATTGGGATTGCATTGAATCTGTAGATGAGTTTGGGTAGAATTGACATCTTAATGACATTTAGCCTTCCTATCCATGAACATGGAATATTTTTCCATCTTTTAAGGTCCCCTTCTATTTCTTTTAGTAGAGTTACGTAGTTTTCTTTGTATAGGTCTTTTACATCTTTGGTTAAGTTTATTCCTAGGTACATGATTTTTTTAGTTGCTATTGAAAATGGTATCTTTTTCTTGAGTGTCTCTTCAGTTTGTTCATTTCTAGCATATAGAAACATTACTGACTTATGTGCATTAATCTTGTATCCCGCTACTTTGCTAAATTTGTTTATTAGCTCTAGTAGCTGTGTCATTGATTTCTCAGGGTTTTCCAGATATAAGATCATATCATCTGCAATGACAGTTTTACTTCTTCCTTTCCAATTTGGATGCATTTTATTTCTTTGTCTTGCCGGATTGCCCTGGCTAGCACTTCCAGCACAATGTTGAATAACAGTGGTGACAGCAGGCAACCGTGTCTTGTTCCTGATCTTAGAGGGAGGGCTTTCAGTCTCTCACCATTGATACTATGCTGGCTGTGGGTTTTTCTTATATGCTCTTTGTCATGTTGAGGAAGTTTCCTTCAATTCCTACCTTTTGATGTGTTTTTATCAAAAAAGGATGTTAGATTTTGTCGAATGCTTTTTCAGCATCTATTGAGATGATCAATTGATTTTTCCCTTTTGACTTGTTAATGTGTTGTAATACATTGATTGATTTTCTTATGTTGAACCATCCTTGCATGCCTGGAATGAACCCCACTTGGTCATGGTGTATGATTTTTTTAATGTCTTTGGATTCGATTTGCAAGTATTTTGTTGAGGATTTTTGCATCTATATTCATTAGGGAGATTGGCCGGTAGTTTTCCTTTTTTGTAGCATCTTTGCCTGGTTTTGGTATTAGATTGATGTTAGCTTCATAAAATGAGTTAGGTAGTGTTCCATTTTTTTCAATGTTTTGAAAGAGTTTGAGTAAGATTGGTGTCAGTTCTTTCTGGAAAGTTTGGTAGAATTCCCCTGTGAAGCCATCTGGCCCTGGGCATTTATTTGTGGGAAGATTTTTGATGACTGATTGGATCTCTTTGCTTGTGATGGGTTGGTTGAGGTCTTCTATTTCTTCTCTGGTCAGTCTAGGTTGTTCATATGTTTCCAGGAAATTGTCCATTTCCTCTACATTATCCAGTTTGTTGCCATGCAGTTGTTCATAGTATCCTCTTATAATTTTTTTAATTTCTTCAGGATCTGCAGTTATGTTACCTTTTTCATTCATTATTTTGTTTATATGGGTCTTCTCTCTTTTTGATTTTGTCAGTCTAGCTAGGGGCTTGTCAATCTTGTTGATCTTCTCAAAGAACCAACTTTTGGTGATATTTATCCTCTCTATTGTTTTTTTGTTCTCTATGTCATTTATTTCTGCTTTAATCCTTGTTATTTCTTTTCATCTACTTGGTTTAGGATTGGTTTGCTGTTCATTTTCTAGCTTCTTCAGTTGATCCATTAGTTCTTTGATTTTGGCTCTTTCTTCCTTTTTAATATATGCATTTAGTGCTATAAATTTCCCCCTCAGCACTGCTTTTGCTGAATCCGATAGGTTTTGGTATGTTGTGTTCTCATTTTCATTCGTCTCTATATATTTAGCAATTTCTCTTGCTATTTCTTCTTTAACCCACTGATTGTTTAGCAGTGTGTTGTTTAACCTCCAGGTATTTGTGAATTTTCTAAGTCTCTGATGGTTATTGACTTCTAATTGTATTCCATTGTGGTCAGAGAATGTGCTTTGAATAATTTCAATCTTTTTAAATTTACTGAGGCTTGTTTTATGTCCCAGCATATGATCTATTCTGGAGAAAGTTCCGTGAGCACTAGAAAAGTATGTGTATCCTGGTGATTTGGGATGTAATGTTCTGTATATGTCTGTTAAATCTAATTCATTTATCAGATTGTTTAGGTTTTCAGTTTCCTTATTGGTCCTCTGTCTGGCTGATCTATCTATAGGAGAGAGTGATGTGTTGAAGTCTCCCACAATTATTGTGGAAACATCAATTGCTTCCTTTAGTTTTGCCAGTGTTTCTCTCATGTATTTTTTGGCACCTTGATTGGTTGCATAGACATTTATGATTGTTATTTCTTCTTGTTGAATTGCCCCTTTTATTAGTATGTAGTGGCCTTCTTTGTCTCTCAAAACATCCCTGCATTTAAAGTCTATTTTATCTGAGATTAATATTGCTACACCTGCTTTCTTTCGGCTGTAGCTTGCATGAAATATTTTTTCCATCCTTTCACTTTCAATTTCTTTGTGTCCCTGTGTCTAAGATGAGTCTCTTGTATGCAACATATTGATGGTTCATTTTTTTTGATTCATTCTGCGAATCTATAACTTTTAATTGGGGAGTTAAATTCATTTACATTCAACGTTATAACCGTGAAGGCATTTCTTGAATCAGCCATCTTATCCTTTGGTTTATGTTTGTCATATATATTTTTCCCCTCTCTCTATTAATATCCTTTATTGTACCCATACCAAATCTCTTTAGTACTGAACCTTTCTCAAAGTCTCTCTGTCCTTTCTTTGTTTCTCTGTCTGTAGGGCTCTCTTTAGTATCTCCAGTAGGGCAAGTCTCTTGTTAGCAAATTCTCTCAGCATTTGTTTGTGTGTGAAAAATTTAAGCTCTCCCTCAAATTTGAAGGAGAGCTTTGCTGGATAAAGTGTTCTTGGTTGGAAATTTTTCTCACTCAGAATTTTAAATATATCATGCCACTGCCTTCTCGCCTCCATGGTGGCTGCTGAGTAGTCACTACTTCGTCTTATGCTGTTTCCTTTGTATGTGGTGAATTGCTTTTCTCTTGTTGCTTTCAGAACTTGCTCCTTCTCTTCCGTGTTTGACAGTGTGATCAGAATATGTCTCGGAGTGGGTTTATTTGGATTTATTCTATTTGGAGTTCGCTGAGCATTTATGATTTGTGTATTTATGTTGCTTAGAAGATTTGGGAAGTTTTCCCCAACAATTTCTTTGAATACTCTTCCTTGACCTTTACCCTTTTCTTCCCCTTCTGGAACACCAATGAGTCTTATATTAGGACGTTTCATATTATCTATCATATCCCTGAGGTCCCTTTCGATTTTTTCAATTTTTTTCCCCATTCTTTCTTTTATGCTTTCATTTTCCATTCTGTCATCTTCCAGGTCACTGATTCGTTGTTCAACTTCCTCTAGGCTTGTGCTATGAGTGTCCAGAATCTTTTTAATTTGGTCAACAGTTTCTTTAATTTCCATAAGATCATCTATTTTTTTATTTAGTCTTGCAATGTCTTCTTTATGCTCTTCTAGGGTCTTCTTGATATCCTTTGTATTCTGTACTATGGTCTCATTGTTCGTCTTTAGTTCTTTGAGTAGCTGCTCTAGGTGCTGTGTCTCCTCTGATCTTTTGATTTGGGTGCTTGGGCTTGGGTTATCCATATCGTCTGGTTTTATCATATGTTTTATAATTTTCTGTTGTTTTTGGCCTCTTGGCATTTGCTGAACTTGATAGGTTTCTTTTAGGATGTGTAGACCAATTGAAGTCCTTATCTCTAATTTATCAGATCTACAGCTTCGTGGAGTACACTTTCTCTAACTAACCAGCAGGTGGCGTCCACGAGTCACCTGTTCTCCACAAGCCAGTTCTCCCCTGCTTTGCCTTTGTGGTGAGTGGGGGAGTGAGTCTTGTGGGGTCCAATTGGTGTACCAAGCTTGCGTGTGTAGTTGGTGTTGCCCGCCCTGTATATGGGGCGTGTTTCTGGGCAGTCAGGGAGGGGGGGTGGCTCTAACGATCAAATCTCCCTGGTGATCCTGGAGTTTTAAAGCTGCTGCAATAGTCTAATCCTTCAGTTCAGTCCTGCCACAGTTTGTCTCTGCCACTGACCCACAAGTCCTTGGTATTGGCGTATGGCTCCTGAGACTTGCGAGTGAGTCCCTCTTCCAGGCTGTGCACCCCGGGTCCTTTGTTGAGGGATGACTGTGGTATGTCACAGGTGAGTGCTGTCCCCCCAGGGTGGTTCTGGGCTGCTGGGCTGTGTAGGGAGGCTCCCAGTCTGCTGAGATGATGGCTGAATGGGGCTTTGTTAATTCACACTGCTCCAGCTTCCCAACTCTGGGACAATCAGCTGAGGTTGCAGGGAAGGCTAATGTCCACGCCCAGTTTTTTGGAGTGTGCCTGTTATTTGAAGCACTTCCATCACACTGGGTTGTCTGGGGCAGTTCTGGGCTATGGGGCTGGCGATGGGCAGGAGTGTTTCCTGTCCACCAGGATGATGGCTGTGAGCAGACACCCCCCTTTTCTTGGAAAGTTGTGGTGTTTAGTGAAATTTCTGAGCCACTGGATTATTGTCTTTTGTCTCAGAGCTCTCTTAGTTCTGCTCTTGTCTTGACCTGGCCAAATTGCAAGTCTTTGAAGCTTTCTGTATTGGGCTTCTTAGAGTAATTGTTTTAGAAGAAGAAAAAAGGATTGAAAAAAAAAAAAGGGCCTGCCTCACAGATCTAATGGGTTATTGCAATGCTAAGAGACAAAGCAATTAGGGCCATTAAGGAAAGGTCCACAGGGCAGAGAGATCAGCTTTTCTTCGGGATTTGCATATGATCCTCAGGGCCTGAGCTCTGCCCTTCCCCTTTCTATGTTCACCAGAACACCAAAAATCCTCTGCTTTCATTTTGGAGCTTTTTGTGCTGTTTTTTTCTATGTCTGTCTCCTCTCTGCTGTGCTGGCTGCTCTCAGATTCTCTGGTGTCTGGTCTCAGTCTAACTATGGTTGGAGTTTGGATCAGTAGAATGAGTTTCCGATAAGGGCTGCCACTGTAGTTCTCCCTTCTCCTTCCCGGAGCTGACAGCCCCTCCTCCCATGGGACTGAGCCTGGCAGGGAGGGGCGCGGGTCCTCTGGCCACAAAAACTGACAGATTTCGCTGATATCAGCAGTTCCACATTTTCATGAGTTTTGTATGAAGTATGCCCAAAGTCAGATTGCTCTGTGGTTTCCAGTCCACGCAGTTCCTGGCTTTCTACCTGCTTTCCTGGAGAAGTAACTAAAACATACAGCTCACCAGTCCGCCATCTTGCCCCACCCAGTGAAATTTTCTATAGATATTTCTACCATCCCATCCCACTCCAAATTCCTTTCCTCATTTAATTCTTTTAACAATTGCATGAACTACATGCAACTATTATCCTTATTTTACTGATGAGGAAACTGAAACTTGTGGAGTTGAACCCACCAAAACATCCACTGCCCAGGCTTTAGGATTCATTCCCCTCTTTTATGCTGAGTAATTTTTTCTCTTCCCCATGTTCTTTCCACCTTTGCATTTTGTGATTTGGAATTACAAATGCTACCTATTTTTTTCCCCTAAGACGGATTTGTGTTTTTGTCTCAGGTCTTTGAAACCAGAAGCCCCTTAGCCCCTTTCAAAGGATATAAAGGATAGCATTATAGTTATGGGGACATTAGAATGGTTAGAAGATTTTGCATAATGGTAGCCCAAAGGAAGAATTGAGAAAATATTTAAGAAAAAGCATATCTCAAAGTAGATTCAGTGGATTCTGCACAATGGAAAGACAGCGAAGCAGTGGAGAAATTGTGAACTTTGGTGTCAGATTGACCACAGTTAAAACTGAGCTCTTTATGGGTTGTTTATGACCCAGAGCAAGTTACTTTAAGTCAGAGCCTTGGTCCAATAAAAGTTAGTTTTCCTTTCCTTCTATCCTCTGCTTCAAAATTATTTGTTCTTAACACCTTTGGAGGTGGCCATTTAACTGTATTATTGGCACAGTGATCTGCACCTGCACATAATTAAGGTTCTTGCTGAAAGGTATTTAGCTGATGTTGGAGGTTGCTTAGTAGATTAGTTGTTCTTAAATGTTCTTTAGACCACCTGCTAGATTTTATGGGTTGAATGGAGTGGTGATTTGAATTTTGATGCATTTATGCAATTTGCATTGATATACCATGATTAGTTCACATTAATTTAGTGAGCACTTAGCAAATGCCCTTGTGAAAGTGAGGAAATGTGGGCAATTGCTCTTTATATTTCATACTTTATAAGAACATTGGCAATGCTGATGAATAATTAATCAACTAATTACCCTCTTCAGTGTTCTCTGTTTAGAAGCAGGAGGAGTTATTTCAAATATGGTGATAGGCATTTGAAATCCTATTTTAGGTGATAAGTGCAAATGTGAATTGTTTTTGTTCTACAGCTTAAGGGCAGAGATTGCTTGTACAAAATTTATGACCCCTAAAAATCACCTATTCTTTGTTCTGCATAAAAAGGAACTTTTTAGGAAAAGACTATTACATTTCATACATTTCTTATTATATTTGCTCTTCTGTTGGTTCTATTTGAATCTGATAATTTTGAATGGATTGATTCTTATAGTTTTGCCTCAAAAGTGTATACTTAACATTTCATGTTAAACTGTTAATATTTAATAAAAGAATACATGAATAACCTGTACTTTATCATGAAATATATTTTTATTTTGTCTAAAATCAACAAACTCAAAGGTTTATTGTTTGGTATGTTTTTCTATTTGATACATTTCCTTTTTTTTTTTTTTTTTTTTTTTAACCAAGTTTAAGTTATGAGTGGCTGTTTCTTTTTAAATTTCCACAGATTGCTTAGGCATGATCCCCTTTTTGATGAGCCTGCATAGGAGATTTGGGGGGTTGGGTAACATCTGCAACACAAATCTGGATCTATCCAAGTGAAACAATTTAAACTTACTAAATTGCTGCAGCATTCCAGGAGCCCTGATTAAGAACTCCTCCAGTCCAGAAGCTGAATAATTTCACTGCCATTTCAGGTCATTCAATGTTTTACATTATCTCTAGTGGTGTCCTTTCGGATTAAACATAATCCCATTAAGCAATGCTGCTGGCTTTTTGGGCTGTGTACAGTGGACTGAGTAATACTCTGCTGTTTTTTGGGATTGTTTCTTAATCCTTCATTTTGGATGGTCTGGCACACTCTGGTAATAAACTTGAATATAGTAGATGGATGGATTTTTCATTAGTAGGATTAAATTGACATAAAATACTTCTGACCTAAATGTCCTCAGACCACTTTGATTTAAACTTGAATTTATTTGTTCAAATTCTAGTCTCCTGATAAAAGCATAAATTCCCACATCCCTCCTGGCTCCAACTGGCTTCTTGGGGAGTCCTGGAGGGGCCTCTCATGCATATTGTGAATTAATGTTGATTTTTAGTTGCAGTCTCCACTGTGGCTGGTTTACGGAAAGAGTCAAGACCACTCTGCCAAGTTGTGGTTTTATTGCTAAGAAAGTTGCATGAAATGGGAATCATCCAATGTCACCACTACCATCTCTGCTAGGCAGACACTCTTCGGTAGAAGTAAGATTCTCTGACCTTCTTGGTCATTGATGCTCTCAACCAGGCCAGCATTGCCACAAAAATTGTAATATTAATATTTATGTCAGGCACTGTTCTAGCACTTTGCATAAATGAAGTCAATACATATGAAAACCCTAGTGAGCACATATTTTAATGACCCCATTTTACAGGTGAGAAAACTTGAGTCATAGAAGAATTAAGCAGTGTAACTAAGGTTACATAGAGTCAGATGGATGTAGTTTATAGCCAGGCTAGCTATTTGACAACTCTGTGACCATGGAATTGTTTGGTAAGCTCTTTAAGCCATAATTGTCCCCATCTATAAAATGCAGTTACTATAGATAATAGCTGTCACATTTAGTTGTTATGAAGATTAAATGAGATAATTTATGTGAAGTGCATACCAAATTGTAGGTACACAGCAAATGTTGATGGTTATTATTATTTGTATTTTTATTGAAGAAGCTGTGGGTTTACAGAAATATCATGAACAAATAACAGAGTTTTAGGTGGTACATTTGTTATGATTGGTGAAAGAACATTTTTATAATTGTACTATAACATTAGGCTTCACTGTGTTGTCCAGTCCGTTTCTTTTTAAATTTTTATCCTAGTAACATATACAACCTAAATTTTTCCCTTTTAATCACATTCAAATATATAATTCAGTGCTGTTAATTACATTCACAGTGTTGTGCTACCATCACCACCATCTGTTACCAAACCTTTTCTGTCACCCCAGATAGAAATGCTGTGTCATTTAAGCATTAACTCTCCATTCCCTACTCCCACCCTGGCCCCTGGTAACCTTTATTCTAGTTTCTGACTCTGTGAATTTACCATTATCATTTTTTTCTATTAAATAGATTTAAATTGAGATTTAGAAAAATCTGTTCTTTCAAATCATTATATTACCAGCTGAACTGTCTTTAAGTCATAAGAGTGATTTTCTAATTCTTTCTGGAAGTGGATTTTTTTGTGTGTGTGGTTTAATATTTTCCACTTTGAGAAGTGAAGGCAAGGATGAGAGACTTCAGCTCAGAACAACTAAGCAACTGCTTATCATCCATCTCAGCTCTGGGTGAAGGGCTGCCTAGCCAGAGGACATTCAAGTTGTTTCAACCAGCATTTACATTCAACATTTTCTATGTGCCTGGCTATGTGGCAAATTCTTTTAGGTATTATCTCTTTGAATCCTTATAACAGTAGTATGAAATATGTGTTATTATTATCCCTGTTTTGTAGAAGAGAAACTGAGGCATAAAAAAAAAACTAAGTAATTTGCCCAAGGTTGCATAATTGTAGAATGATGGAGCCAGGATTCTAACTCAGACATTCTGACCCTAGATGCTGATCTCTTAATCACTGCTTGTTCCTGTGTCTCTAGGTGTTACAAAAAATGTTCCATTGTCTACTATTGATTTTGTGTCCTGACTCTTGACTCTTTAGAATCCAGAGAATTTGTACTGCAATGTATCTGAGGTTTCTGTCAAGGACTTGGCCTTCAAAGTTACATTCAGTTCAAATAAATGGTCAAGTATGGTATTTTTAGATCTCAGGCATTGTTCTGGTTTGCTAAAGCTGCCATTATACAAAATACCAGAAATGGATTAGCTTTTATACAGGGGATTTATTAGGTTACAAATTTACAGTCCTAAGGCCATAAAAGTGTCCAAGATAAGGCATCAACAAGAGGATACCTTCACTGAAGAATGGCCGATAGCGTCTGGAACACCTCTGTCAGCTGGGAAGGAATGTAGCTGGTGTCTTCTGGTCCTTTGCTCCTGGGTTGTGTTTCAAAATGGCTTTCTTCAAAATGTCTCTGGGAATCTGTCTTACCTCCTCTCTCTCAGCACCTCTGCGTCCTTGCTTCTTTCTCCCTGGACATTTCTCTGAGCATCTGGGAGTCCTCTCATAGCTTCTCCAGGGCAAACTCTGGGCTTCATCTCTTAGCTTAGAATCTCCAAACGTCCTTCTGTCCACATTTTCAAGCATCTCTAAGCATCTCTGTGGGCTCTGGTTCCTGCCTCTCCTACTGAGTCTCTCAAAGGACTCCAGTGATCTATTAAGATCTACCCTGGATGGGTGGGGCCACACCTCCATGGAAATGATCTAATATAAAATGTCTCACCTACAGTTGGGTGAGTCACATCTCTATGGAAAAAAACTAATCAAAATGTCAAACCCTAATCAAAAAGATTAATAAGTCTGCCCCCATAAGATTCATTAAAGAACATGGCTTTTAATAGATCCAAACAGGTACACCATTATAAATTTCCTTCTCCCTCTTAGAATATGGGAGAATTATATGGCTACCCTTAAATTACGATGGGCCATGTGACTGGTTCTGGCCAATGAGCTGTGAGCAGAAAGGAAGAACTGGTGCATTACCATTAGCAAAGATCAAAGGAGGGACTTCCTGGTGTTTGAGGGAAGGAAAGTAGACAGAAAATATCTTCTTGGTTTTAAAGTCACTAGAATGTCATGCATTGTAATCCTAGGTGTGTGGAGAACTCAGTGGTACCATGCATTTACTACATCAAAGGAAAAAATACCTCTTCCTTCATAGGGGCATTTGAGGAATTTATGTATTTGTAATGATGGAAGCCCCAGGGATTAGGACTTACTTAAGTGCCTTTCTTTCCCATATAGCATAATCATATCCTTTTTGTTCACATTGCCTCTTTGAACTTCGTATAATTAACACCCAACATGACAACAAATGTGGACTTTGTATAGTGACAGCTTTCACACCCAATGCAAGTATGCATGTGTAGTGTACAGTGGCTGCTACCCCTGCCTCTTACTCTATAAATGCTTATGCATAAAACTTATTTCCTAAAAATGAAAGCTTTCCCCTCATTCCCATATTTTATTTTTTTCAACTAGAGAATCATCCTTAGTTCATTTATGAGCTAAAGTTGCTGTTGATGTTTTTGAAACCAAATGAGAACTGTGACTTTACATGTACTCCTCAAGATCACCTCTCCTCAGCTTTTGACTTTCTAGGTTTTAAGAAGCATTCCTTTATTTTACAGATTTAGTAAATTGTTTAATTTATTAGTATTTAATTGTTTAATAGTATTTAATTGTTCTAGTTGTATCCTTCTCCTTTCAAGAAGGTTCAATCATATTTCTCCTTTTCTCCACAGGGTTTCATTTTTCCTTTCATATATGTGTAGCTTGTTTCTGAGATCTCAACCTTTCTCTTAAGGAAGTCCTTCTTCAACTTAATTATGCTGAATTCCATTACTTTTCTGTCATTTCCTACTGATTTTGTTCTAATAGTAAGATAGAAGCATATTTTAAAAACTAATTATGTTCTTTTTGTATTTTTTTTTGGCATGAAAAATTTCTCAACAGTCTTTCTATATTATCCTTTTATACTTAGGTAAGATATACATACATTGAGATTAACAGATCTTAAGTGTAAAGTTGGGTGAGTTTTGACAAATTGATTAACCATTCAGTATCATTTCAAGATGTATTACCTTTCCATTAACCCAGGAATTTCCCTTGTGTTACCCTTCCAGCCAATTCTTATATCCCTAGAAAACGATAGTTATGATTTCTATATCATAGTTTAGTTTTGTCTATTTTTGAATGCCTTAATTGTGGAATTATATAGTATGTAATCACTTGCATCTGGCTTCTTTCATTCAACAGAATGGTTTTGAGCTTCATCTACGTTGCGGGTATCAGTAGTTCATGAATATGAATGGAGTTGTAATAACCATTCTTATAGAAGGCTTTGGGGACACGTGTTTTCTTTTCTCCTGTGTCTAGGTATGGGATGGCTGAAACATAGGGTAAATATATATTTAATTTATAGAGGATGCCAAATGACTTTCCCAAATGGTTGTTCCATTTGATCCTCCCACTAACAATGCCTGAGAGTTTCAGTTGTTCCAAACCCTTGCAGCATTTTGTTTTAAAAGTAATTTTAAACTTAACCATTCTAGTGGGTGAAGAGAGTTTTTAAATTTCATCTCCCTGATGCCTAATGATGAAAAATATTTTTGATGCTGATAGACTTTGTTTTATTCTTGGTTAGGACTGATCTATTTTGATTTTGTACTTTGTCCTAGTGTGTGGTCCTTACATGGTCTTCCAGAGATCTCAACCAAATGCCCAGAGTCCTTTATGAGAGCTCTTCAGGGACTTGGCTGGAATCACAGTATCTCTCAACATTGCATAAACTCTGGTATCTCTCTTCAGTTATGAACCCTATAACAGACACTGTCTTCTAGAACTTGTTGATTCTTGTTCTGAAATCATTCAGCCCAGCTCTTATTCAAAGTTCTACAGGCAACCTTTATGCAGACGGTTTTGTTTCCTCTTTTGCAACTTCCTATTCTCCAGGATGCTGCTCCACAAGATCTAGCTGCTACAGCAGCCCAAACTTTAGTCTTTTTCATCTCCCTTGGCTAACCTGTGACACTCTGCTTGATCTGTACCTCCTTACACCATGGTCCAGAAAGTGCCCATGGCCTAAAAGCTGGGTAGAATGTAGGACTCACATCTTCTGTTTTTCTACTCTCAAATGTCACATTTATGCACTGACTGTTTCCCAATGCCCCAAAACAGTTGCCTCATAAAGTTTGTCCAGTGTAAGGGAAAGCCTGGAACTAGTTGTTCCAGCATAGATAGAAGCAGAAGTCCTTCATTTTCCATCAGCTACTTCTTCTAAGGTGAGTAATTATTCAACCCAAATCTGATTTTGTCGCCATGCTTCTTATTTTCCCCTCACCAATTAGTATTCTAGATAACTGTGTCACAAATATATGACAAAATATCTTGAGGTATCACAATTGGTGTGTGGTGTGCTCAAAGTATTTTACTAAAAAGAAGTATAGATATTTGTAATTTTTTCTTTTAATATATTAGAGGAATTCACGTTTGATTGTTTAACATCACTCTCACTCACTTGCACTCTTATATGCTTCTTTAAGGTAATGAGAGTAGGGTAAATCTACAACTATTGCTCTGGGAATTTTTATAAATCTGCATATAACTGTGGGTGTATGTCTATCATATCATCTGTCATGTATGACAGAAAAGGAATGGTTTTCAGCCATCAATATTGAGTAGTTGCTTTAAAGGTTAAAAAGTGGTATGCCATTTTTAGCTTTCATTCTGTTCTGCATATTAAAGAGACAAATCTAATCTTAAATATGCTTAATTCACTTAAAATCTTTTATCCTAGAATTAATTTGTTACTGAAATCATGAAATTCCATTGAATATTTATAATACTTGTAGGTAAATTTAGCTATTGGAAGGAAAAAGCCTTTTTGGAAAGAACATGTTTCAGTGGGTTTTTAACACTTTTTAAGTCGGAGGTGGAAAGGAAAAAAAAATTAAAATAAAGGGAATGCTTGGTAAAATAATTTAACCAACCTAGACATAATAAATGATTCATTTTTTCAGGTAAAGAAATAGAAATACTGTCTTTATCTTTAGGAGAATTTTTCATAAAGTATATAATCAAATATCATTACTTTAAACAAAACAAAAACAAACAGGCAAAGAAACAATATTTGAGGAAGCAAGTTGTAATGGAAAGAATGCTGAACTCAAAAAAGTTGATGTGTTTCTTAGACCTGCCTTTCTGTGGGGTCACACAGGTCATTGACCAGTTCTGGGTCAGTTTTTTTTCTCTTTTTTGTTATAAAATTAACAGATCTACTAGATAATTTTAATGTTCTTTTAATTTGTTGTTCTAGGTTCCATTATTCTATGTTAGAGAAAAAATCTGATGCATAAAACAACTTGATGACTACCAGATTTTACTTCTACCTCACAAGTCAATTGTTCTGGACAAGTCAAGATATAGATGTTCACTAATAATCACCCATATCCATCCACCACACAATTGCATATTTAAAAGTGCCACAGACTCATGGTCCTGTCTTGCAATCACATCCATAAATAGGCTTTTGAATTGGTTTTGCTAGTTTAATTTTTCTTACCATTGGCATTCTCTTTTCTGAGCTTCTCATGGGAGCTTCTTGTTACTGCCTGATTAAAAAAAAAAATCCATTTCCACTTGCTGCAACCAATTTTAATTTTCATGGCTCTCCTAAATTATATATAAAACAAAGATGTTAAGTCTGTATGTCTTCACTGAGTTTATATTTTCTAACCCAAAGGTTCAAGGAATTCCATTAGTGCAGCCAAGAATTACTTTTATACTATAAACCCATTAAATCCATTCCACTGGCCTTACTTTGAGTTCTACCATTTAAATAATTCCCAGCTCTTTTATTTCCCTAATGATGTAGAGTTTAATAATTTCACTGAAACAGAATGCAATCAAGGGTAGTATGAAAGGAAGGCTCCAAGACTCTAGAAACTTTTGATGCTCTTTTATATGTGACTAATGTAAAGGAGATGCAGTTTTTAGAAGATATTATTCAGAGTATGCTGGTGATTGCCTGAATAGGATGATGAGGAATAGAAAGAATTGCAATGATTTGCATGTTTTTGGTTTTTTCTATGTCAGTGTCAGAATTATTAGATATTGATTGCTGGAGAATCTCAACAGAATAATGGGAACAAAGACAATGATTACTTATTTGAGCAGTAGCAAGAGCTCAAGATGTGAAACACCTAAGACTAAAGCTGAAGAGAAGGATGGAATTGCACATTTGAATAAAGGTAATGAGAAATAGATATTGGAAACTAAATAGAAGCATTAAAAACAATAATTATGTTATTTTCTAATGTTTAATAAGCATTATTCATATCAATATTTGCATCGAATCTACACAGCAATCATGAGATTAGGCTCAAGGTATAATCTCAAATTTAAAGTAAAAAAAGCTGGGCCAGAGCATTTTGGTGATTTGTGCAAGCTCACACATTTTTAATCAATGTTTCTCTCCCCTATATCAGGGTTCCCCTACATGATCTGGTCATATGTGTTTTCAAATACTTGGAGAATCATGTTAAGCTGCCACTTTAGTTATTCAGAACCTATAGAAATGAGTTCATCTGGATAATTAATTATACCAGCTAGATGGAAGGGTAATTTGGGGTGAACTAATGTAAAAATCTTTTAGACTTTTTTTTAGTGAATGGTAGTCAATCATTATGGTATTAATTACTGTGAAGTGCTATGACTGTATGTATAAGTATGAGATATTAGGCTAATATCCAGTAGTGGCTTATACTAGAACCATCAGTATAAAACATAATCTAGGTGATTCAAATTATGTTTAAAACTGAAGTAACACTGCCCATTGATTTTGATGGCACAACTGCAAAATATATGAAAAAGTGAGAAACAGATTCATTGGTATTTGCCTAAACTTATCTTTGCTCATTTGTGGCATTTTCCTTTTGAAAATAACAATCTAATGTTTTTTCCACCTATTTCTCAAAGAGAAATTTTGGTAAACCTCCTAGATGTTCCTCCTTGTCAGTTACTTCATGCCTTATGGCTTTTGAGTAAAATATTAGACTTTTAGAGAAAACCCCAGAAAATCAGAGCATTCTCTTTCTCTTAAAGAGTGAACCAAACACTCACAGGGAGGCAGGAGCCATATTTCTATCTTTACTTCTTTCACTTGTATATGTTTATTGTCACAGCCTGATTTTTCCTTTTGTAATTATAGATCCTAAACTATTCACCAAGGGTGAAGGTGTCCTTTCCATTTCCTTGGTAGATAGTTCTGGCAGGGAGCAATCCCTGCTGGCAGTCACACAAGCCCAAGACAGTGCATTGAGGAATGTCTTATCCATGTTTACTGTACTTAGCACCCTTAATATTTTCCCCACAATTATTTATGGAGTACTACTCTGTGCCAGATACTATAAGGGGTTTTGAGTACTTAGCACTGAAAAAACATAAAAAGTCTCTGCTCTCATGGTGGGGAGAATGTAGGGAAAATATTAAGGGTTATTTTGGTAAGAGAATCAGAATATCCTATTTATAATGGATTATCAAAATCAAGCACATCTGAGACAAAACTCAAATGTTGAACTGGAAATCAAGAAAGAAGGAAAGATAAAAATAATGTGTAATGGTTTTGAACTGTAGCTCAGATTTTCACCTATCTTCTTACAGCTTTGGTATGTGAGAACAGTTGAGTTCACTCAATCAGTACCCAGTCCAAGAAGCTGTCTGATAACACTGAACCAAAAATCTCTTTACATATGGGAGGCAGAATTCTGTCATCCTCATTCATAGGGAAATGGAACACTTCCTGTCTCAATCTTGCTTCACTCCCACTCTTTCACATGGTTATGATTTTGTGTGTTGATCCCTAGATGGTTCTTTTTTATGATGGGGATGGCCGGACGAAATAGTGGAATGTGAGGATAAAGTATGATATAAACATAGTTGTCTAGGCCTGGTTCTAGCACTGACCTCCAGAGTCAGGAAACATTTGATGCAGTTGAGAGATCTATATCCCTTACAGTTTAGGAGGCCGGGTGTCGTGTGTTGTGGGCACACTGTCAATGGTAGCAACAAAGAGACTAGTGAAACATCAACCCTGTGCTATCCTTGTGTTGATATCTGCAGGGACTCGGGATCTCAATCTCAGTGACTTTGACTTATAGTGATGCTCTAAAACCTTCTAAAAAGGTGCTCATGACACAAGATTATTCTCCTACAACTTCAGCACAAGGAAATAGGAGTTGTTGGTGCATGGACCACTAGCTCCAACCTTCAATATCCTACCCCATTTCCAGAATCAGAAGATGGCACATTTGTCCTTCTTGTAAAAGGCAGAGACACTAGTTGTGCTCAGGGTGGTTAGAAATCACATGATGTTTTTGAGCAGGAGGATACTGAGCAACCAGAGGACCATGAGTCACTCTCTGCATCTCCCAAGGGACTGCCACAAAGTTAGAGTAGTTAAGTGCATGGACTCTGGGTTTGAATTCTGGGTTCTCCACTTTCTGGCAGTCCATCTTTGGAAAAATTACTTGGGATCATAATAATGGTTTACATCTAATAAGGTTGTCCTCAAAACAAAATAAGTTAGTACATATAAAGCTCTTAGAAGAGTGTCTCACAAATAATAAATGCTTTTGACAGAGATTGCTGTTTTCCTCTAACCTCCATATCTTTTATCTCTTTGTTGTCCTGACTGGTTCCCCAACCTTTTTTCCAACCTCCCTGTAATGAGATTTGACCTTGTTTTTTAAGAGAAGTAAAATGTATAACTTTCAAGTAATGGCCTTATAAAGAAAGGAGCATATTTGTACCCCCTCTGCCCCTTTCCATCTGATGGGAATTTGGATGTGGAGGTGGGATCCAGAGTAGCTGTTTTAAACTGAAAGATGGAAGTTATGCATTGGGTCTGGTAGAGCCAAAAGAGAGAAGAACCAATGACTCCCTGATAGTCTGGAGCCACTGCATCAACTCTACACACACTTGGACTGGAAAATGAGAGATAAATAAAATCCTGTCTTGTTTAAACCACTATTATTTTATTTTTGTATCCTTTGTATCATGCAGTGCTTAGTATGTACCAGAAAGCTATTGGTAGTTACCAGACTGGTAATAAGACTGCTTTGATTTCCCCTATCATACTCAGGAAAACCCACAGAAGTAATTGCTAATGCCAGGAAAGCATGCTTTAGCCCTCACTCTAAGCACCTGCATATAGAACATTAACAGTGGGCTGTGCAGTGGGGTTTGTATCTTATGGGGTGATATCAACCAGCCCAAGGAGTGAAATAGCACTACTGTGTCAGTTTTTGCTCCCAGAAAGGAGAGACCCTTCAGGTCACTTCAGTTCAGCTTGGTCCCAGAAATAGTATTCTATCCTCTTTAAAAAAGAGCTGATTTCTAGGCAATCAGTCCCAAAGGATTGTTGGGTAGATGTTATATCTAGTTGTGGTATGTGATAATGAGGGGTGACACAGGGTCATCCCTGAAAGAGGAATATTAGGTTTAACCTAGTATTTGACCCAATTGTCAAAGTATGAGTGCTCTTGGTGTGACTAGGGAGTCAAAGTAAACCTCCGAGCACTTGGAAAACCAGAGGTAATGAAAGTGTATCTGAATACCGGAAGTAGGAAGGGAGACTTTGGGTTACACTGACATGGCTATGCTTCAGTGGTTTTGTTTGTTGGGCTGGGCAGATTTTTAAGAATGAATTAGGATAGTTAAGTCAGAAGGACACACTGAAGGTCCTAGTGGGCTGGCCTCTGGAAAGCTGATATTTTACCATAGTTTACATGTGTGAGTGTATCATGAAGTCCTTTACTGCTCACCTCAGATTTTCAGTTTAACAACTGAATTCTTTATTATCAATATGACTGTGACCTTAAGAAAAATTCTGATAATTTGTTCTCTATGGGTCAAGAATCCCAGTTTTTTGACTATTTAAAGGTTTACTTTTATTTATTTGTTTTTTTTAGTTAGTTGAATAGCATATATAGATAAGATCAGAATATCTGTTTCTGAGTTGTCAATATACTTGTATCTTTTTGAAGAG
The DNA here is from genome assembly GCF_015220235.1 of Choloepus didactylus. Lineage (NCBI taxonomy): Eukaryota > Metazoa > Chordata > Mammalia > Pilosa > Megalonychidae > Choloepus > Choloepus didactylus. Next base: position 42,397,651 of record NC_051314.1, read on the forward strand.
TAAATTAATGATCATTAATGGTCTTTACTAAATATTGGAGAACATCCATTGTTACATTTATTTTAAAAATTCCGTTTACTCACTATGGATCAAACTTGCATCACTTTTGTAATCAAGACAGCAATATTTAGCAAGGAACAGTAAATTGAAGTTTGGATGAGGAATGGGCAGGGCAGTCTTCAGGGGCATGCTTTAACTTCATCCAGACATGTTTTTATTACATTTATAAGGCGAGATTTGATCTGGCAACTCATTTCATTGCAGGACTTTGACACCTGTGCTGTAGTTGTAATTTATATGTATACATAGAGAAAGGGGTGTTTTCTCCCCAAATTTCTTTATCCTAGTGGGAGATCAGATAACTCCCTGAGAGAAAGATAACATGTTTGACATCCTAGGATTTTTAGTTGCTGATATTCCAGGAGCAGCTATGTATGTTTATGATTTCTGGGTACCTATCTCCAGGCTCTAGCTCCAATTATATATGGTTGATGGTTTATTTCTAATTTTTTTTGTCCCCCTCAGAAATGGTGGGATTTGTCCCAGAGGTCTGCAACAGTTCTAGTATCCTGAAATCGTCTATTTCTCTATGTGTATTGTTGGGTCAGTATTTCTCTGTGTTTTTTAGTCACAGAAATGGAAAGCATATTAATTCTTTTTAAAAGAATATTTAGGGCAATAATTTCAATAATTAGAACTCATGTCTTAACATTTTTTAAAGCTACAGAAATATTTAATATTATTTAAAACTAAGCATTGAATTTTAATGACTATGTAATAAAATTGATTTTTTTTCCTTTTAGACTGTTAAGCAGTCTTTCCTTTTCTACCTTTTCATTTGTTAGTACAGTGAGGGAAAAGTAATATACTTCTGGGTTTCAGTGGTAAAAATATTACTAGCTCCTTTTCTACTTATCTACCACTAAAATTAGATTTCTTATTCTCTTCAAGAATGATTTTTAAAAAGTGTGCTATCCCATGAAATCTCCCGAGCTGTTCTCAGATGTTGTACTCTCTTACTGCAAATTTCTAATGTGGGCATATCAGAATTGCATCAGCTATCAAAAAAGAAACATCAACTAATATGAATATTAAAATATTTTTCCACAAATCCACTAAATGTTTGTCTTTGAAGGTTGGCCTGAGGTACTATTTTTGTATGAATTTAAGACTATTTTAAATATTTGCACAAGACATCACTTCATTTAAAATGTATGGTAACAAAAAAGCAGACTGTCATAATATTAGTCATATCTCAGAGGGAAATAACTCTTTTCATTATAGATTTTACATCACTATTTTATGGTTTTAATTGTCACTGCAGATTAAGAATAGGCAAACACCATGAAATATAATGTTTGATGGTTTAGATTTGAATTTTAATGCATTGAAAAGGCTGTGCAAAAGGGTTTTGCATTGATAATGCAGCATTATAGATCGAGTACATAGACTAGCCACATAGTAAAATAGTAAATGCTAATAATGTCACACTGTATTTAATACTGGTTAATGCTAACATTGTTAGCTGTGCTCGGAGCCCTGGGAAAATCAACTCTTATTCTTGCTTTCCTCTTAATTACATTTGGAGATTGAAATATAATTTATATACTAGGTGGTCTGTTATTTGTCTGGGTGCCTAAGAGGCAATGAAAATTAAATTGTATAATTAGGGTAGAAATTAAATATTATAGTGTACATTAATTTTCTTTTATTGTCAGATATTAGTCACCAAATCCCAAAGAGCAACTAATTTATATGATAAAACAGTATGGGAGTAGATTTAAAGTGACATTATTGGATAAGGAATGGGAAGAAATAAACATTTTCATAAGTGCTATCTTTAGTTAAAGCTACAAGTAGTTCAAGTAGAAGAGTGTAGGGAGATATCTCCAAAGAATGGAAAATAGATTTGTTTTGTTTGGATTGTTTTATTTTCCCAACTACAAGCTCCAGGAGGGCAAGTACTAGCATTTGTCATCTTCATGGTAAATCCTGTAAGGGTTATACAGAAGTCACTAAAAAATGTTTGCATTTACTCCTGCTATATAATTCTATACAATTTACTAATTAGGAGCCAGATAAGTTGTATTTTTACCATTATTAATCTAATCACTGTCAGCATAATCATTAGATTTTTAAAAATATTTATATGCTCTTTAAGACACAAAGAGTCTCTCTCAGTAGCCATTCTTAACTTTAAGCATCTTTTCTTTTCAGTGGCAACATAAGACAAACAGAGAAGTGATCAAGGAGACAATTTACAAACCTGTTACACAAAAGTCAGAATGAAAGTGCACAGAGCAAATAAATTAGGAGAGTAAATTTTGGGCATAATATAAAAAGAATATTGTTTTTAAGAAAACACAGCTTTCTGGAGAATGTTGATATATGAGTTATGAAAAAAAACAAAAAAAACAAAACCTAGGCGCTATTGAATGGTGAAAGAAATACCAAGCATGCATTGGTTATGGAGGACCACTTGAGTAAAAGATTGGCAGCAATGGAAAAACAGCTGATTTTTGTACAAATTGGAGAAAACACAAGTCACCTAGCTATGCAGATTATGTCAAGAAAGTTGGGACTGATACTGGTCTATGCATTCCAAAATAAATAAGCACCGTGTTTCACAGAGAGATGAGAAGACACGTCTCTCCCCCCTGGCTAGTTATTTTGATGCTCTGGTTTCACTTAACAACAATTATGGCAAAGAATAATTTCAGTGTAGTTAGTTTAATGTTAAAATCAACTACGCTACTGGGGGAAACCACGTGGATTTGGTGAGGATATACACATGAAAATGCTAGCTTTCATATGATGATACTAGTTATTATGGATTTTAGAATTGCTTATGAATTCATATGGATACATTAAAATGATATATTTGACTCTAATCCCCAATACAGAGCTCATACATCATCCCTTGCCCATCACAGGACATTGTAGAAGTGAATTAGACCCTTAGAGCTACTATGTAAATAGCTGTCATGGCAGTACTTCAGTGATAATGCCTGGTTATATTTCAATGTTGCAGTAGGCTACTTTCATGATTTTTCTTCACATAACTAGATATGCCAGAGAAGCTCAGATGCTAACATTGATAGAAATGAGCTTGAAGTAAGATGCTGTAAAGAACAATAAGCACGCTTCAAAGGTGGTTGCATTTGCAATGTGAAACTAAATATTAATGTCAATAAATTGAGGCAAAAGAAATTACAGCATTTTGTGGTTCCTTTCTGTTTCATTGCACACATTAAGGGAATGAGTATTTCTAAGAAAGCAAAATAGTCTGAAAACATTCTAGAAATGGCTATTCAATCTATTGTTGGAAAATGGCAACTTTAGTAGAGAAAAAAATATTTTTCATTAGAACAGAGATGATATTTTATAAGATGTCTACTTTAAAAGAAGAAATCATTTAAATTCTTCACTTCTATCTTTCCATTGACCTGGTTTTTATTGCAACCTACTTTTACCATCCCATTTAACTGTTTGTGAAATTGCTAAATGGTGACCTTGGCATGGAAATTATGACATTCCTCTAAGTGTTTAACCCTAATTTTAACCCCAACTCAGTATGCCTAACCTTTCAATCACTCTTGAAGTAGTAAAAATACAATAAAATCGACAGACCATTAGTTTCATTCTAATTGTTCTTAGCTTCCCAGATACTTTAAATTCATCATGAATTTCTGGAGTTCCAGAGTAAATACCTTAATAGAATGTTAACATAAGGAGAGCAGACTGGTCCTTTGGCTGATCCTTAAATGATGTCTTATTGAGTTTAAGTAATTCAGTGTAATATTTTGTAAGTGTTTCCTCAAGATGAATATCCTAAGTTGTTAAAATAAAGCCAGCCCTGAGCACAGCTGGTGTGATAATGTCTCTGCATGTGTCTGGAGGTTAGGAACAAGTGAGAACTGATTGAACTCTCTACTTACCACATTTTGGGGGGGATGGTGGGTGGAGAGTAGCTGTAAGTCAAATATGTCTTACTTTGATGGAGGTTTGAGGTAGATATTATTAGTATGCATTCTCCTTATTTTTTGTGCTCATGGAAAACTACATTTCTGGATCACTTTGTATCTGTGACTAGTCTCAACCAATGGTCTATGGCTGGAGAAGTGAATCACTTTGAGGCTTGATCTCTTATAGCTGGTGTGGGATTCTCCATGTTCTCTTCTGCTATAGCGAAGCCAGAAACTTGATATTGAGAAGAAAACTCCATGTTATCAAAGTCTAGCAGTCTTTACCTAAGTGAGAAATAAATCTTTGTTATACTAAGTCAAAGGTGTTTGTTACCTCAGCAAATATAAGCAATCCTAACTACAGGCATTTTTGAATATATTTGTCACAGATTAATCAATAGTCTGGACTTGAAGCATATGTGCTCTTAACACCAGATATTTTTATTTCAAGCATCTAAGTTTGTCCTTTTCCCCTGAATATTCAATTTTATTCACAAATATTTATTAAATCTATTGACAATGAAGATTACATACAGATAAATATTTAGAAAATGTATGACTTATGTTACCTTTGACAGTCTGGAATATGGGCAAATACAGGCAAAGATTGGTGCTGAACTCTCTTATATAAACTATTTGTATTAAGAGAGTTACGATATATTTTTGTCATTTAACTATCTTAAAATTCGGAGGATACTACATTGGTGGGAAATAAGACTTTAGAAATTGGTGTTTCTATATCAAACAAAGATTTGTTGAGCTGTGCTTTAAACCCTGGAACTTAGCTTCAGAAGTAAAGCTTTCATTATTGAAAATAAAAACGGTAATCTATAGACAATCTTACATTGGCTGCAAAGAATGCTGTGACATTTCAGACATATGTTCAACTTCCAACTCATAATGAGTTTATTTTGAGTCTATTTATATGCAGTTCATTTGAAGGGCAAAACTGAAAAGTTATACACAAATGGCAGGGGTCCAAAGCTGATGTCAGTTAAGCGATGATTTTATGTGCAATACAACCCCTGCTGGGGTGTCTGAAGCTCTTTCTAGAATGTTATATAAAAACTCAGTGCTAAAACTGACTTACAATTGAAAACATACAATTATTCCCTAACAAGAATGTAATAGAAAATGCTTCGAACAGGTTGAAGGGCAGTGTGCATTGACCTGAATAAGCTGATCTACGGAAGAGCTTAATCTGACACAGCACAGGAGATAGCACTGAGCTCCGTGAATAAAGCTGAGCTGACTGATTAAATGGCTTTGTTTCTGTGTCACAAGGCAGAATGCCACAGGTGACCTGGTGACCTTCTGCTCTCAAAAATGTGCTTTATCTCAAAGTTTCCTCAGAAAATGCCTTTTGTTCACTGACATGGATGGCCTGGAAAAGACCAAGGTCTTCTAGGGGCCTTGAAACCAATCCAGCTAATGTTGTGGACTTGGAGAGCTCACTTTGGCCTCCTTCATGTCATTTAAGCTCAAATTCCATTCATTCACTAAATATTTGCTATCTGGATTGTTCCAGGTTGGGAGCACAATGATGAATAAGGCAGACGTAGTCCCTGCCCTCCTGGAGCTCACAGTCTGATTGGAAAAGCAGGCATGGCGCAAACAATCAAAGAGAAAAGTTACAGTTGTGTTATATGCATGCTTTCATGAAATATAAATACAATAAATAATGAAGTCCTTTTTGTATCTTCTCACCTTACATAAAGGAACTCATGTTGATGAGATGTTTTTGTAGTTTGACAGTCCCTTGGTTTGAAATGCAAATAGAAGATATTTAGTTCTATGTTTTTAGCTGAACTTTTCCTGTCAACGTAAACAATTTTGATCCTCTGAACTTTTAATTGCTACTATTGAGGATCTGTTTTTCATTAAAAACTGCTGCTAGTCCTGGCACATACCTCCTTTCCCAGAAGAAGAAATGGAGTTCAGCAAAACTGCCATATATTGCTCCCCTATCTCCAATTATAATATCTATCCTGAAGTCCTGAGGACAAGGACTATATGTCATATATCCTTACATACTTCACAGCACCAAGCTCAAGTTTGACAATAAGAGCTATTGACAGGAATCGGTTGAAAGGGGAGGAAGGGTGAGAATTAAATACTAAATTTTATATGTAATGATGGCTTTAAAAAAGAGAAAGTAAGAACTATGCAGGGGAAAGGGTCTTATCCTTGACAGTAACTCAGAAAAAAAGTGGTATTTATATAAATCTTCAAATACTTTAGAACACTTAAAAGGTGTTTATTAAAAACTCAATTCTTGCTAACCTGAGGAATTTCAAGTGCTTACTGATGCCATTTGAAATCCTGTGGACAATCACTCAATAAAGAGTTTAATGTGTACTGTTGTTAAGACATAGAAATTGGAAAATATCCGACTTTGCCTCATATCTTCTAGAACTTGGACTTTTATCCTTTAAAAACATAAATGTACTTTCATTTTTAAATGGCATAATAGCCTGCTTAATAAAAATAATCCGTTTATATTGAGGTCACCTAAAGATTTCTCGTCTGTCTTCCTGAATTTCTGACTCGCACTCTTTCACCTTGAACATTGTCCAGTTTATATCTTTTTTGATCCACCCACAAATGTTGAATCTTCTGATTGTTGGCAATTCACAGGTTCCACCAGATGTTCCCAGCAATTGCCCAAGATCCCCTCATACTCTGCTCCAACTCTGATCCTATCTCCACTTGCCCCTCAAATTAAGGTTCTGCAACTCCAATAGTAATTCACACCTCCTGTTGCTCTGGATGCTCTGATATTTGGATCTCAATTTTTCTCTTGCCAAGTCTGCCTGATTCTTCCATTCAGATCCTAGAATCTCCAGACACTGTGTGAGGGAAATACCAGCCTCAAGAAAATAATCATTGCCTCTCAACTGGCCCCTGACCAATCTAGCACCAGTTTCTGGGAGAGAGAGAGAGGAAAAAAGAACTATCTCATCTCTATAGCTCCCTAAAACTAATATACTATGATGCCTGCTGGCATTTTACTGCTGTCATCTCTTTGCCAACCTGGACAATTCCCGAATGGCTGTCCCCTGTCCTGCTGCCCTTTGCCTATGACTTTGTTGAATTCCTCCCTTTTATCTGGTCCTAGGTTTGTGTTGGCCTTAACTGCTGACACCTATGAGATATTTGACTCTTGCCTGTGAACTAATTGTCTTAATTCTCTTCTGTGGTCCCTCCTTTTACTTTCCCAGATTTGATGATTCTTTGTCTCTGCTCTTCGTGGATATTATAGTGTTGAGTGATGAGATAATTAGCATTGATAAATAAGATACCTGAAAATTACGGTTGAGTTTGTCATATTCTTCTCAGGATTTCCAAGAAACCCTGTGTGTTCTTTAAAGTATGAGATTAAAGTTGTAAGAATTCCTCCTGGTTTATGACCAAACTCCATTAGTGATGATTAATTGGCATGAGAGGCTAAATGAAAACTAGACTGTTTGTTAGGATTTAAGTTAAACAGGGGAAACAAATCTGTATTTATTACTAAAGGCGGTGCCATTTTGAAAATTCTTGAAGTGATTTTTTATTTTTTTATTTTTGCCCTTCAAAGTACAAGACCACTGTCTTAATTTACCTGAGGCAACAATCTGCCTGGGAAAAATTAGGGATTTGTTACAGAAGAAATGCAAAGAGAAAGCACCAAAAAAAAAGAAAAATGAGGAAGGAATAAAGAAATATGCTATAAGACAATTTTCTTGGAGTTGAGGTTAGCACTGGTAGTTTCCTCCCATAATGATAAATCTGGCTATTAGCTATTTTAGATGCAGGTGTTCCATAATTTTTATATTTCCCACATTTACAAATAAGCAATCCACCTGAGCAATCAATTCAGTTCAGAGGTCTTCCCTAACCCTGCCTTCTATGAAGGTGGCTTTGTCCAGAGGATTGTGGAGAGAGAAAGGATAGAGACACAGAGAGGAGAACAAAGTAATTAATTGTGGGTCCACATGTTTCCTTCTCTGGGCTTCAGCCCAGACAGAGAGATAGATGAGAAAAGAGAGAGTACTAGCAAAGTCAGAGGGAGACCCGAGATCCCTGTTCCCCATCTGGGAATTCAAGACGGGCAGGAGACCCTGATCACAAATTCAACCTGAGATTGCCAGTGTACCCTTATTGAGGTAAAGAACGGTCCTGAGGTTTGGTTTTTCTAAGCTATCCTTGGTTTCCACATGGATTTTGCGAGAAGCAGTCACTGTTGTCCAGGTAAAGTGATTCTCTAGAAAGGACTGCAGAGAGGACCACTCCAGCCAGGGTCAGATGGGAGTTGCAGGTGGTCATTAGGGTTTCCTACAGCAGGATCTGAGGTGAAGCTAGTCAGCTGGAAATTCCATGAGCAGCAGTGTTTGTACCAAAGAAATGGCCTTTCAGAAGGACATCAGAAGAGGACAGAACAGTTAAGTTCTAAGAGGATAATGTGCATTGTTGAGCTCCAGAGAAGTAAGAGCAAGATGACATGAATATCAGAGGATTTTATGAATTCTCTCTTTTATCAAAGGACACATAAGCCATATACCTCCCCAGAAGCAAGGGTTCATCTGAGCATATTTTGTCCAAGAGACAGTGAATCAAATTATTCTTCAAACAGATTGCACAATTAGTTTTCTTTTCTTTCTTTCCTGTTTTTTTTTTTTCCCCCTTTTTTCTTTCCCTGATCAGAAACAGATGGGACTATGGAGAAAGTCCAGATTATAGAAAAATGCAGAAATCACATTTTCTCTATATATCCAAATTCTAGTATGAGTATTTTATAATAAACTTACATGTTTCTGAAACAGAGCTCATAATTTTATCATAGATTGGCTTTTTCTCTCATTTTCCACATCCCTGACAATAGCACTGATGCCCTCTCTGTCATTCGGGCTTGAAATACAGAACCATCTTTGAATCTGTTTCGTCTAATTATTTGTCAAGTTTTGCAAGTCTAACTTTTTCAGTGTTCCTTGAGTATCTCCTCTTCTCTTTTTCAAAAGCTTCCTAATTAGTCTCCTTTCCTCTTGTCCTTCTCTCTTCCAAACCTTTCTGGTAGGATGGTTCAATTAATCTTAAATGAGGACCCTCATCCTATTACCTACTTTTCAAAAACATCCAGTGGTTTATTGTTATGCACTAAATCATATGAAAACCTTTAAGTACCCGCAGGACTCCTCCAAAATATGACCTCCACCACTTACCTTTACTGTTTGATCCTCCCTTAGCTCATAAATATTCAAATGGAACAGATAAAGTGGGTTACTTTTTCAGTAAGGGGCTGCTGGCTTTTAAATAAGTTCTGGTGCTTTAGCAAGTGCTACTCTTTGCATGGTATGTCATTTCTGCTTTACCATTTTCCCCTCCTGTGATTCCCCCCATGGAAATCCATTCTAAGCTCTACTGTGCCTGATCCTCAGTAGGTGGTTGGAAGTATTTGTTAAATTAAATATAAAATATAAATGTGGTATAGGGTTTATCTCTGATGAGTGACAATAGAGACTCAAGAGAAATTAGAGGCAATCCTCTGGGGACAAAAGGGAAGGTTCACCAGAAAGCTAGGAAAAAAGTCTCAACAGAACGGAAAAATAACAAAAGTAAGTTTTGAGTATCCCTCTGGTGACCCTGGAGATGGTCCCTCACTGCGGTGCTAGGGATTTGAGAGGACAATTACAACTGAGATGCAGCTGAAATTTGCCATGAGCCATAATACGTGGAATAGAGCTGGGCCTCCAGGATGCATTAGTACCAGAAAGGCAGGCCATGGGGGAGGTTACAGTGCAGCCATCAACACCAAGGTGGCTTTAATCAATTAAGCTTTCCTTATCTCTCTTGTTTCAAATGAATAACTTGTTCACAGGGCCAACTATCTGCTGTTGTAGAAATGGGAAAATGGATGTTTTTCCTTTTTTTATGTCAGCTACTGAGCACATGTTAAATGTTATGTTTTTGTGGGTGAAGTTTGTCAATGTACTTCTGTGCTATCAAAATAATATAGTGACTCAAAGAGAGAATAAAGGCTTTATTCAGCTGATGACAAGGAGTACCTAAAGACTCGTTAACTCCCTGAGTTGAAAAGAGATTGGTGTTCTTAAGGAGAGGAGAAGGGAGGGGCATGTGTCCTTCGGGTTTGGTTCAGGGACCAGTTTTTGTTTTTTACTGCTGCCACATTAGCAGTTGTAGATTGTTCTGGTTTTCATTCCTCTTGCTTGGGATTATGGGTGCAATCTCATCTTGATAACTGTCAGAGCAGTGCTTTTTGAGAACTGCTTTTGCAAGCCTTGGGGTTGGTTAGTTAGTTAAGGTTCACAGGGTAGGGAAAGAGATGAGGATCAAAAGCCAGGGGAAACTGGGGACCCTCTATCATGTCTGTTTTAGTCATTTTACAGTGCTAGCATTGTCTTCAAGTTGTGTATGTGAACACTTCTTGATTATAATACATTGGTGCTGTTTAACAACAATAAAGTGAGATCATTCACAGTGTAACAAGATAGAAAATTCTTTTAGTCAATGGAATTCTCCTAAGGGAGACTCTGAACTTCTTGGAAAAAAATACTTTGATTGCTGGATGGAGACAAGTGTGAAAACCCAAGTACATGCTCAAGTGAAATATATGATTGCTAAATTGCCGTGCATAATAAGCAGAGGAGAGCTTTCGGGCTCCTGTGAAGAGAAGAGAAGGAAATGAAGCTAACAGAATGAAAAAAAAGTGAGCCAGAAGGGAAACAGATAAACCAGGGTCTGAGTGAGGGGAGGACCAGTATAATTCTTGGAGGCAATGTGTTCAAGAAGAGAATTTCATCTACAGAAATACTGATAGGAATTTTTAAGTTGTTTGCCAAGTCTTTTGCGGATCCGTCAGTGAAATTACCACTGATTTTATGTATTGTGAGTATATTCTTTTAGGATAACTAAAAGACACTGAATTCTAAACCAGAGTTAACAAAGGCAGCACAGGCTGCTGTAGTAATTAGAGGATAAGAAATCATCTGATATCTGGCTACAATATTTTCTTAATATGTGTCCTTTGGTCTAATAAGAGAGCACATGGAATTGAAAACCACTGAATTCCTTCTTACAGTTCAAACATAGCTCCCTTTTCTGTTTATTGGCATCTTATTTGTTGTATGCTTTGACACTAGAGATATACTTCTGAAATCTTTTATTATCTTAGTGCAAACTAGAGCAGGTTGAATGGATCATAAATATGAATCATTCATTCATTCAGTAAAAATAATAGGTACTCAGTAAACAATTTGTTGACCCCATCCCTGACTCCTTTAAGCAGAAGCCCCCTGACTTCTCTTTTTCAATAATACTGCCTTTTCACTGATTCTAGTACTTATTACTTTATAATAATTTGTTTCCAATTACACCTCTTGCACTAGATTATGGGCTTCTCAAATCTTATTTATATTTCAATTTACAGTATCTTATTCTCAGTGTTTGATATAGTGAGCACTGAGTAAGCATTTTTGAATACTAATCTATTGCCGTCTTTTACCTAATTTTTCAGAATGTAGTTATGATACTTCCTTGCTCTTCTAACTCTATCCTTTTCTTTGACCTTGAACATAATTTTGCCTCATCTCCATGGGTAATACTCTCTCTTGTATTGTTCTAGTTTGCTAATGCTGCTGGAATGCAAAACACCAGAGATGGATTGGCTTTTATAAATGGGGTTTTATTTGGTTACACAGTTACAGTATTAAGGCCATGAAGTGTCCAAGGTAACACATGAGCAATTGGGTACCTTCACTAGGAGGATGGCCAATGGTGTCCAGAAAACCACTGTTAGCTGGGAAGGCACATGGCTGGTGTCTGCTCCAAAGTTCTGGTTTCAAAATGGCTTTCTCCCAGGATGTTCCTCTCTAGGCTGCAGTTCCTCAAAAATGTCACTCTTAGTTGCTCTTGGAGTGTTTTTCCTCTCTTAGCTTCTCTGGAGCAAAAGTCTGCTTTCAACAGCCATCCTCAAACTGTCTCTCATCTGCAGCTCCTATGCATTCTTCAAAGAGTCCCTCTTGGCTGTAGCAAGCTCGCTTCTTCTGTCTGAGCTTATATAGTGCTCCAGTAAACTCATCAAGGCCCATGCTGAATGGGCGGGGCCACACCTTTACAGAATCTGTCTAATCAGAGTCATCACCCACAGTTGGGTGGGTCACATCTCCATGGAAATACTCAAAGGTTTCCAATATAATCAGCACTAAAACGTCTGCCCCACGAGATTGAATAAAAGTACATGGCTTTTTCTGGGGGACATAATACCTTCAAACTGGCACATCTATCTTCACCTATTTCTCTCTTGACTGTGAGTTCCTTGAGAACAGGACCATGCCTTGCCATTTACAAGGACATCCCCTGCACCTGGATGGAGCAGCTGCATTGTAGTACTTTAAATGTAGTGAAGAGCCTTCTGACCTTATGCAGACCTAATACATTGTACATAGGAGATGCTTTTTAACATATGCTGAATGGATGGATAAATGCATGCTTTCCATTTCTAACCATTCTCCAAACTCTGGCATTGGTGCCTCTAATTTACCATTCCATCTATGGAACTGCTACATTTTATTTATTCTTTTTCTGGCATCTACCTTCTATTATTATGTGTGTGTTTGTATTTGTGCATGTATGTGTGTGTGTGTGTGTGTGTGTGTATCTTTGTGGTAAACTATGTCTGCATTTCACTTGCACACACACAAACACACCACATTATAAGTTCTTTCATAAGTAGTTGTATGTCTTAGTCATTTATTTTTTCACTTGTCAGTATATCACATATAAACACTAATAATTTTTAAATTGAATTGTAGTCAGAATCATTCATTTTTAACAGCAAATGTTTCTTTAAGTGCTTAAAGTGGGTTAGTTTTACATTTTCAACAAGTGCAAAATATCCTTGATTGTAGGTAGCGTCTTATCCTTGTCTATAGTCTCAAGATTTTGTATCACCTTGAGCATATAGTGGCACACTCAGAAACACTTTCTGAATCATTAACTTTGGGGTTTCCCAGGTGTATAAATTATTTTTGAGTAGTAGTTTGAGCATTGAAGTTTTTGACTTATTTGGCATCTGGATCTGTCTAACAGATGATATAAAAAATCTTATAATTATAAAATATGACCATTTATTGAGACAGATGTACATATGGAACACCTTTTGAAATTAAATAAAAAATGCCTATGTCTAATATCTGTGTTTGAAGGTATCCATCACAGCAGGTCTCCCAGAAAGTATTTGATATATTCCTTACTTCCACTTGAAATAGTCTTTCAGCATTCTTGTTCTACAGAAGTTTACTATTTTCCTTCAAAGACATACCTTCATAGAGTTAGTTTCATTTCACAATCCTAAATGTCCTTTAAAGCCATGAGTTTAGAAGTTTAAATTATTTATTGTGTTAGAATACAGACTATGCTGCTATAATAAGACCTCAAAATTCTAGTGCTTAGATTTGAAGTTTATCTCTCTCATATGAAACAGTCCAGAAGTGAGTAGTGCAGGCTGCTGGGGAAGCTTGCTTTACTAGCTCATTCAGAGACTTTGGTTCACTCATCCTTTTGCTCCATCATCTCCTAGGAGATGATGATCTGCAGCTGGATCAATACTTCATTCATAATGCAGCTGCAATAATTGGGAAGGGGAAGACCAAGGCAAGTATATATTTTTTTCAGGAGATAACCTAGAAGTTTCTCACATAACTTCCTCTCACAGTCTGTTGGTGCAATCCTAGGCACAGTGCCATACTTAGCTTTAAGGAAAACTGGGAAATATCATTTGTAACCTGGGTGAAGAGATGCATGGTTGAAACACCAATTCTATTATGAAAGGGAACAAGTAGGGGACAGATATTGGTGAACAGTCTGACTTATCTGCTCCTCTGGCCACCTTCCATGAGCTTCTTCTCTCCACACATAGACTATACCCTTCCATTCCCCAAATGAAACAGCCAGAGTCCCTTTTGGTTATCAGATCCTCATAAGAAATGAGGCTAAGTGAATGTTGCATTTGTATGTCCATCAAAGTTGAACTCAACCCTTTTGGCTCATAAACTACTACACAAGGTATGTATGTCCCCGCTACACAATGGTGGAGCTGGAACAGAATAACCACCATAACAAGCTCCTGTTAATTAAGGAGAAAGGATGCAGCTGCACAAAAATGTTAAAAGACCCTTGTTCTAGCAATGGAATAAATTCCTTGACTGGACTCTTGCCCTGCTCTGTGAGAGGAACACTGGCTCATTTTTCTTACAGACTCCTGGTTCTGTCCTCTGGTGTGTGGATGAAGTCTTTATCTGTCCATTTCCTTCCTCTGCTACAACTGAAGTCATGATGGTTAATTTCATTTGTCAACTTGGCTAGGTTATGGTGTCCAGTTGTTTGGTCAAGCAAGCACTGGCCTGATTGTTACTGTGTGGGTTGTTGGTAGATGGATGTAAATAACAGGTCAGTTGACTGGATCTGTGACTGATTACATCTACAATCCACAAAAGAGATTACCTTCAGCAATGAGAGGATCTCTTCATCCAACCACCTGGAGGCCTTAAAAGGAGAACAAAGGATTTCAGCATCAGAAAAAAGAATTTCCATCTCTACTGCAGCCAGCCAGCTTCTCCTGGGGAATTAATTATCACCTTTGGAGTTCCCAACTTGTGGCCTGCCCTATGGAATAAGAGCATGCCCTCCATGAGCTTTGTTTTAGGGATAATCATAGGCATTTTCTAGTCAGATTTGCGGAATCTTTGACAGCACCTTTCCCCTGAAAAGTTAATAAGCCTCCAGGCTACTCACTTCCAGTGAAATCCATGTGAAAGTTACCATACCCAAATATTACTCTTATTCATAGTTCTCAAGCCTGTGGTAGCTCCTTTCCTTTACTGTATGTGTGCTGGACCTCTCTCTCTTACTTTGAATTTAATACTGGCTATTTTAAGGTTATCTAAAAAGTAGGCTGTAAGTAGGGAGTTAATCTGATCTTTGACTCTGGACTGCCTCTCATTGTTTGACTAAAAAGTGTATTTGGGAGATTTAAGAAAGACTCTGAAGAACAGACTTAGTTTCTGCAACTTGAAGCACAAAAGCAATTAGCTTTTCCAACCCTGTGAGTTTACACATTTCTCAAAGTGGATAGAATGTCACAGGCGGAAAGTGTCTCTGATAAGAGAGCTCTTATTCCTTCAATCTCTGTTCATACATGAACTTTTTCTCTTGAATGACTTTTCTAAAACAAGTCAGGAACCACCATCACTCACTAATATTATGATTTTTCAGTCAGTTTCTAGAGCAACAGTCTCGGCAAGTTGTCTGCCTTCCATTTTCTCACAGTTTGCGTTTTTTTCTTGTCGGTTTTCCATAAAAAAATTAAGTCTCTAGCTTCCGAAGATTCAATATCTGTTTTCTCATCACCACACCACTAATTGCCAAACCAATGACAAATATTTTGAGCATTTATTACTGTGGTTTCTTACTTTCCATGCTAAATTTTTATATTAGTAAGGGTACAAGATAAATCTCTATAATCAAGTAAACCAAAAATAGTCATCTTAAATAAAATTGAAGGTTATTTTCTCATGTTCTCACCAGAAGAGAGAGGTCAAGTTTGCTGGAGTAGACTCCAGAAAGTCAAATATGGATATAGGCTGTCTTATAGGAAAATAACCTACATGATGTGCCCCACCATCACCTAAGGTATTGTTCTCTTCTGTGTGGATTAGAGGCAGAGGAAAGAGGAAGTTGGAGGAAGTGGCTTCATCTTCAAGGGGATGACTGTGTATTTCTACTCGCATCCTATTTGATCCAGATGTAATAGCATGGCCACACAGAGCTGCTATGGAGGCTGGGAAATTAAGTCTGTAGGGTGTCCCAGCTCAATGAGCCAAACTAAGATAAAAGGGGTCATGTTATTAAAAACATAAAGGAGAAGAAAAGAAAGGAAGAAAAGAAAAAAGAATGGATTCTTGAGGACAGTTAGCAGTCTCAGCAACATATAATTAATTTATAAAGAAAGTTTCACTATATACAATTTCAAAAGGAGCTTATTGTCTGTTACCAAGGACTAATTTTGTCCTGTGTTTCAGAATTGAAGCACAAATAACAAATATCTCTTGGCAGTTAATAAAAGTAGGACATAGGAAATTCTTCCATCCTCTTGGAATGCCATCAAAAATGCCATCAAGTAGAGAATTATTAAAATTTGAAGGTAATAGCCCTATCACAGCAATGAGCAAACAATTTTCCTACTAATTCTTAAAATTATTCAATTTTGGAAGGAATACTAGATCTATTAAGTGATTTTGAATTTTTCTTAAGCAATTTATTTGGGTCACTGCACTTTTTATACTACTCTTTAATATGTTGTCTAAAGAATTCTCAATTGACTACAAAAGTGATTAACAGTAGGCTCCCCTGCTGTTCAACTCAGTCATTCATGACTTTATCAGATGGTTTTGCTTTCTGGGCCAATGATTTTTTTTTTTTTTCATATTGTTTTCCCTCCCATCCTAGAAACAACCCACATTGCAGTCAAAATAGAAAATATGAAACTCATTTTAAATTTCATGGCTGAAATATAGAATATCATGTGATACATCATTTCTTTTCTGCATATTTAATGCTAATGACCAGAGTGTTTGCAACGTTAGCTGTGGGTAATGTAATTTTAAAGTATACCTATTTTCTTCAATTGCTTTCTTCACATGCTCCCTTGTTTATTCTTGTTCTCTAGTAATTTTAGTGCCATTAGTTTTTGTCACCTTTTGAAATCTTTCCTTTGGTTACCCTATTACTTTTATGGATTTGCTTTATTTAACATGTTTATTTAATGTGTTGGTCAAAGTCCTGATGAGGAAAGCTCATCAACTATTACTCCTCTCATTGTTTCTAGCCTGTATAAATAGCACATAGATTGAGATACAGTTAAACAAAGGAAAACAAAGAAGTGTATATATACCTGAAAATGTCTCTGATGTTTTAATCCAGTTATATCAATCTATCTGACAGGTGAAACATTTACACTTTAACTCTTCCATTGATCATATACCATTTTTAGAGTTCTTATGTAAAGAACATGTATTTGTATGATCTACTTTATAAATAATGGGCTTTGTAGGTTAGCAAAAGCTTCAAAGACCTTTTGCTGTTGGCTTATAAAAGTATTTAACCTGAAATCATTTGCTCTACATTTTTTGATACTACTGACCTCTAGTAGGTAAGGTTCAGTTAAATAGCTGAAAGATTTTTCTGACATAGAAAACATGTTTGAAATTTGGTAAAAGCAGATTATTTTCAGTTATTTGGTTTTTCATCAGAATATAGAAATTTCACCTCACAAAGGATGAAAATCACCTAAATCAGCTTTGTTACAGATAGAGAATCTGGGATTCAAATGGTTAGATACTTTGTTCAGGGTCACATCCTTAGTAAGTAGGGGAGCTGGAGAAGTGCACAATCCCTATTCATCCAATACTTTTTCTATTATCATGTTTTTAGTTTCAGAATGTGAATGTCAGTTGTCAATGCTGAATAAATATCAGTGATCCATATTATTTCAAGGTCCAAATTAAATATTTGAATTATGCATCATTCTCAAGAAACAGAAAATGTTTGCTGTCCTTGATCATTAATTTCCAAGAAAAAGTCCCTTTGAATGTTAGTGAGTTTTGAAATGATTACCTTGATTTTATAATCTAAAAAAATAAGGCTGATTTATAATTAGTTGAAGAAAGCAGCTCTTTCATGTTATATTTTAAAATCATTTTTTTAATTTAGTCACTAATTTTATATCTTTGTATGCATTTTCAAAAAAAAGAGACATCCACCAGTTTCATATTAGAATATATTTTCTTTGAAGGCAGGGATCTTGCATATCTTGCAATATCATATTTATAGCACCTAACAAGAGGTCTGGCACAAAGTAGATACCCAGTGAATATCTGTGAATAGGTAGTGGTTTGAAGCTGTTTGTACCCCAGAAAGACATGTTCTAAACTTAATCCATTCCTGTGGGTGTGCACCCATCATAAGTAGGACCTTTTGACAAGGCTATGCAGTTAAGGTGTGACCTACCTCATTCAGGATGGGTCTAAATCCTCTTAACGGATTCCTTTATTAATGAGGCGAAGAGAAGGAGAGAGAGAGGGGGAGGGAGAGAGGAAGCCACCAGAGCAAGAAGCTGAAATCAAGAAAACCCAGCAGAGAAGGGTGAGGCCAGCAGATGCTGCCATGTGCCTTGCCATGTGGGAGAGGAGCCAAAGATCACTGGCAGCCAGTCTTTGAGACGAAAGCATTGACTTGATGATGCCTTGATTTGGACAGTCTCACAGCTTCAAACTATAAGATAATACATTCCTGTGTTAAAAGCCAATCCATTTCATGGTATCTGCTTTGAGCAGCCTAGCAAACTAAAACAATATGTTTATTATATTATTTTACTGGCCACCTACAATGTTTGTTAAGATAGACTGTTTTATAATATTATAACCTTCTCTCTTAAAATAATATAAGAGGTGATATTAGAGCAATATTGAAAGGGTGAGTATTAGGAAAGTGTGAGGGAGTAGGGAGACAACAGAACATTCTAGCAGAGGGCAATCATGAGCAAAGGAATGGAAGGGGAAGCAACATAAACTGTGCCTGTATACTGAAAATTGTCATATATCATAAAATGCGTGGCAATATGTGGTAAGAGATAAGGCTAGATACTGGTTAAGGAGCAGGTTTGAAGCACTCAAATGCTCAATATATGGCAGAACTTTTGTTCTTCATTGATCCAATCACACAGACAATAAGCAAATATTTATTAGGACTTACTCTATGTACTACTCATGGCATTTTGGCCAACATGACCAACATGATCTGTACATAGAACTCATTCTTCTACTTCTGGTTTGCTTTAAGGAAATATTTTATATCCACAAATAAGTTCTATGATTAGGTTTTGTTTTTGTTTCTTTTGAGTTCCTGTAATTATTTCCTGCAAAGATTTAGTCATTTTATTCAAATTAAAGTCTGATTCGGGGAAGGTTTCTTTATGTATACTTTCCAGCTCAGCAGAAAGGCTGGACAGGTTTCATACTGACTGGCAGATACTCTCTCTGTTGAGAGGACTCTTGAGCTAAAGACAGGCTCCCGTAGATTGAATTGTGTACCCAGATTTAGACATGTTCTTAATCTTAATCTGCTTTCCTGTGGCTGTGAATCCATTGTAAATATGATGTCTTGAAGATGTTATTTTTAGTTAACTGAATGAGGTTGGGTCTTTGTCAGGATTACTGGAGTCTTTTATAAGCATAAGAAATTAAGACATAGTGAGAGAAAGCCATAGGGAGGAGCACCTTGAGTCCATACTTGTGTTCAGGAAAATCATGTATCATGCAAATGTCCATTGGCGCCTTGGCCTGTGTCTTACTTGCTATGACAAACACCACACAATGGGTTGGCTTAAACAACAGGAATTTATTGGCTCATGGTTTTGAGGCTAAGAGAAGTCCAAAATTAAGGCATCAGCAAGGTGATGTTTCCTCCCCGAAGTCTGTAACATTTCTATGTTGGCTGCTGATGATCCTTGCGGTTCCTTGGCTTGTATCCCTGCTTTGAGTCGTCTTCTCCTTTCTCTTTCAGGTTCTGTTGACTTCTGGCTTCTGGCCCCTCCCTGTGGCTTTCTTTCACTATGTCTTAATTTATTCTGCTTAATTTCTTTTAATCTGCAGCGTCTACAAAATGCATCTCACAAAGGGCTGTTAGTGGACAAGCAGGTCACCACTGGTCTCAGATTACTCTGGATTACATGCAAGCTTGCTTATCACTTTCAAAATCAGAATGCTTTATAACTTTAGTTCAGAGTTTCTTAACCTTGGCACTATTGAAATTTGGGACTGGATAATTCTCAACTTGAGTTGGGTTATTCTGTGCACTGTAGGATGTTTGTCAGCTTCTATCATCTTAATACCTGTGGCACCCCTCCAGTTGTAAGGAGCAAAAATATTTGCAGACATTGTCAAATGTCCCCTGGAGGGCAAAATCACCTTTGGTTTAGAACTACTGCTTTAGTTTAAATATCTAGATAGTGCTTTTATTATATTTATTACTTGAGTTAGATTACTGGAAGAAGGTCACCTAAGTTTACATCTGCATAAAAGAATAACTTTTCCTGTATGTATACATATATATACACACATATATATACTTTTACATATAGTGTATATATATACACTTTATACTGTAAATTTATTTTTCCTGTATATGTATATATATCTATATATACTTTTCTTGTATATGTCTATATATATATAAACTAGTTTTGCTGACATCAAGGATTTACTTTCTTTTTTCTGACACTTTATTATTTGTTGAGAAATAGTCTAATTACAGTCTTCTCTCAGAGTCATAGTTCTAATTATTATTCACATTGACCTTCTCTTTTAATAAAAAGAAACAAATGTTACATCATAAACCATAAAAGCACTGACATTAGATGCTAGTTGCAAAGAAGTACATTCATTATGTACTCT
This sequence comes from Choloepus didactylus, assembly GCF_015220235.1. Classification (NCBI taxonomy): domain Eukaryota; kingdom Metazoa; phylum Chordata; class Mammalia; order Pilosa; family Megalonychidae; genus Choloepus; species Choloepus didactylus. The sequence goes on from NC_051314.1 coordinate 42,418,124, forward strand.
CAAATTAGAAGGAAGCATCTTTCCAAGGTCTGTATTTGAATATGTTTGAGATTCTCTCTATATTTCTTTATTTTTAATGGAGCAGACAGAGGCTTTCATGAACACAGAGGCTCCTTTATTAAAAAATTAAATCAAACTTTCTTTATTGCTTAATGAAAAGATTTCCGTGGAGTTGGCATCCAACTTACAGATTTCTGAATTTTTAAAGTCTTGTAGAGTGGGGTTGATGGTGTAGACAATTTTCTGCCAACACTCATCAAGGCAGAGTTCGGTTAGAGAGTGTGTGAACTGAAGGGGCTGAAGTCAGCTGGACTCTTCTTACTTTGGTATTTGAATATTTTTGATGTGTCATGTCTGACTGCAGTGCTTCCTTAAGGGAGGAGCTCAGAGGTAGGCTGTTTCTTTGCTGGCTTTACAGCCAAATCAATATTGTGACATAAAACAATTACTGCTTTATTTTAAGGAAACTCCTCTAGAATTCTAGGGATCATCTCTGACTGAATGAGATATTCATTTTGATCATTCTTTAGTTATATCTTCTCATTTAACGATTTCATTGTTAAAAATATTCATTTTCATTAAGATGTTTTCAATATGGGCTTTTAATATCTGAGTTAAAAATATTGGTGATTGAAAAATAAATTCTTATCTATTTATAGAAATGACTAATTAAGAAATCCAGAGGGAAATTTGAATGATTATCAAAATGTAGCAGGATTAAAGACTGTGAGTTTAAAGTCTGCAAGGCTTGTGGAATGTGTTTATAGCCTTTTGTAGCCTGTGTCAGTAGGTTATTGGCTGAGTTGGGGTGGTGGGGCCTGGAGGGAGGGCATCTCCATTTGGCTGAGGAAAATTTCTTGAAGAAGAGGAGGAAGCTGTGGGTTCTTATTCAGCCAACATTAACAGCAGCTGCAGGATGGGTGCACCAGCTGTATCTGAGTAGGGCTCCAACAGTGTCCCCTTATCTGTGATAAGGTGAGGAAGTGAGGGCACAGGATAACCAACTGTCTTGGAGAAGAACATGCCAGGAAGAGACAACAGTGGCTGCAGAGACCCTAGGATAGAATTTTGACAAAGATCCTGAGACCTGAACTACCATGGCTTGAGGGACAATAGCAACAAGTCCAGTGTGACTAAATCACGTGAACAAGTGGGAGAATGGAAGGACATGAGGAATGCAGGGGTGAGGGAGATCATGTGGGAACTTGGTGCCCATTTAGTCAGATGGGAAGTCACTGGTTTTCTGGAGAGAATACATGATCTGGATTAAGTTTAGAAATGTTCGCTGTAGCCATGGAGTGAATAGAGTGTAGGGAGGCAAGGGTATAAACTGCAGAGTCAGTATTTGCCCTTTTAGCGTCCTTTTACTGAGCAACCACATGCTTCTCAGAGGCTATAGTAAATTTATTAATGATGCGACTTGATTTTTGCATGTGATAACTACAATTGCATTCACATAGATTTTGTAATTACTGCAGGTAGGCAGGGATGATTTTCAAAATATTTCCAGTACTACAGAGTTTCCAGCCAACCATTATGATAGCAGAGTTTTAGATCAACATGTAGGTAACTTCCAGGATTTATTCAGGCATTTATTCAGTCAGGATTATTTAGGGATTGCTTGGTACACAAATGGATTTATAGTCCCTGTGTAATATAATATAATCTCTTGCTTTCTCAGGTATTCAAAGCTCCCATATAAGATGGGGATTTTCAGACTATTCTGAGAAAAATAGGGAACTCAGTTGGGCCAGGTAGGGTGAAATTCCATGATTAGAGGTAGAGATTGTTGCAAATGTCAGATATAGAATATACAGGAAGATCTTAAGTGAGTAAACAAAGATTTAAATATAAGCAGGCAGGGGTCTAGGGCTCTGGGAGGTGAGTCTAAAGGCATTTCTCTCCAATGTTCTCTCTTTGGTTACTGTACTTCCCTGTAAGCCCTCATCATTTTATCTTCATTTGTTTAGTCTGTCTATTCTGAAGATGTCATTCTCTGCAAGAGCAGGAACAGAATATCTTTCATTTATTGTTGTATATTCAGAGTCTAGCATAGTGCCTTGTACCCTATAGATAAATAAGTCTTGGAGACCTGAGAGCTGTGACAATGGAATACCAACTCAGATGATGGGGTTGATGATCTAAAAAGTGGATTTGGTGTGAAGACAAGGAGATGTACATGAATCAAATCAGGAAAGGACCTTATTTTTCTAAAATAGCAATAGCTTGGCATAGGGTTAGTAAGTCAAGCCAAGTAGAGTAGTTATAAATAGATTAATTCTGAGAATTAGATGTATCACTTCTTGCCATTGGACAATAAACTTCTATCTTACAATCACTATATTTTTGTATCTTTTTGTTGCAGCAGATTAGATTGCACTCTAACAAATATACCAATCCTTAATGGATGCCCTCTAAAACTGTATCTTCAACTCTAACTTTTCTTCTGAATCCCTTACATGCATCCAATTGCCTAATCAGCACTGTTACTTGGATGTCTACTAGCCAGAAATATTAACACTACCCTTCGCATCCATTCTTCCTTTTCCCATTTCAGTAGATAGCACCACTCAAGTGTACATGGAGAAAAAAAAGAAGTTACTGTTGATTAACCCCACCTACCTAATTCCTAACCATGAGCAGGTCATGTTGACTCAGCCTTCAAAATACAAACCAAGTCTAACCTTGCTTGCCAATTTTGCCCAGATCTTCATCTAACTGATCCACCATTATATACTCTTGTTGTCCTAAAGTCTCTTCTATGAAAAGTAGCTGGGGTAATCTTTTAAAAATAAAAATCAGTCTGTATATGTTTTCCTCTGGAATCTCTTATCATACTTAGAACAAAATACAATATCCTCCTCATGGTCTTATAGGCTGGTTTCTGGCTACTTCAGTAATTTCACCTTCAACTATTCTCTTCCTCATTAATTCCATTCTGGTCACATTGCCATTATTGCTATTCCCTGAAAAGTCCGATGTTTTTTCTGCCTCAAGGAATTTGGACTTGAGCTCTTCGCTGCTCGGAATGTTTTCCTCCATAAAACGACACGGCTAACGCTCTCATTTCAATCAGTTTTTTTACTTTGATAGCCTTTCCTCATGGTTACGTTTTCTGACCACTCTTCCTACATCTGTATACACATGTTCCATTGCTCCCCATCCTCTCTTGTTGCTTTATTTCTTCTCCTAACCCTAACAGACTTTTTAATATGTATGTATTTGTTTAATGTTATTCTCCTCCATTATAATGAAAGTTCTCAAGAGGAGGAATTTGTTTCTCTTGTTTAGAATTTAATCCTTAGAACTTAGAATAGTACTTGATAGCTCTCAGACTCTAATATATTTGCTGGGTGCCACTAGCTTTTTAAGGCTCAAACCTCTGTTTCAATGCTTTGACCTAGGGATCAAGAGGCTGATTTCCTCTGAGGGCTAGTTCCTTCCTTTGAAATTCTTATTTCTTTTAAACTCCTGTGTTTGTGTGTGTGTGTGTGTGTGTGTGTGTATGTATGTGTGTTAGGTTTAAAGTTGTTATTCCCCATAGTTGCATCTACCATCAGTTTAGAAATATATATCCTTACTGACAGTTCTCTAAAGAAAGCAAATTTCCTCCTATCTTCCAAGCCCTGAATAATGCAAACCATTGGTAAAAGAGCCACAGCCACTCTGCATTTTTATATAGAGTAGCCCCATCAACTGCTCCATTGCAGCCGTATGAAAGATAGACCAAGGGAGTCTGAGTTACACAGTTAAAGGGTGAAATTTAAGGGAACCAAATTAAGTATTCTGTGGTACAGAATTTGCTATGGCTAGTTTTCCTAACACTGTATCACCTACTTACAGTAATTGAGGGTAGACAGGAATGAAGATAGACTGGAATGGGATAATGGCAGATACATTGGTTCTAAATGACTCGAGTATTTCACACAAACTTTTATGTTCAATCTCTATTACACCCGGAGGCACTTGGCGTTCTTTCCAGTGAAGAGCCTAGAGATGCAAGTATAAATGGTTGTATCAGAATTTACAAAAATATATATGATATCCTCATTAAACACTTTATCTTTCTCTTCCTTCTACTGCTAGAGGGAAAACATGATTAATAATGTATTTTATTGTCTTTCTTGGGACCAGGTTTTGTTTAGGAGTTATTTATAATAATATCCAATATGAAATGTGTGGATTTTTCCTTTACACCCAACTTAAAGAAATTAAGATATTGTTTTAAAAATATCATTGGCTGTACAAGAGATTTCATTAATATGTTACAATAAAGAGTAAACATAATTTTCTTGACATAAGTTTAAATTATGGAAAATGATACTCTGATTTTGGAGAATAATTTGGACAGTGGACAGAGTTTAACCTTGATCTTTTCTGTTGTATTTGTGATGAGATCTATTTTTATTTTTTTAACAGCTTAATTGATATGTAATTCACATACCATATAATTCACCCATTTAAAGCGTACCATTCAATGATTTTTTTGTTTATTCACGGAGTTGTACAACCATGACCCCAATCAAGTTTAGAACATTTTTCAGGCCCAAAAGAAACCTTTTAGCAGAATACTTTAGCTAACCACACTAATCCTCAGCAACCACAAATCTACTTTCTGTTTCTGTAGCTTTGCCTATTCTGGATATTTCATATAAGTGGAATTATATAATATGTGGTCTTTTGTGACTGACCTTTTTCATTCAAAACAGTGTATTTAAGGTCCATGCATATTACAGAATGAATTAATACTTCATTCATTTTTAGTGCTGAATAATATTGCTTTGTATGGATAGATCATATTTTATTTATCCATTCATCAGTTGATGATGGACATTTGGGTTGTTACCACTTTTGGCTATTATGAATACTATTGTTATGAACATTCATGTACAAGTTTTTATGAGGGCATGTCTTCACTTTTCTTGGCTATATACTTGGGAGTGGAATTGCTGAGTCAGGTCACAAGTCTGTTTAATTTTTTTGCGGAACCACCATACTGTTTTCCAAAGTGGCTATAACATTTTGTATTCCCACCAGAAGCATGTGAGGATTTCGTATCTCACATTCTCAACAATATATACTCTCTGTTTTTTTGTTTACAGACATCCTAGTGGATGTGATATGATATCTTGTAGTTTTGATTTGATTTGCCAATAATGTTGAGCATCAAGTGTTTATTAGCCTATTTTTATTTCAATGTCCATTTCTTTTCTATTTGGGATGTACTTATCCCTATTACTATTTTAATTTTTATCCTGTTGTAACTCTGGAAAACACATTTAAATTTGTTAGAGGTATGTGTAAACCAAAATGAGCATATGCTTAAATGTGTCTGTGTGGGTTTATTGCATATACTTTGTCAGAAATATGCAGATTGCCTCGATACCATTTTTTTGCTTATTGTTTTACTGTTTCCACAAATATGTAGGATATAGAGGACTTCATGTTATTATTTGAATTGTGTGACTTCATTATAGGCTTGACAAATTTTTATTATCTGTTTTATGTACACATAAAATAGCTTATACTTGGATTTTCTTCACTTATATATATACTTTTCTTTTTCTGATAGTAAAACAATAAATCAAAGAGAGAAGTGCTTTTTAGATTGGTAAAGATGACTCAAACATTAGAGGAATGAAATTCTACTTATTTTAAAAGAATTGGATGAATCAATTTAATACTCCCTCTGAGCTATTTAAACTTGATTTTGACAATGAAATTACATACTGAATAAAAAAATGATTCAAATTAATGGATTCACAAGCACAGGAGCTCCTTTTATATATGATATTTAATTATAGCCAATATCTAGAGCTGGGAGGATGTACACTTATTTTTAACTGGGGATGTTCCTAATGACTATATGCTGTCATTTTCTAAAGAGAATATGTGAGATAGCTCAAGCTATTAGCAACAAATATATTTTTCTAATCTGCATATATCTAAAGTTTAACTTTTGCCATTTAGAGAGCTATTTTAACAAAATCATTATCATGGAATTAAAACTCCTTCCTTATCATATTTGACTAGTTTAATTTGAGTCTTTTAAAAGTTTTTCTCTGGAGTGCATTACAAGAAATATGTCCCTATGCTGTTTATTTTTGTTTGTATTGTTTGTTTGTTTATTTATTTAGCAATGAGGCTCAACTGTTATCTGGATACTGTGCAGTATAGCTTAGATACAGTAAATATCTCTCCAGCCATAAACGTGATGCCAGTAAATACTGGGAGACAGGTTTCCTTTTTTTTTTTTTTTTTTGCATTTTTACCCATCTTACAAGCGGAGGCACTGACAGACTTTTGTTAGGGACTGTCTTTGCAGGGATGTTTGTATAGCAAACAGCTTTAGAAGATAGAGATCGTATCTCCTTCTGGAACAGAGGAAATAATTGTTTACTCTCCAATATAATAAAGATTACTTTCTCTGGGGCAAAGTTTGGTCGGGTTTACTTGCAGCCCATTATAAAATACTGTGGCTTCCTGAGCTTGAGTTTCCTCATCTGTGATGCAAATTCACTGTTCTCATAGATTCAATTGGGCTACTCCATGTCACCTCCATGGCTATTGGAAGGCAAGGGTTAATGATACAAACATAAAGCTTATGCTGCTTGCTTTTCCATTAATAACGTCCTTTGTCTCCATCCCAATTTTTCTTTTATCAGCATTTGTGAATCTAGCAGGCTAATTTGTAAGCTTGCAATTAGGGTAAATTCACAGACCCTTCACAGTTCTTGTTAGCAACCTGTATGAAACATACAAGCAATCACCTATTGATTTGCCTATCCAATACTGAACATAAGTGTAGCTGCATTTTTTTCTAATAAATGGATCAATCTTATTTAGGTAATTATAATTTTGGGTTCAGGAAAACTGTCTTGCTTTAAATTATCTTTGCAATTCAAATGCATATAAGACAGTTAAGAAACAAATGCATGGAACACAGTAGTTGAAACACTATAGCTGATAAACAGATTTAAAAAACAAGTCTGACACCTGCCTTCTCATACTGCTCTTTAAAAAACTGTGTGGACCAAACTTAATAAACAAACGATTACTGCTTGGTACAACAATTTCAAGCACTTGGATTAAAGCATCAGAAATATACTCAAAGCCCTGAATCTTCCACTGGTACTATGGTACATGTGATCCAGGCTTCAGAGCTCCAACAACTGTCTTACACATTAACTGAAAAAAAGGAAATGCAGGGAAATCTCATTCAGGAAATGGAAAAAGGTAAAACACATAAACAAAATTTTGCAACAGGGACTGACATTGTGATAAATTTTTTCTCTCAGGCTAAATGGTGAGATTTGTGCCCAGGATTTTTGGTGATAAGAGATTTTACTTGATTTTGTTTCACTGCTGCCCTGCAGATGATGTCACTTTTGTTATGATGCACAGAGACCTGGCTGACAGGCATAGCCGAAATGCTTCTTCATAGCCCCCACACCAAGAAATTCAACAGGATAGCCTTATAATTTTGGTTAACTCTAATGTTTGCTTTATTCATATACCATAGTGGCTTTTCATGGTAGAAAGCTAAACAATCAGTTAGGATTCTGTAGTTATCTACACCAGCTTTAGGGTGCAGGTTTTATAAATCCAGCCTGGTCTATGTGATTTGCTAAGATTAATTTGTCTCTCAGTCCTTTCAAGGAAAAGACAATTATGGCAAGGTGTCTATTTGGCATGAATATGACATTCACCCATTATTTTCTTTTGATATCCTTCCTTCTGAGATCTTTTTAATTGGAGAATGCCGAGAGCATGCCTGTGGGACTGAAGCAACTCAATGTGAGGTCAGCCATTGCTGGGGAACAGTTCTCCATGGGCTTCTTAAGTTTCTGCATGATTTGTAAGAGGCATTGACAACTTTGACTCTGAACTATTTTTTCAAGGATTTTTGTATAGTGAGCAGCCTTGGAAGCCGATGACTGTGTTTTCCTTTAGGGTAGAGGACTGATTTTTTTTTTCCTGAACAAGATAATAAAGTCAATGTACTTCTGCAGGGCAAAGATTGGGCCTGATGTGCTAGCAGTCTCCTTGAAAGTTTAGGGTTTCCTAAACTTGGAGTTTCTCTGCTCTGACATAAACCTAGTGTGTGTGTAACATCCAGTTGGTCTGCTCCTCATCACCTTCATGAGACTGGGGAGAGGTGGGAGCTAAGGAAATCTGATGCATATATGAAGCAAATGCTGTCTGCTGTGCTATAGTAATAAAGTCCTATGTTCCTGACCCAGGGATCTCATGCTTCTGCCAGCGTTTATGACACTGTGGTAGGCTAATTCGTTATATTGCAAATAGGGTAAAACCCCAGACCCTTCATTTCTTGAGAATCATGTGGGTTTTGAGGCTTTGTACAACCTTTTCTCAAAGGGGTTCCGTGGGAGAATTGAATTCTAATGCCCTTAGGCATTTATTGTAGGCCGTGTACCAGAACGGTGCCATGTAAAATTGGAAAATCGAGAGAATAGTCATTCAAATAATTTTCTGTAGGGCTCAGTTCTCTTGTGGAATCCAGATGAGAAAAGCTACATATTCCCAAAGGTAAATATTTGGCTCACATCTTCTCTGACTAGCTGGCAGTGTAAGCAACTTTTGTAAGCACAAAATTAGGAGTAGTTCTTTGGATGGTGAAAGGAAATATGAAAAAATGTAAAGAATTCCCACTTCTCAAAAGATTGAATATGTTCTTTACTGTCAATGTGAGTGATTTGAGTAAGCATTTCTCATGAGATCTCTGTTCCCTAAGCCCATGACATTGTTAAGTGTGATATGGGAAAAAAATGATTGGAGTAAATCACACTCCTAGCTGAGTTGGTGGAAGTATACTTGGGCAAGGAAAATAAACAAACTGGCTCTCTCTTTGCAAACACAGTGATAGAGTCTCAGGGACCATCTTGTGTCTCTACCCTTTTCCTTTCTTGTTAAGGGAGAATAAACACAGCACCATTAGCTCTGTAGAAGCCAGGGGAATTTAAAGTAGCCTCAGGAAACTGACAGAGTGACGTTTCTAAGCAGAACACATCCTATCATATCCCCTACAGTTAGACTGTAAAGTTTATAAATTGACTGCTCCCAAAATATTGTAAACCATAAAGCAAACATTAGCTGCTGGCATACAGCTAGTTGTTGATTTGGGAGAAGTTTCTCCATCCAAGTGTAGGGAATAAAAAGAGAGGAGCTAAGTATTCACTTTTTGAGCTTGCCTTTATATTACTTTGAGAGTTCATAATGAAGTTCTACTGATGTGAAATAATTTCATATTTAATAAGGTAATTGTTTGGACACTTTTGAATAGTTCATAGCACAAGTCTCTGGATTTCAAAGATGCTAGACCTTGAAAAAAAAAGAGTAGGGTATAGCTTGCAAAGGAAGGAACTAGTGTTTTCTGGCTTCTCAATTTGCACGGAGAAGCCCTGGACTCTTTCCTCCTGAAGATCCTAACGAGTGAAGGAAGTTTCCTACATATCAAAACCAAAACCCATTCTTCCTGCTGTTGTCCCATTTTCATTCTCTGGCTCTTTGCTTTGTTTTAATTTCCTGTTGCTGGAAACTTTTTTGAGTTTCATGACCTCCTGCAGGCTGGCCTGCATGTTTTTGTCCCATTCTTCTTAAGTTGACTGATTTCTGTGACCCTAACCATCTATTTGCTTTCTGTATTTCATTGTCTGCCACCTTGATTCTTTACTAGGGCAGACTATGGACACCCAAGGCTGGTGTGATATTATTCCATCATTGTAAGGATACTATGATCTTTTGTATTTACATGTTTTTCCTACTTCCAATTTTCAAAAATACTTTAAAATTTAAAGTAATGCACAGTTGAAAATTAATGTTACGCTTTGGCAACTCTTCTACATTAGTTCTAGAAGCTTCTTTGTTAAGTATAATCTGATGTGATTCTGGACAAAGTTATGAATACTAAGGTTTTAGTAGTATATGAATCATTTTTAAATGAGGAAACTATATGATGTGTATTTGTTTGTATGTATATATAAGTGAATATATACATATTGTGTATTGTAATTCACTTTGTTATTTAAGTATGGAGCAGAACGTATCTCAATGACTTCTTGAAATGATCTTAGGTCTCCTTGTATATATATTGGTCCCATGTTTTTGGAGATGTGTAGAAGTTAAAGTGATTTCTGACAGTTCTGTAAAAGTATTGAAAATAGACTATAAGGGAAAGCTTAATGGAATTTCAAAACTTAATGCAAGACAGGAAGTACAGGTATATAAGAAGCAAGCAGTGACAAAAAAAAATTGTGAAATGTAAAATAGTTATGAGAACTTTTGCAGAGGTTATTTAGTTATACAGAGCAAACAACAGCACCCATTTGGCTGTAGTAGGATGGTATTAACAGTTTTATGTTCCTCAGAATTATACCTGGTCTCCCAAAACAGCTTACTCTTTGAAGACGTCATTGATAACACAAAGAACATCCATACAAAAGCAATTTATTTGGGTTTTCTATAAAGTGTACATCTGTGACTGTAATGCTGCCACTTTGTAATCACAAAAATGATGTCCAAAGGCAACAGAGATTGCATAATATCACCACAGGGAGAGATGGGATAATAACTAAGTAGTTATTGTGCTCAGATTCTGAGCAATGGGTGATGTATGAGTTTGTGAGGCTATTCAGTGAACTTGAAAAATGCTTTGGGGACATAAGGGTTTCAAGGGCAGGCAGTAGTAGGAAACAGGAGAAAGTGAGAACAATTAGATCTTCAAAGATGCACTCATAATCTGATTTGAGTCAGCATCCCTCACCTAGTTAGAATTTGACATCAACTGCTTGTTAAAAATAGAGAATGTGCAGAGCAGCAACATTGCTAATTAAAGGGATAACAGCAAAGAGATATCTGTGCTCGAATGATTACAAAGTGACAGATTACAAACAAATGCTTGAAGGTTACAAGGAAATAGGTTTCTTGGAAAAAATGGATCCATCAGAAGAAAGAGAGATGATAATTTTTTTGGTGAAATTGGTCATCAGGGTATTGATACTTCCCAGTTATTTTGCTGCTAAGGAGCTGCCACAGAAGTGTCTGTGCAATGAGTTTCCATAATTACTAACTTTACAGACAGACCATGTTAAAGGCCAATTGTAGTTTACCTTATTTATTTTTTCTCTAGAATTTTTGTTCAACTGGTTGCTTGGTCAGTGTTTTAGTATTGGAACAAGTGTCATTTTAAAGATTTAAAAACATTGCTTTTTAAAAAACATCTCCGCTTTCAGGAGAAATGTTTTGACCTTGAACGATTTCTAGACAACTCATCCTTTGGCAGAATCATACCTTAAAATTCAAGCCAGAGCACACGGCAATGTTTCATTTTCATAAAACTTTACAGAATCCAGGTGTAGAACAAAGGAGGTTTCTTGTTTAAATATTAAATTATTTCAATTATTGTATTCAATTATTAAATTATTGATTAATTTCTTTGATGAATTCAAATGTTTATGGTTCTGGCACCAAAGATAAAACCAAGGCTTTGTTATGTTAGATTTTGAGTTTATGCAAAACCTGCTAAATAAATCAGAGGAAATGCTATTGAACCACTGACACAAGAATCAGGAAAACATGTAATGCCTTTCTTTTCTAAGACAGTGATTCAAATCCAGGGAATGCAATTTGTTTGCTTTACAGTCCACTTTGAATATTCAGAAAATGATGAATATAACCTTAACTCCGTTTTTTTCCATTTGGCTATTATCAAGAGCTAATTTTACTACTTCTTTTCTGGAAAAGTAGTGTCTTTAAAAAATTATGATAAACTAAGCTGATACAAGTAAATACTTCAAAAAACAGTCAAATCAACTGGTGCAACAGTCAATGAACACTGTAGGCATGTGATCATAAACTGGAAAATCCAACTTGGATGTATATTGTCATTGTAATGCCCTCTTTTTTTTCTTTTAATAACTGCTACCTTTGGAAGAATATGATTCTTAAAAGGTAAAGGACCAGGAAGTTTTTATAGGTGAAATCATTTACAAAGCTTTACAAATGGACAGTAGAAAGGAAAGACAACTGCAGTCAGACACAGAAAACACAAGTAATAAAACTAACTCCTTGATGACTGGGAGGCTGTGTGAACCCAAGCAACTCACTTAACCTTACTAGGTACAAAAGTCTTCATTTGTAAAGTAATTTATTCTTGGGATTATCTTTAGGATTAAATAAGAGGGTATGTGTAAATACCCTTTGAGAGAAATATGGCATTTAGACCAAAGGGGATATTGTTTGAATTAATACAATTTTACCCTATCATTTCCTTGTTTTCTTGGTCAAAACATGTCCCACAAATAAGGTATCAGGTTGGTTAAAATCTTCTATTTTAAATTCAGTCAAAGAATTTTTCTTTGTAGGAAAATATGGGCAACCTGAATCCTAACCCTTACAGAGAAATGCTTACATAATATTATTTTTCTGAAGTTTTGTTTTCTTTTATAAGTATATTTTTGTAATCTCTTCTCAGACTATCTTCCCTGAGAGTAAAAGATATATCTTCACTGATGTGTCCTCATGTGGAACTTAGGGAATTTGTATAGAATTGTCTACATAGATGACAAAACTAGAAATTGTAGTGTCTTTAAGAAATAACTAATATCAGTGAATTTTATCACAGAAAAAAACATATTAGATAAATGAGCATTTATTTCTTAGGTATTACTTTTTGGGTTGACAATCACAGAAACCCTGTTAAATTAGATTAAGCAAAATATGTGAATATTTTATAGTATCTTAAAGAAATCTGTCACACACATCCCAAAGTAATTTGGGCAGAGAATAAAAATTATATTTACAGCCTCTCCCCCCACCCCCACCCCAAGGAGCTGGGGGAAGGTGCAGAAGTGTTGGACTTCCTCACCTGGACTGGTGTTGATGTTGTCACAAACATTGGGACTAGTGGTTTGATGTGCCGAGCCCTCGATGATGGGACTTGCCCTTATGAATCTCGTTACTGCAAAGGAGAGGCCAAACATGCATATAATTGTGCCTAAGAGTCTCCCTCTGAGTACCTCTTTGTTGCTCAGATGTGGCCCTCTCTCTCTCTAACTGAGCCACCTTGGCAGGTGAACTCACTGCCTTCCCCCCGACTTGGGACCAGACTTCCAGGGGTGTAAATCTGCCTGGCAATGCAGGATATGACTCCCGGGGATGAATCTAGACCCGGCATCATGGGATTGAGAATATCTTCTTGACCAAAAGGGGGATGCAAAATGAGACAAAATAGTTTCAGTGGCTGAGAGATTTCAAATGGAGTTGAGAGGTCACTCTGGTGGACATTCTTTATGCGCTATATAGATAACACCTCTTAGGTTTTAATGTATTGGGATAGCTAGAAGTAAATACCTGAAACTACCAAACTCCAACCCAGTAGTTTGGACTCCTGAAGATGATTATATAATAATGTAGATTACAAGGGGTGACAGTGTGATTGTGAAAACCTTGTGAATCACACTCCCTTTATTTAGTGTATGGATGGATGAGTAGAAAAATGGGGATAAAAACTAAATGACAAATAGGGTGGGATGGGGGGGATGGTTTGGGTGTTCTTTTTTTACTTTTATTTTTTATTCTTATTCTAATTCTTTCTGATGTAAGGAAAATGTTCAGAAATAGATTGGGGTGATGAATGCATAACTATATGATCGTACTGTGAACAGTTGATTGTATACTATGGATGATTGTATGGTATGTGAATATATTTCAATAAAACTGAATTAAAAAAAAAAAAAGAAATCTGTCACAAACGCAAAGGCAGAATGTTTTGTTGCCTGATGAAAGATTGGGACTGGGAGTCTCAAGAGTCACCAGGGCAACTTTTCTCTCTGTTTGTCACCTCTGGGCTACAGGATCTTCACTTTTGATTCTTTTTGCACTGCAGGTAACTTTCCTCCATTTTTTTTCTGTACAAAGGGGAAATATGAACTGCCCACAGGTGTTAAGTTTATATGTTGTCAATTGAAGGAGGTAGCAGGTGCTGACCAGTGTTTGTGAACCCTAATCTAAATTATAGGGAAAAGAACCTAATTAGCCTGACTTGTGTCAATGTAGTTGCTGGTCTTGGTGTCAAAGGTATACCCTAAGTACAAAAAGCTGAGGCTAAGATAATGGGGCTAAATTAATGTAACCTGGTTCTAGGATCCCAGTGTCACGTGTGAAAGAGCATTGCTATGTATTGGGGCTCACAGGCTGAACACTCATCTTATAATACATCTAGTATAATCATTAAGAAGATTTTGTAGGAAACACTGGTTTGGTTGGGATTTTTTTTTAAATCACTTTATAGGTACTCTTGGACTTATTCATACATACATCCACCTTGTCTTAAGCCAGATTAGTCAGAATCTCCATGATAAACTTTATTGCATACTGTAGACAAGTTCAAAGGATGTTTAAATTGAGATTTCTCAGTAAAGCAATGTGAAAGGAGACTATGGATGTATCCCAACCTTGACAGTTCAGAACTACAAGGTGTAATTCCTGTGTGTCTACTCCTTCAACCCCATATTCCTTGATATATTGATGCCAGAGACAGATTATCTATCTCATTGTCTGCCAAATAAAAGGCTTCATGGATCTTTGTTAACTGAATTGAGTTGTTCTGACTTAGGGTGTTTATTATTTTGTTATTACATACAAATGAATAGTTTGAAACATGAAGTTTTGTACCCCCACATCAAAATCCCCTTCCTTATTTTACAAATTGATTTCATGGGAAGATGGTAGAGAAGTGGAGAAGGGGAAAGGTAGACTTCTAGAATTTTTTAAGTTTAAGATCAAAGTGACAGATTGTGTATACAGTACAGGGATAAAAGACCTATCAGATTTCTCAACAGAGGCAACAAAGGACAGGAGAGAATGAAGAAATGTAACCAAAATGCTTAGGAAAAAAAACAATTAATGTCAGTGCTGGTTTGGATGTATTATGTTCCCCAAAACACTGTGTTCTTTAATGCAGTCTTGTGGGAGCAGATGTATTAGTGTGATTGGGTTGGAATCCTTTGACTGAGTCTCCATGGAGGTGTGACTTAATCAACTGTGGGTGAAAGTTTTGATTAAATTATTTCCATGGAGATATGGACCCTGACCATTTAGGGTGGGTCTTGATTTAATCACTGGAGCCCTATAAAAGAGCTCACAAACAGAAGGACCTCAGAGCAGCTGAGAGAGACATTTTGGAGATGGCCACTGAAGCAGAATTTTGCTGACAGTTTGGAGATGCTAGCAAAGTGTTTGCTCCAGAGAAGCTAAGAGAGGACAAAAGATCCCAAGAGCAACATTTTGAAGAATGCTGCAGCTAAGAGAGAAGAAAGCCATTTGAAACCAGAACCCCGGAGCAGATGCCAACCACGTGCCTGTGCCTTCCTAGCTGACAGGTTTTCTGACACCATCAGTGTTCTTCAGTGAAGTTGCCCTATTGTTCATGCCTTTGTTTGGACACTTTAATGGCCTTGGGACTCTAACTTTGCAACCAAATAAACCCCCTTTATCAAAGCCAGTCTGTTTCTTGTATTTTGCATAACTGCAGCATTAGCAATCTGGAACAATGTCTAATTGCATACTTATTTAAACTATTATTCTTAAGTAAGGGCAAAATAAAGTTATTTTTCAGACTTGTAAAGACTAGGAGAGTTTACCATCTTCAGATCTTCAGGACATAGAATACTTAAGGATTTTATTTCAGCATGAACAAAGACAATCCAGAGCGAAGGTGTGGAATAAAGAATTTATAATCATCACCCAAAATGGTAAATTTATGACTTAAATTTTAAATTAACAATTGACTATAAATATAACACTTCATTTTGTGTTTAAAATAGCAAAATTAAATCCTGAAACAATAATAGCCCAATGGCTACATTTAATGGAAAAAGTTTCATATGATCTTTATGATATTTAGATGGAAGAGGGAATTGATATTATTAGATAATTTTAGACATTGTTGGAAATATCATAATTAAATAATGGTCTTAAACATTTAAGAGTAGCCACTGAGAAAAGACATGAGATCAGAGGAAAGAAAAAGAGAGGTTTTGTCACAAATTTATCATAATATAATAGATGAAGCAGAAAAGGAAATTGTTGTTGGACTACAGATAGTTTGATAACCAAACTAGGAAGATAGAACTAAGAGATGGGTATTAGAACATGTCCTGACACATAGAAAATATACATTTTCCCTAAGTGCTATGCAATATTTAGAAAAATTGTCTACATATTAGTTCATAAAGAAAGTTTAAAAATCAAGAGTTCATGTACTCTTATCACAAAGAAAAATAACATTAGAATTTGTAAATGAAAAGATTAATTACCAAAACAAACTATTTACAATTAAACTTCCATCCCTTAATAGTTCTTTATTTACATCTTAATAAAAATTACAAAATATTTAGAAATGAACTTCAAGGAAATTTCTACATATCTGAAGTGATATATAGCAAAAGATATAAGTTTATATACTTATGTGCTTTAACTAAAAAGACCAAGAAAAGTGAAGATAAATGAATTAAATATGCAATTTAAGAAGGGAAAAACAATAAAATATGCCTAAAGAAAATAGATTAAAGGGAATAATAAAGATAAGGGCAGAGATTAACAAAACAGGAAATAAACACAGAGTTATCAACAAGACCAAAAGCTCTTCTGTTCAAAGCTTCTTTATAAAAGAAAAACTAAACTAAAAAAAACAAAATTTTTTTTTCAGCAACACTAATCCAGCTATAAAGAGAAGAAACACAAAGAAAGGGAGCATAATTACTATTGTGGTAGAGGTAAAAAGTCCTGACACTATATGAATAACAGCTTGCAAATACACTTGAAATTTAGATTAAATTGATATTTTTTAGAAAAAAATTATTGCCGAAATTGTTTCAAGGAGACACAAAAACTTAAATTAGCCAATAAACATTAAAGAGCTGAATTGTAAATCTAAAGTCCAAGTAATTCCTTTTCTCCAACCATCACATGCATGCAAATGTATATTTATATATAGATATATATCTTGTTTTAAGGAGAATATTTACCTATTTTTCTAAGAACAGATTGCCCTGATCTTATTTAAAAAATATTTTATAAACCAGAGAATGTAGGTAAGTACAATCTTGATATCAAAATCAGGCAAGATCAGAATTATGGACTAATATCTTTTAAAATTCTAAATAAAATACTGCCAAATTGAATTTAGTAGTGTTAAAAGAAAATATCTCATGACCAAGTAGATTTTATTCCAGGAAACTTGATGGAAGAGTTGAATGGAATGATGTTATATTAAGATTAGAGAAAAAAAGAAAATGAATATCTCAATAAATGCACAAAAAAAATTTGATAAAGTTTACCATTCAGGATAAAAGCCCTGAAGCCTCCAGATGGAAGGCAGCCTGCCAAAACCTTGTTTTAGATCAATACTTTCAAGAATGTAAGAGGATAAATTGGTGTTGCTTTCAGCCACTAAGTTTGTGGTAATTGTTACAACAGCATCATAGATAACTAATATAATATCTTAAATAAAATTCTCCCTCTCTGTAATCAGAGAAATGCCAATTAAAAACAAAATATCACTTTACACTTATAAATTGGGCAACTAATTACAAATATGAGAATATGTGTAGTGGAGGATGTAGAGAAATGAGAATCCTTGTATAAAATCTGATGGGTATAAGCAGAGTCAAATAGTACAGCAGTTTTGAAGAGTGCTTTTCAAATATCCAGTGTCCCAGCTATTCCATTACTTGGTGCATACCATAGAGAAACTCACATACGAGTAGAAGCAGGTATGATAAGAATGCTTGTTGCACAGTTGTTTTTTTTAAAAAAAACACTGGAAACAACTAGAATGTTCGTCAATAACAGAAAGCATAAATAAATAGAAATATTTTCATAAAATGGGAAAGTTTACAGACATTCAAATAAATGAACTGCAGTTGCACTTATGAGCAAAGAGAAAACTATAAGTTACAAAAAAGGCTTATTATGGTGTTATTTATATGATGTTTATTACCGTGAAAAACAGTACTATATGTTGTCTATTGATTACGAGCATTTGGTAAGCACATAAAATATTCATGAGAATGATAAATGCCAGATTTATTATAGCGGATACCTCTAAGGGAAGAGGGGAATGGATCACATGGTTCGCTTCTGTTTATAATGTTTTACATCTAAAAATAATCTGAAGCACACATACTGGAATCTCATAATTTTATAAAACTGGGTACTTAGCAAACAGATATTTGTTATGTTATTCTATACATTTGTTTGCATATTTTGTTTCATAAATTTAAAAATATATCAAAACTTGCCCTCTCTTAAAAAACGCAAGCCTCTAAAGTTTGCTTTAAGAAAGATATCCCTGGAATTATTCTCTTAGAACACCAAACTTAAACATTATAATGGAGGGGAACTTTTTTATTCTCTTAAAAATAGTTCAATGTCCTTGCCAAAATTATAATTAAACTGCTATATATTTAGATCCTAAGCCAAAAACTTTGTATGAGTGGAATAAGATATTGGAGTTGATTTTCAGAGAAGACATAACATAGTTGAAAATGCCCCAGATTGGCTACTGAAAGCCAGCGTTGCAGCTCTGGCTTTACTAGTTCAAAGGGTATGACACTAGGTTTTTCTCCAAACATTCCTACCTAGTGCTGATTCAGTGACCTGAGGCTCCTTTCTAAGATGCAAGGGAGATTAGATAAAAGATAGGATGTACCTGTCAAAAGAAATAAAAGCAACTATTTTTAGAAAGATCTAGTTTGTAGCTATTCTACTAGATTTCCCCAGAAATTCATTTCTAGTTCCCTTTAGTCATACAGCACTTAGCGTCTACCTTTTGAGATACTAGGAAATTATCTTGGAGCCTTTCTAGTACTAGGATTCAGGCAAAAAAAAAACAAGAAATTGGAAGCAATCCTTTTCTTTGACAATGAATATTTTGTTAGTAGATTAAATATTTAAGCTGAAATGTCCTATTTTACTGGAAAAGAAATGGTTCAACTTCAGGTTTAATTTAAGTCTTTTTCCTTATAGTGGGGCTATGTCTATTTAGAAAACAACACTGCTATTTAAAATGCCATTCCAGGTTCCTCTTTAATTAAAGTAGCAATATACCATCAGTCTGCTGCCATTAATTAATTTTTAACTATAAGAATGTGAGCTGTATGATACACAGTTTTTTTGTTTTTTTGTTTTTTTTCAGAAACTATGCATACACTCCAGAGGCAGCTTAAAATGCAGTGCTTTAGAAGTGATAGCTCAGACACAAGCTAAGAAAGAACAACAGAGAGAAGGCAAGTCAGAGAGAGACAGAGAGCAGAGAGAGACCAACAAAGAGAGAGACAAACAGAAATCTGGGGAAGGGATGGAGGATGTGAATGTCAGGAATTTATGTTAATGAAATGACCCCAAGTAATTGAATACTCTTGATATAGGTCCTGGTGAGATGGTGGGGTATATCTTTCTGAGCACAGAGAACATAAAAATACATGCTGTGTCTAGAGGTGACTGAATTTCTTATACTCCCATCAATCTAATTTCCTGTGGATTTCAGATAATTTTTTATTTCCAATTGCTACGCTGTTCATAATTATAATTTAGCTCATTCAAATGATAAATGTCAAGGGAAGCAGAAAAAGGTGGAAAAGACTAGAATAGTTCAAGAGAATTAAACCATAGAAATTTGAAGTAAAGGGTATGTTTTACAAGTGCAAGAATCAGAAAGCCCTTTAAGTGGCTCAAGGACGGGGGTCAGTGGATGGAGGATAGGGAGGAGGGCATTGCGCATTGTAAGGATACAACTGGCAATTCCATGCCTTTGGAAGAAGAAGAAACAAAGTAAGTTTTACCTGGAGGGAGTTAGAATAATCCAGAGAACTGAAAGGCTACTGTCTTCATGCTCCATAACGTTGTGGTTTCTCTCATTTTTGCATATCACTATTTGTGTGATTTGTCCTCCCATGCTTTTTTTTAGAAAGGCTGTGATTTTACAAAACAATCATATATAAAATACAGGATTTCCATATACCACTCTACCACCAACACCTTGCATTTGTGTAGAACATTTGTTACTATTGATGGTAGAGCTTTTTAAATAATTGCATTTTTTTAATAATAGTTACCTTTGTTACAATTGATAAAACATTATTAAAATAGTTGTATCTATCATCCATTATTTACAATAGGTGTATTTTTTTCTCTTTTATTACTACCTTGCCATACATTTGTTATAAACCATGACACCTTGTACTACTCACAGTAGTCTGTGAACTACAATAGGGTTCACTTTTCTGTACAGTTCTATGTTTTATCTTTTAAGTTTTATTCCAGTAGTATATACATCCTAAAGTTTCCTCTTTTAACCACATTCACTAGTTCTTTATTACCTTTTTTTTTATGCTTGCTCATTTTACTCATGAACCAGTAGTCTCTACATGACCTAGTTCTGACCAGAAACTGATGAATCTCTGTGTCTCTTACGTAAGTCATGTAAGAGATATTCTGATCAGCCCAATTCACCTTTTTTGAACCAGGTTGCACAGAAAATCCTCATTTCATCATCATTATCATCACCATAGCCACTGCTAACACTTATTGAGGGCTAATTACATGTCAAACACTGTTCTAAGTGGTTTACAGGTATTAACTCATTTAATTTCACAATGCTTTGAGGTAGGAATTATATTATTATCCTTATTTTGCAGACGTGAAAGCAAGAGCATGATTAACTTGGTGGAAGTCACAGGTACTCTGCTGTTCTATAACTGTTGTAAAATTTTCATAAAATGATCTGAGAAATAATTTCAAATTGAAAGCAGGTTTGGATGCTAAACTCAATTTATTTGCTTGCTTAATTGCAAGCTGCCAATACAACCAATATGCAATAACCAGGTCAAGGGCAGACAACACATTTAAAAGTGGAAGACACCAGAATCTCTAAAGTCCATTGGCCTGAGGGCTGACACAAGGCAGATGGATACCTTTAGCAAGAGATCTCGGGAACTGGTCCAGTGCAACATCAGTGGAGGACCCAAAGCTGTTGGCAGAGGTGCTGGTCACAGTGCGGCAAGGACAAGCCTCACACGGGCACAGGATTTGGGAGTCAGAGCAAACAGGTGTCAGCCTGCCTCTACCTGATGCTCACCAAAAGTAGTGTCTGCACCAGGTTTTATGCCTGAAAGTCCTGGCCATATCAAGCAAATCCATGTCATATCCTCTCGCAAATGTCAGTTTATCACTTATTACAGAGACAAGTATTTTCTTAAATTGTTTACATTCTAAATGCATTCAGCATGTTTATAGTGTTTTGGGGATTCAAGATCATTAATATCATTTCAATACCCAGCATCTGTGCAGAGTTAATATTTGAGTTCGGAGGTGGGCTTCAGAGTCATGGGATTCCATGCTGTATTATACTATATGTAGGTCAGTTGTGCAACTTTAGTTCATTCAGCAATGGGTTGGTAGGGCTATGTGGCTCTCAGCTCCCTTGGTAGGGACAGTGGCCATGGATTTCCTCAAATGTGGGAGCAAATGAGACAAGCAATGAGTAGTGTTTCTTAATACATTTAAAGAGGTCAACTTTCTGTGGCAAGACTGGCTGTATACCCAGAGGCATCAGAGTAGCATCACCTCAATGGAGTCAGCAGGGGCTTAGGCCTTTCTAATGCCTCAGAGTTAACTGGACTGAAGTATATTAATGAGAACATCAATTTACAGATTTACAATGGGACATGATAAGTCAAATTATAATCAGAAAGGTGTGTAGGTGTGTGAAGAACAAGGAGAATTAGCTGTATGGATTGACTAAATATTGGAATCAGTCTGTTTAGTTTTATGAATCTATCTCCCCATGGAAAAACACCTGCCACATCAATTGAGCATTTAATGGTTAAGAAACCCTACCCCAGAAAAGTTTCTTTGAATCAGCATTGCACTGCTTCTCTCTGACACTTCTTTTTCAAATTCTGATGTCTGCTTCTTCTTCAAATTACTCACACTCTTTCCTCACATAAAGTTGATATAAATTAATTTATAGCCATATTTTACTTGAGCCTGAGATTCACACAGTCTTTTTAAGGTGACTTTGTCTACTTTTTATATCATGTTATGTACTGATTTTATAGTTCAACTCTTAGAGGGCAATTTACTTTACTTATGTATTTGTTACTGAGGGTCCTTCACTGTTCATCCTCGAAGTACTATTTGAAGCTATTTTGTGGAGAGAATAATGGCTAAAGGCACAAATTGTAGAACTAGATGTACCTCGGTTTGAATTTGTCACTGCAAATTGTATCTATCTTATCTTGTGCAAATTCACAAACTACCTCTGAGCCCTAGTTTTTAGAGTTATAAAATAGGGAAAATAATATATATATCAGGGAGTTAAATAAATATAAATGAATTTTCACAGTGCCTGAAATACAATAGAAATATGCATCCAATAAGTGGTAGATATTATTATCAATAACATTTCCTTTATCATGTTCATTTTATTAAATGAACCACCTACACTTATAATCTATTTAATGACATACTCCAGGGAAAGCCATCCACAGAAGTAAAAGATCTTAAAGTCTTATATATTGGAAATTGGGATGGGTGCCTTGGTGAAGAAGATAAAGTTAATTATATCATCATAGCATATATTATTTTGTTCTTACTTTTTAGTGACTTGTAGATATCTATCCCCTTCAATAAATGAGAGAACCTGAAAGAATAGTGTATGAGTTATCTATTGCTGAATAATAACCCATCTTCAAATTAGTAGTGTAAAATAGCTTATTATTTGTCCTGATTCTCTCCGTTGACCTGGCTTATCTAGATGGCTCCATGTAGTGCAGTTCTGTTTATTCAAACAGGTGCATTCAGCTGGGAATTCAGCTAAGGTGGGAATGTCCAAGACAACTTCTTATTCTCCAGGGTCTCCTGCTGAGTGATGTCTCATCATTCATTAGTGAGCCCAACTTCTTTACATCATGGCCACTGGCTTTCAACAGAACACACTCCAATTTAAAAATTTAATCAAGCCTCTGCTTAACAATGCTTGCTACTATCCCATTGGCCAAAGAAAGTCAAGCCCAGATTCCATGTAAGAGTGGGCTACAAGAACATGAATGTTGGGAAACATGGTTGATTAGAGGCCACCAATTTAACAATCCACTACAGGCGATACTTATTTAAATCATCTTATGCTTAGTGACTTCATGGAACTGGATACGTGAATGTCATTAGTCTTTTCTGGGGAGGATGAGTTCTGTTCAGTTTTAAGAATTTTCAAGTGGTTAGACTGTCCACCAATGATACAGATAACCTCTAACAGATCCTATCAAAAAAATGCTCTACTTACCATGTCTGGGTAACCAGTTGTTGAAATGTTGTATAGATGCTCGGTAGTTTGGGCGCTGAAGCAAATGAACACTCTGATCCCCTTCAACTTTTAAAGTCTATGACTCTGACTATTTATTGAGAACTTGTAATGTTATAAGCACTCTCCTTGTTCTGTGGATGCTGCAAAAGCATATGTTTGAAACCCGACAGACTTGAATTAAAATCCCAACACTACCATTTACTAATTATGTAAAATGACAACTCATTTAACATCTGTTTGTCTCAACTTCTTCATCTGTGAAGTGGAAATAACAGAACATACCTTGCAGTGTTGCTATATTGAATAAAATATTGTACATATAAAGCAACTAACAGGAAGTAGATGATCAGTAATTGTTAGAAATAGGCTCAAGGAACATCCAGCCTAATCAGGGAAATAAAAAAAGTTCCAAATAGTTATTTAGCATTTGGGACTTTAAAATAATAAAAATTTATTATTTTAATAATAAAAACATCTGCTACGTTATGGGGTTGAGATGGAGGAAAGTATTCATCAGCAAATACTTTTAGTAACAGTAGCACAGTTAGACTATAATGACTTTGGTATACAGTAGTGTAGTCCAGATACCTCTGTAGCTTCCCTCTCACACCCTGTGGAACTTTTTCCCTTTGATTCAACCTTTGTTTCCTATTATCTGTCCAATGTATTTATAATTAGACAAAGATCTACACTTTTTTTTTCTGACAATAAAAGAATACAGACCAAAACAACCAAACCCAATCATAGCCTTATAGTGACTCTGTTTTACTCAATCAGTTCCAGTTCTTTAATAGTCCATAAAAGTTGGACTGGAAAAAGTAGTATTTTATTGTCACCAATGTTCCAAGTTCATTTCTAGACATGCTGAAGAAGAAATGACACTAGGTTGTCACCTGGGCCTGTGAAGCAGTCACCTGGACAATGAATGATAAATTTCATGGAGAGACTATTGCTTCAGAAAATTGGTACTATAGAGGAAACTTCTATAGAAGAGGTAACTGCTGCTGAGTTCAAACAATTTAAGGGCTTTTCACGTTTAATGACAATTCCCTCCCCTAATGTAGCCAGAGATCATTACAAAGGTGGATTGAAATGTGTCTTGGAATAAAACTCTATTTTTCATGACTTTTTCTTCTTCTGAGAACTTTGATTTATTTAACCTTTGTTTTCAGAAAAGTGCATCTTCGTTTAACATTTCCGAGGTGATGGATTTTCTCTTACATGGATCTGTACCACCGGGTTGCATTAGTCACACTGCATTATGTTGCACTAAATCAAGTAACACAATGTGACTATTAATGTTGTGATGTGTAAGAACATGTTTCACTTGGGACTGTGGAAAATGTGATTTTTTGAAAACAGCTGTCTGCAGTTATTCAATAAAACTTTTCACCTTGGAAACTGCGTTGTTTGCTATCTAAGCATTTCCATTGGCAATTTTGGTACATATTTTAAAGCCTATTTTTATTCCTCTAGTGTCATAAAATATTCATGATTGTACTAACACTTGCAATAATGAAATAAATTATAGAGAAGATTACAGTGAAATCCTACCATCTCAGTATTTAGATAAATCAGAAAGAATGCAGCTAGAATGCTCTAGAACAGACGTTTCCAATGGACTGATCATGACTAATCAATATACTTTAGTGGTGATCTTCAGGTTGCCTGTTGCCACCCCAACACTTACTTCTTTAAGATGCTTTATAGGAATAAGAAGCAGACCTCACAAGCTTGTTATCTTTCTGTGTCTCCAAAGCCTTTCTTAGAAAACTCTCTCCACCTCTCTGTTCAACAATTTTCTCACCATTGCTGCCAAGATCCTGAGACTTGAGGAAAATAAAGGATAGTTCATCCTCAAGAAAATGTTGGATGCAAAAATTGATCATTAATTTCTGTTAGGAATAAATCTATTTCTTCTAGGGAAGAAGTTGTTGCTTGGTTTCTTTTAGTAAAGAATCAATATTGTTTTGTCTTTGGCCTATTAATGTACAAAATATAATGGTGTCTCAGTTCTTATTAAAGTTTTACTCATTCTCCCTTACTTGAATCTTCTTTCTTTCTTTCTTGTAGAAAGCAAACAATACTTGTTTCAATGATAATTAAAAAGTCTTAAAAAATAAGAGAATATTCAGAATACTTTTAAAAGAAGGAATATTAAAGTGTCAGAAAAATAGACACACGAAAACAAAGAGCCAAAGGAAAATGACTGTCAAATAGAATTCTATTCCCAATTAAACCATCATTCATGAGTAACGGTAAAATAAAGATAGGCAAAAACTGAGAGAGTTTATTTCCCACAGACCATCAGTGCAAGAACTGCTGGAAAATTTACTTCAGAAGGAAGGAAAATGGACACAGAAAAAAGTGGTGAAATGTAAAGAGAAATTGTGTGCAAATAAATCCATAAAATAAATGGCAAACATAAATATTTATTGACTGTAAGTGTAAAGCAGTAATAAAACAAATTTAGATTAAAATAGAAAATTTTAGATAATAAAATGGAATGGGTGTGCAGATATGTTCACAGAGAGTTAAATTGTGTTAAAACCCTTGTTTTATTTGAGACAGTTATAGAGGTAATGATTAACTTTAGGCATTGTTTACAAACTATGTGCAGATAAGTATGCTATGAAGTTAAGAGTAAACATTAAAGAATAGAAACCCTGAAGAACAGAAGCACCATACATATTTTTAAACTGGTAGAGGAAAAAGGGATAATCAATAAAATTCATGAGGGGAGTAAACAAAAATTAGGAAAAATAATAGTTGGAAGGCACAAATTATTAGAAACAATTTGAAATATATTTATAATCACAGTAATTGCATCTTAAGAGAGATTCTCAGAACAATTGATACAGTTGAATACTATTCAGTAGTTGAAAAGAATGAATTAGTTCTATATCTATGACAGTGGATAAATCTGAAGATCATATTGTTGAGGGAAAACAAGCAAGTATTGATTATTTGACAATGTGATGCCATTTATGTAGGCAAGATGTGCAGTGTGCACACTTAACAATACTTTATGCAGTAGGTTCAGCTACCATTCAAGTTTCTTGTCATGTCAATTAGCACATATGTGATTGGTGACTAAGTAAATAATGCAGATGTTGCATTGGTTCATAGGTGATTTTTCCTCCTAACTTATTAATATTTTGTGTCAGCACTTGACTGTGACTGAGTCAAAGTATATGAACACAACCAGAGACAGCTTGCTGGAGAGGAATATAGTGCAGTACTGTACCAGATACCCTTTTACTCCATGTTTTTCTTTTGGTCTTATTTGATCACTTCTTCTATCTTAGACATGCTGATGCTGCATTACCTAACTGCCCCCCCCCACCCCGCTCCCCTGACACCACATATATTCATTTTGCCCTTGTCTTTGTAATTTAGCAGTCTCAACCTTCTTATATCCCCTTCCATCAGGTACTTTTACATTTTATTTTAAGGTAAAGTAAATAACAGATATTTCTTTTTTAATTGTGTTAGTATTCCTGTTAAGATTATTATTATTTGGTTTGGTTTTGTTTTCTGGTGCTCCATTTACAAAGTTGCATGAGTTTTGAGTTATTCTCACAAGTCCTATTATTTTCAATGTGTCATTTATGTAGACTATGTTATAGAATGTGAGTTTTTTTCACATGCATGCACACATACACATAGCCATACGTGCATAAAGCATTAAAATTGAAATATGAAAATCTTGACTGGAAAAGGGATACAAATTTATGATAGTGGTAGTTTCTCAACAGTGTGGAAGGCAATGAGATCAGGAATCAAATGAGGATCAAAAAGTATTTTTATCTTTTTCAAAATATTTTATTTATTTTATAAAATAAACGAAGCAAAATATGGCAAAATTGGGGGTGGAATAATATATGTCTGTTACATTATCTTTGTACTTTTCTATATATTTTAAATTCTTAAAATATAAAAAAGAAAATCAAGCCATGTTCACATTTTTATCACTATGTAAATATTCACTTGCAGAGAAAGGTAACGTACTATGAATTTATTTCCTTCCTTATATTTTTATTATTTTTAACTCCCTTTGTTTTTTTTCTTAGTACTTAATCATATGCTAATTTTTTTTTCTTACACTTTTCCATTATGTCAGAGTTCTATCTAGGCTCCAATCTCTGAAAGTTTCTCTCTTGGGCCATCTCCAACCTTCCACTACAATTGGCCCTCTAGGACTATCACACAACAATCCTCCTATTAGTTTCTTTCCTCACTTTTCTAGATGAATCCTTTCTTGGCTTCCATGATTTCCTCATTTTTTGCCCCCCCCCCTTTTTTTTAACGCACCTCAAGTAGCCTCCTAAGCAAAGTTGTATGTAACACATATTTTCTGAATCCTTGAATATCAAAAAATGTTATATTCTATCTTGAGTAACTGTTTACTGCTATCACACAGAGAAATGTAGCAGAAAGAAGTGAGAATTCTCTTCCAAAAACTATATTCATGTATTTTACTACATTCATTCTCAGTGGGAACCTTCCATTCTATTTACTACAGTGTAACATGTGTGCCACTTAGTAGTTTAAAATGCCCAACTATTTATTGTACTGCAGAGGAATGTCAGGATATGAACTGTATATGTTCAGTTGATTGCAGATGCCTTTTCATCTCATGCAGTGAAATTTGCTTAGTAGAATTCTATCATTAATTGGTGTCCACCCCAGGCATTGTGTTTTCCTTGTCTTCAAGCTGCAGATGCTTCCTTTAGGGCAGATCAGCATTTTCCAATAGACTGATTACAGGACCTTGCTTTCACCTAGGTCACTTTGCTATTGCCCTTTAAACTCCAGTGCTATCACAAAAAGTAGGTACTTTTCTTCTTGTATCCTAAGTTCACTTTCCAGCTTCAGGGAAAAACTTCTTCCCTTGGAGTTACTTGAGTTAAACCTTAGTCGCTATCCTCTGTACCTGTCTAATAATAGTTCTTTTTAATTCTGTCCCGACATCACCACTAACGTACTCTAAGTTCCCATCAAGCTCACCTCATTTACTCCTCAAGAAGTTGTTTAGAAATTACTTATACGTAGACTAACATTAGAACTATTCAATTAATCTAAAGTATATGGCAGAAATAAACATCCTAGAAAGGGTTGTGACTTATGACAACAAAGGTTTATTTCTCTCTCATGCTCTAGGGTCTTTCTGAGTCTGTGACATTTCTACTTAAATATTTTTACATACATTGTTTCATCTAGGATCCAGACTAAAGGAATATCCCTATCTGAGTCACTGTTAACCCCATGTTTGAGGAAAGAGCGAACATAGCAGAATCTTGTAATTGCTCTTAAAATTTCTTCTTGGAAGTGTCCCACATCACTTCTGCTCCCATTTCATCAGCCAAAGCAAATCACATGGGAGAATCTGATGTCAACAGGTGGAAATGTATAATTGACCCAGAGGGAGGGAGCAACAATATTTAAAACCACAATACAGTCTACTTCAACTATTATCAAACCTATAACTGTGCTTCCACCCAATTTCTCTTGTGTCACCAATTATTCAGTCACTTGTGCATCATCTATTTCTTTTCGTTTCTTCTCACTCTCACATTCTTTCATCTGATAAGCAAAAAGGTCTTCCCAGTTTACTTTCTGAAATATTTTCATAAATGCATCCTCTTCTTTATCTATACCGCTCCAACACGGAGTGCTGCTTGGAAAACTATGCCTCCCAACTGATCCCTTTGCTTTCAGTCTTGTGCCTCTCCATGTCACACTCAGACAGTGAGTGAGTCAACTTCCTGCTGGATGTCTGAGCCCTCTCGTGTTTATTGGAGCCTTCCAAATGTGTGTCTTGCTCTCTTCTCTAGTCTCATGTTCCCCGTCCCGTAATCCATTGCAGTACTCTATGAAACAGCCTCCCTGATGGTTATCCTACCCATTCATTCGTGTAACCCCTACTCATTTTATGAGATGTTTCAAGTATCATCTTCCTTTGAAAGCCTTGAGAAGCCTTTCCTAAATCTCCCAGGCCCTCTGATGTCCTGCAATACATTGTACGTTTCAGTATTGTTCCACTTATGGTGTTTGTGGTAATTATTTTTATATGGCTGTCTTCCCCACTGGACTCTTTAGAGGGTCTGATTTAGAGGAACTGATTTTCACTCGTTTTTGTGTCCCTTACGATGCAACAGTTGTGCCTTAATCATCTTTGTGCTCCTGCATCCAACATAGTATCAGCACATAATAGTTGCCTAATAAATTTGCTTAATAAATAAATCGTGATTGTAGTTTGCCAGGGCTGCTGTAACAAAGAGCCCTAAACTAGTTGGCTTAAACAACAGAAACTTATTGTTTGAAGCTAGAAGTCTCAAGTCAAATGTTGGCAGGACTATACTTCCTCTTAAAGGGGAGAATCCCTTCCATGCTTCTCCCTTGGTGGGTGACTAGCTATCGAAGGAGTTCCTTGGCTTATGGCAGTAAAACTCAATCTCTACCTCTGTCCCTTGGCCATCTCTTTCTCTGTCTCTCTTACCATGTCCAAATTTCCTCTCCTGATAAGGACATTAGTCATATTGGTTTAGAGCATTCCTAATCCAGTTTGGCCTCATCTTAACTGTCTTCAAAGATCCTATTTACAAATAAGTTCACATTCACAGGACTGGGGATTAGGTCTTAAACATGTCTTGGGGGATGGGAAACTCAATCCATAACAATAGCCTTAGGCTGGAAGACATTCTGTTTTTCGAATCCAAAAATTGTCTGTTTTGAAATCTGCCATGCATTTGAAGGAGGGTCTTTTTATTCTATCTGGATTGAACCATGTAGTGACATCTCTAGGCTTTACTGGGAAAAGTAGAAGAAGTGAGATGCACATTAGCATCATTAATTCCTTTACTTTTGTCCCCTCATATACAAAGCTGTAACCCAAAGATTTAGACATAGTCAATTTGGATTTGCTTATCCATAGATATTCCCCATGGATTCTGTTTACTAATGGCCTAAACATTTCCCTCAGTGCTCAAGAAGCCTTAGTATTAAAATGAAGAGATAATGGCAATCATGGTTAAAACGTCCTTAGCACAGAAATAACAGGAGCCAGTGGTGGGAAAACAGCTATAAAGTTGCAGATAATGCACAATCCATCTTGGGTGTACAAACTGCAGTTTACATTACAACTCTTCAATTCAGTGGCACACAGTAAATGACATAGATAGATCTTCAGAAAAGCTTGTACTGTTCCAATTCTTACATAGATGACTTGATTTCTCTGGAGAAAGCATTCTCCTAGCATTTATGTTACATGATAATTTCACTATCTGAGCATGCATCAAAAATTACAAACAAGGGCGAACATTTAAAAGTCTTATAAAATTTCCTATTGAAAGAGCATAAAGCCTGATTTATGAATTTATATTTCAAAAATATTAGTAATATACTACAGAGGAAAAGAACCCTTAAATTACACCATATGTATTGTTAAAGCTACAAGATTAGTTTGGGATCCCGTATGGTTCTGATGTACCAAAATATCCTGATTTTTTCAGTTAAATTATCAATCACTTTAGCTATGCTAGTATATCTATAATGAATGTTTAACAGTCCAGTGATATTCCATTTGTACAAAAAAAAATATTGAGCTCCTCCTATCTGATAGGCACTTTCATAAATAAATTGATAAAGTCTTTGCTCTTAGGGCTTATATTCTAGTGGGAGGAATGATATGTTATAAACATATCACCATGACATTTATCAGCTTGTGATAAGTGGCATAAAGAAAAATAAAAGGGTAAGAAGACAGTACTTGATGGGAAGGCATCTTGGAATTGCAGTCACCTGAATGAAGTGGAGAAGAGAGTCATGATGATAACTGGGAGCAGAGCTTTCCTGTCTGAAGGCACAGGCTATAGGATGGCCCTATAGCAGGAGCTTGCTTCCTGTATCTTGTGTGGCTGGTGGGTGAGAGAAAGGTGGAAAGGACCAGATGTTGAGGACCTGTATATTGTGTTATGAGCTTTGGGTTTTATTCTGAGTGAGACAGGTATGCCACTGAAAGATTTTGAGAAAAAGAAATAGCCTTGTAGAAGGACAACTGGCATTTGTGTGGAGGTTTGCAATGGTCCACATAGATAGGAAATTGAACATTGTCAGCATCCCAGAAGCCCTTCTCATGGCTCCTCTTTGCACTCTGAAACTAATAAAATATTTTAATTTGTTGGACAAAAATTAAAGTGTTAATGTTATTGTTTTAATATACAAAAGAGGATTTTAAAAATTAATAGAGTAAAGAAAAACAGCATATGAAGTTGAACTATTACAGTTGGTAGTGCAGGCACAAACTGGGAATTGGATAAAGAGACACATCTGTGTTAAATGATTTCTAACTCTAAAATAGTATTTTTACATGTGATATCCTTATATTTATAGTACACATTATATAGGGTATTATTCCTAATGATAGAATGGTAGTCTCTGTCACATAATAATTTAGACCCTCACTATTGTTTAAATATCTAATTAGATTTCTCCTCATGAAGCTTACAAAGTACAAAAAAGGTGTGTATTTGTTCTGAGTGAATAGCGGGCAATTTGATTTTGGTATGCAGTGCATTGTGTTTCTTATAATGTCAGTCATTATTCTATTTGATGTGTATAGCATTCTCAGATTGATATGTTTAAAATTAATGAGGCATTTGTCCTCCCTGTGAAGAAACTAATAAGGGAATTTTATCCCAATGAATTATGTAGACAGAATTAAAACAGATCAATTTTATTTTGGAGTAGATATTTTCTTAATTCAAAGATATCCTAATGATTACTATGAATTGAGTTGATATAATGCCTTGAAATAGACGATGAGCAATTTTAAATCACAACCAAATAAAAAAAATTGCAGAATGAAAATTGCGGGGTTTTACTCCTGTATCTTAAATTTGATACAAGCTTTTCCCCAGTTTTTTCACCCAGAGGGAGAATTCATTTAATACTCAACATTATTGAATGTCTTCTATGTGGTAGACTATAGGTAGGTAGTGGGTGACTGTTCAGTGATCGATGGGTCCCTAGTTTGTTCTCACTTCAAAATTAAATGGAAAAAAATGTGTTGCATGTACAGCCATGAGGTGCTATAGCAAATAAGAGTTACAGCTCGCCTTTATAGCACCTTTTTTTGAATTAGAAGGAACCTCTTCTGGGTGAATAAATTAGAACAAGCTCTCTCTTTAAGCATAGGTAGGCTTATGATTTAGAAAATGGTTGGCACCTTTGGTTATAAAAAGTTTGCCCTCTCCCTTCTTTTCCTGGAGGATGCAGACCCATGCCAGAACACATGGCTTGGCAAGTGGAGCACTGGCTGGGTTGAAGCTGTCATTCTCTCTTCTGGGTACTTTTGTGCAGCACACAAATTGCACAACTGTACATAACAGCCCCATAGTTAATGATCCCTGCAGTTGGAACACTACGCAGGTAATTCTGCTAGATGGTATTTGGAGAAGGCTCCCCACAGCATTGGACATTTGGATACCAAATATGACTGAGAAGTGGTGATTTCTGACTATCACCAAAGGGACAAGAAATTTCAGGAAAAAAGCTCAGCATAAGGAAGGAGGTAGAAACATCATTTTCACATTTTGTATAATGGCAAGATATATGGTAAGGCAGGAAGAAAGATACATAGTTAGGAGTTGTATGAGTTGTGCCTTGAAAGAAAGAATTTTGGCAGATTATGAAGTACCTGGAATGCCCTGATAAGAAGTTTGGGCTAAGCAAAGGAAGCTTATAATAATTTTTGGAAGAAAAATTAGGAAATGATATAAAGGATATCTGAGTCAGCAGACATCACCTTTAGTACCACTTACATATCGAATAAAGCTGACAGTGCAGCTGATAGTCTCTTTAACTCTCAATATGGCAGATGAGATTGGTATATCTTTTATGACAAGGATTTGAACATGTCATATAAGTTTAAATGTCATCACTAAAATTGAGAATCAAATGACCCATTTCAAATTTTCATAAAGAATATTTCTCTAAATGGGCCTATTCTACTATAATTGTCAAAGTAATAGGTAAAATGTAATAATTAAATTAGCAGGTTATATGGACAATGAAAATTACATGAGAACAAAAATCAATGAATCATCTGTAAAGTCCAATGAAACTTGAAGAGAATGTCAACCTTTCAAAGGATTGGTACATCTTTAAAGTATCTCCATATATATATTGTAGCATACTGGCTTGTATGTCAGCCCAGTATGTCATAGATACTTCTGAAAGGAACAACCTTTAAATATACTGGAAAAGGCTTGAATTTTTGGTAGAAATAGTAGTTTTAGAATCACATGAAAATGTTTACTTTTCTTTAAGGCTTCTGTTAAGTACCACAATATCTTACTTTTGATTGTCCTAGTACAAATTTATTTTCTATGATATATTTGAAATTTAAATTCTTGAAGTTCATTTTTTAAGAGTTGTTAAAAATGAATCTATTTTTGGCTCAGATTGAAGGGAAACCAATTCATGACCCTTCAAAATGATGTATTACTTGGGTATGTGGTCTTATCCAGTAGGGGAAAAAAAACCTTTAACTTCTTCAGGGAAAAAACATTTAAAATCAATAATGATAAATAATTTTTCTTAATAAATTTAAGATTCTAAAGATTCATTCATACTGTCTCTCCTTCATCTTCTTTTACTTTGCTTTCTGACTTCCAAGGTAACCTCACTACAACAACAGGCTTTGGGACAGTATTTGTCCCAATACCTCTTGTGCATGAGGCAGAGTTCTGAATATGTGGATCAGCAGAGGAAGTTTTTAATTAATTTTATCACACAAACTATATATGTTAAAATATATGCAGGATTATTTTAAAATGCAATTGATGAATGCAGGAAAAATGGAATACTTCCCTAAATCTCTCCAATACCTGAGTGTAATCATTGTTAGAGCTGGGCTGTATTCTTCCATGTAGTTTCTATGCATGTGTTAACAGAATAGATAGATTTTATTATTTTGAGGCTAGAGGCAAGGAGGTCAGCGAAGAGATGTGCCTAAGGACTGGTTAAATATATCAGTAACAGCAAAGCCAGGCCACAAAGAGAACTGTAGTATTATTCATTTCTGCTCAGATTACAAAAGTAGTTATTTTTTGCCTAACAGTAGACTTTAAGAACTAATAACATTTCTAATAATCTGTTGTGATCATGACCCAGTTCCCTTACCATCTGAAATTCAAACTCTCACAAGAAAATGGATCTTGTTGGATTCACCAGTCTTTATTCAGTAGAGAGTACTTCTGCTGGACAGATATCTTACGTCCTTCAGCCTCTTGGATTGCTACATATCCTTTGGATGCTCTCTTTGGGTCAGGTACCCATCATTAATCCAATAAACCATATTCATGGTGGTAGACTGATGAGGTGCAAAGCATGACGACTAATGAACAATGAATTCCTCAAAATGTGTCTGAATATTGGAGGCACATTAAAGTTTTTAAGATGGAGGCAATGTAATTAAAGACCCTGTTTGTTGCCTTGCATTACAAGACACTGAAGTGGTAGCCCGATAGGAAAGGACCTCTTGGTAGATTGAGACATTGGTCCCAATTGTTTCATCTCTGTAAGTACCCGTGTCCCTTTCTGTTTGACTTTGCAGTTACTTACAGTAGAAGTACATGCACTTCCTCAACTCTTGACTTTGGGCTTGGTCACATGATTTGCTTTGGTCAGTAGAATATGGGCAGAAGTGACAATGTGCCGGTTTCAAGACTAGAAATTTAAGAGGCACCACATACTTTTGTTTACCCTCTTGCATCTCTGATATTGGTGTGAGAAAAACATTTTCAAGGAGAATGAGAGGTAATGTGAAGCAGACCCAGAGCTGGCCTTCACAGTAGAGCTGCCCAACTTGGCCCCGCCTAAATCAGGTGAATCCCAATTGGCTTACGGATGAATGTTGCATGACAGAGACTTTCATGGATTTTTTTTCCTGTTACACAGGAGTAGCTAAGTAATACAGGCTTAATCTTGGTTTGTGCAATGGGGAAGAAGAGAATAATAAAGATTATGTTCTCCTTCCTGAAACACCTTATATCTTTGATTTATGTGACATCATACTTGCTTATATATCTTTCTACTTTTCTCTCTGTTCATTCTCAGTCTTCTTGGGAAATCATCTTTCTTTCTTTCTCTAATTTTCAAGTTCCTCAGGGATCAATCTGGTTCACTTCACTAATCAATTTGTTCTTTCTGCCTAAATCATACCTACTCACATGGCTTCCAAACTATTGTCATAAAATGACTGTCAAATTATATTTCTGTCCAGATTTTCCTCTAAATTATAGATTTAGGTATCCATCTGCTTTCTTGCCATTACCGCATGATTGTTTACATGAACTGAAATGCAGCATGTCCCAAACTGGATTCAATATTTCAATACAAACACTTGGTCTTTATTCTCTTGTTAACTTTACAAATGTGTTATAAGAAACACACAAAAAGTACATTAATTTTAAGTGTGTAATATGATGAAATTTCACATATTTATATGCTGATGTAGCCACCACACAGGTTAAGTTATAGAACATTTTCAACATTCAATAATATTTTCTTTTTCTTCCTTCTAGTCAATTACGCTCTTAAAAAGGTAACCGATATTTTGATTTCTATCACTGTAAATTAGTTTGTTTTCACAGATTTCATATAAATGGAAACATAAAGTATGTACTCCTTTATGTGTGTCTGTCTTATTTTGCTCAGCATAATGTTGTAGCATGGAGGAGGAGTTTGCCATATTTGTATTGCTTTATATTATATTCATTAGCATGAATATAACAATTTATCCATTCTACTGCTGAGGGGGACATTGGCATTGTTTTGAGATTTGAGCAATAAAATAATAAAGCTGCTATGAACAGTTTTAAATGCATTTTGATAGAGATATGAATTTATGTATCTTGTCATTCCATTAGAAGAATATTGCTGTTTTATTAGGTAGGCGTATCTTATCTTTAAAACAATTTTCCTGTACGGTTTTCCCAACTTTCATTCCCATCCTTAATTTATGGGGTCTCTAATTCCTCCAAATCCTTTCAAATAGATGATTTTGTCATTCTTTTAAAATATAGCATGTCCAGTCAGTGTATAGAGGTATTGTGTAGTTTTGATTTTAGTTTCCAGATAAGTGATACTATTGAGCAATTATTCATATGCTTATTGGCTATTTGATTATCCTCTTTTGTGAAATGTCTATTCATATTCATATCTTTTGCCTGTTTTATAATTGGGTTGTTAGTCTTTTCCTTATTGATTTGTAGTGATTATATAGCTTGGAAACATCTCCTTTGTTGGATATATGTATCATATATGTTTTCTGCAAATCTGTGACATCTTTTCATTCCTTTTAATGGTAGCTTTGATGAACAGTTCTTATTTTAAATGAAATTAAATGGATCAATATTTAATTTTCTGGTTAATGGCTTCTTTTTGTCCAGTTTAAGAAAGTTTTATATCCCATTGTGTAGTAAGTACACCCAAAATACATCCACCTCCTAATCCCTGGAACCTGTGAATATGCTAAATTACATGGCAAAGGGGAATTAATGTATCAGATGGAATTAAAATTACAAATTAGCTGACTTTAAAATACAATGGGGAGGTTATCATGGATTATCCTGTGCCCAATATAATCCCAAAGATCTTTTTAAGTGGAAGAGGGAAGCAGAGTGAGAGAGAGATGAGAGAGATGGCAGCATGAGAAAGACTCAACTGGTGATTGCTGGCTTTGAAAATGGAATGCAGACAGCCTTTAGAAAAAGCAAGGAAATGATTCTCCCTTAGACCCTCTAAAAGGAATGCAGTCCTCTGACAACCTGATTTTAGTCCAGTGAAACCATCTCAGACTTCTGACTTCCAGAACTCTAACATAATACATTTCTGTTTTTTTTTAAAAGCCATGATGTTGATGGTAATTTCTTCCAATAACAATAGAGAATTAATATACATGGTCATGTTCTGATATTTTCTTCTAGATATTCTTATGTTTTCTTCTAGAAGTGGTGTCATTTTACCTTTCACAATGGATTGTTGATGATCTATTTTAGATTAATTTTGCAGGTAGTATGATGTAGGAGTCAATGTTCATTCCCTCCCATTGAATATCCAATTCTTCCAGAACTGTTTATTTTATCTTATTTTTAAAATAACAACTGTTTTACTAAATCTCATGATTTCAGGCAAGGCTTGACTGGGAAATTCTTTTGCTCCACAAGTCATTGACTGGGGGCACTCAGGTAATCAGCTATCCTGTAAGGTCCAAGACAGGTTTGCTCACATGGCAGAAGACTTGATGGGAGGACTGGAGACTGGGCTCAGTTGGGCTTCTCTCTCTACCCATGTATTTTCAAGGTCTCTCCATGAGGTTTCAAGCAGTGTAGTCATACATATATGAAGGATCACAGTTAAAGAGTGGAAGCTGCCAGACCTCCTAATAGTTAGGAGTAGAAGGGAAAACAGTCATATGCCAGCCCAGAATCAAGAGGAGGGGAATTAGGCATCACCTCCTATTGAGAGTAATAGCAAAGAATTTGCAGTCATCAAATTGTCCTCCTCATAATACTGTGTCTTCACATCCAGGAGTAGGTTATACTGACTGCTCCATGTATTCAAATCTTCTTCAAAACTTTCATTACGTGGGTGAGTTTCTTCATATAGGCCTTGATATTGCTCAGTAAGTTACCTGTACTCTGTACCAGTGGTGGTATGTGTCTGTCAACATCTTGTACAACAATATAATTCCAGTAAAGAATGAATTATGAGTAGTCCTTCATTTTTGTAACCATCTAAAATAATTAGGTTTACTGAAGAAAGTTCTTGATTTAAAACTATATAGCCATTGTGGCATCTGTTGCTGTATGTAAGTTTGTGAGTTGGGCAAAGCACACTTTTGTCCTCCTAATTGCTTATGGCTAATTCTCCCAAGTTTTCACAAATATGTGTGTTTGTGCAATGTTTTGTTAGTAGCTTTGCATTTGATTCTATCAGTTGAAGTTCTTTAATATCATTTTCATCATTTTCATGGACTTTCCTGCACTGTTCAGAATTTCAATTTGGGGTGTGTGTGTTGAGGGGTGGTTTGAGGCAGAGAAACAGTCCAAATCAAGGTGAGTTCAAGGCGATGCTTTATTCCCAAAGACGGTGGTGTTCCAGGGCTGGCTGCTGGTGCTCTTTGGTCTTTAGCTTGTCACAGGGCAGGGCACATGGCAGTGTCCTCTTGTCTCTCCCTTCTCCTCCAGGTTCTGTTGATGTTCAGCTTCTTGCTTCTTGTGGCTTTCTCCAGAAGTGTTTCTTGAAAAACTGAATTGCATTGACACCTTTATTATAAATGAGATGTCTAGATATCAGTGTGTTTCTGAACTCTCAATTCTCTTCCATTTTTCTATTTGCCTATCCTTATTCCAATTCCACATTCTCAATTTTATGTCTTTCTGGTAATTCTTAAACTCTGCTAATGTAGTTTCTCCAAATTTGTGTTTATTATTCAAGACTTTCTTGGCTAATCTAAATCCTTTGAATTTCTGTATAAAAACTAGAATTGGCTTGTCAATTTTCACAAAAGCCACCTGGGACTTTGATTAGATTACATTGAATTTGTAGATAAATTTGGGAAAATTGATGTTTTAATAATATTAACAATAATCTAATAATAAAATGAAAAACCAATAATGTAATAAACACTGTAGACCTCTTTATTTATTTTGTACTTTTAAATTCTCTCAGCAATGATTTATAGATTTTAGTGTAAGTGACATGAACATCTTTCATTAGATTTATTTAGAGGTCTTTGATATTTGTTAATGATATTGCAAACGGTACTATTTTTAAAATATTTCTCTATTTGTTGTTATCATCTTTTTAAAAATGATTATCATAAGTTGGCCTTGTATTCAGTTACTTTGAAAAAATTTATCTTATCAATGCTGAAAGCTGATAGACTCTTAGATCTGTATCAGTGGGATAATGTTTATTATTTCATCATTAAATAGGGCAGATGTATGTTTCTATAGATGTTCATTACTAGATGAGGAAGAACTGTTCATTTTTGTTCGATTTTTCCAATCTATGTATGGCATGGTCTTATTATTTTTCTGCTTTATTCTGTTAATATAATACAGTGATTTTCATATTTCAAGCTTGCATTCATGGATTAAGCCCCATTTTTTTTCATATTCTATTATCTTCTTTGGATTCTCTAAAAATATTTTATTTAGACTTTTGCATATATGTTCCTGAGAGTTAATGGCCTGTCATTTTTCTTTCTTATGTCCTGGTCAGATTTGAAATGAATATTTTGCTAACCTTATAAAATAAATTGGAAATATCATTTTTTTCTCTATTCTTTGAGTTTGTGTAAGTATAATTTCTTTCTTCCTGAAAGGTTTGAAAATATTCACCAGTGAAGCCAACTGATCCTAATGTACCCTTTGCAGACGATGGTTTTATTTATGGATTCATTTACTTTAACAGACTTAGGACTATTCAGACTTACTTATTATTCTTGCACAAGATTTAATGCTTTGCATTTTTCAAAGATTTCTCCATTTTATCAGAATTATCAAATTCAGTAGTGTACATTTGTTCAAAGAATCATCTTGTATTTTTCATGCTGAAGGGTTTGTAGTGATGTCCTATTTTTATTCCTGAGATAGGAAGTTTGTGTTTTCTCTCTTTTTCCTTTGATTAGTTCTGATAGATTTTATCATTTTCCATATTTATTTTCAAATAACTTATTTTTGGATCTGTTGATATCTTCTACTGTACATCTGTATTCTATTTCATTGATTTCCATTCTTACGTGAATTATTTCCTCTCTTCTAGTATTTTGTCTTTAATTTGCGATTCTTTTTCTAACTTCTTTAAATGAAAGTTTAGAGCATTGATTTTCCAACCTTTTCTCTGGCTCCCCCAAAAACATAATTTTTGTGTCTTTTTTTCTAGTCATGGCAGAATAAATATTGGCCTGTCATTATCTATCACCTTCCTGCCCAGAATTGGAAGTTCTTCATCCTTTAAATTCAATGTTTTTATCTCAGTAAATGGCAACGCTATTCACACATTGCAAAAAGCCCAATTCTTGTAAGCATCTTTGAAACATTCTTTTTTCTTCTCTGACAGTCCATAGACATCAATTATCAAGGCCAATAGTTTCTACCTCCTAAAAGATCTCAAATACTTTCATTTCTATTTCTCCTCCTTAATCTCAAATCCCTCAATATCTCTCTACTTCTCTATATCTTACCAAGACTATTAAAATATACTCAAATTTGTTTCCTCCAATTCCTTTTTTTCTCTTTTCTATCACTTTTAGGTATAAACTACCAGAGTGATGATGCTTTTGAGCAAGAAAGGAAAAAGAATAATAATAATAATAAAAAAACCTGAAGCAAGGCATGAATGAATTCCAATCTCTCCCAGTATATTAAAACAAAACCAAAACTTCCTTTATATACTCCAAAGTCTTGCAAAACTTTGCTTTTTCCTACATCAGCAATCTCCTCTTTTTCCATCCTTTCTTTTATTGTCTGTACTTCAGATAGAACAGTTTTTTCTCACTCTTCCAATATGCCACTGTTTTCCTTCCCAAATCTGTTCATTCACATAAACTTCTTCTTACATTAGTGTGTTCCTTCACTTACTCTCCTTAAGGTCTCAACTCAAAATAACTTCTTAAAGAAAGTAATTTCTTTAAGACCTTGAAGATCCGTATCAGGAACCCCAGGATATCTTCTCAAAGAACTCTCTCCTGCATACCAATTTGCCAAATTATAAAAAAGGACTTGATTTTGATTTTGATGGTCACTTCCAGAATGTGCGTTCCATGACAGGCATGATCACATTTGATTTATTACAAGTAGAGTTTTGTACATAATACTACCCAATAAATATCAAAAGCTCAACTGCTTTGATGGACAAAAGTGGAAGAAAGATGAATATAAAAAAGAGATGGTCCCAATTCTGGGAGATTTAAGAGTGATTCAAGAGAGGACATTCTTTTTCTGCCTGTTCACCATGAAAAATAATACAGAGATATTGACATTTATTGAATACTCACTATATGCCTGGCAATGTTCTAAGTACATTACATTTATCATCTCATTTAATTCTTACAACAACCCCACAAGGTATTGCTACAATTTTATAAATGGGAAAACTCAGGCACAGAGTACTTTCCTAAGGCTACATAGCTAGTAAGTGATAGAGCTGGGATTTGAATTCAGGATGTCTTGCTTTGGAATCTGCACTATTAATCACTTTTCTATACACCTTTGGAGCATTTTTTTCTCTTAGAATCACAAATAGGAGTTCAAAGGGAGGGCCATTGATGCTAGTACTGCTTTTTCTTTTCCTTCTTTTGCTCATTAATCCAGTAAAATAACATACTCTTTGATCATGATTTTATTGCCTAATGTTGGAAAGTATTTTATTCTGTCAAAACTATCCAGTGGGTAAGGAAGAATTTAAATATGTTTTGATTTAACAGAAAATGTATTGTGTAGCATTCCGTTCCAGTTTACACCAATGCTGCCTTTCTGCAAAACACCAGAAATGGATTGGCTTTTATAAAGGGGGTTTATTTGGTTACAAAGTTACAGT
This sequence comes from Choloepus didactylus, assembly GCF_015220235.1. Taxonomy (NCBI): domain Eukaryota; kingdom Metazoa; phylum Chordata; class Mammalia; order Pilosa; family Megalonychidae; genus Choloepus; species Choloepus didactylus. The sequence continues at coordinate 42,460,125 of NC_051314.1, forward strand.
CTTAAGGCCATAGAGTGTCTAAGATAAGTCATCAACAATCTTGTACCTTCACTGGAGGATGGCCAATGGCGTCCAGAAAACCTCTGTTAGCTGGGAAGGTACGTGGCTGGTTACTGCTCTAGAGTTCTGGTTTCAAAATGGCTTTCTCCCAGGATGTTCTTCTCTAGGCTTTCTCCCAGGCTTTCTCCCAGGATGTTCTTCTCTAGCTCCTCAAAAATGTCACTCTCAGTTTCTCTTGGGGCATTTGTCCTCTCTTAGTTTCTCCAGAGCAAAAGTCTGCTTTCAAAGGCTGTCTCCAAAATGTTGCTCTATAAGCTGCAGCTCCTCTCTCAGCTCCTGTGTATTCTTCAAAGAAGAGTGGCTGTAGCAAGCTCACTCCTTCTGTCTGTGCTTATATTGTGCTCCAGTAAACTAATCAAGGCCCACGCTGAATGGGCAGGGCCACACCTCCATGGAAATTATCCAGTCAAAGTTCTTCCCCACAGTTGATTGAGTCACATCTCCATGGAAACAATCGATAGGTTCCAACCTAACTAATACTAATACATCTGCCCCACAAGATTGCATCAAAGATAATGGTGTTTTGGGGCACATAATACATTCAAGCTGGCACACAGACTTAAGCAATAAAGAGAAATTTTTAGACTCATGCTTAGAAGAATGTCTGGGCTTCAGACATGCCTGGATCCATGGATCAGGTGATGTCATTGGGACTCAGTCCTCTTAATTCCTTGCACTTTCTCATTTGTGTTTTCATGTAAGCTCTTCCATATGGTGGCAAGATGACTTCCAAAAGAATTGACTTACAGCCTACTAGTTTAATGATCCAAAGGAATAACAACCACTTCTTTACAGTGATTCAAATGAAAGTACCACCTAAGGTGGTCACCGAGCTTACTTGGTTCACATGTCCATCCATGGACTAATCACCTATGGTCAGGATAAAGCAGTGGTATTATGGAAACATGTGAATCATATGCTTATCACTGGAATCAGAGATGGGGCCAAACTAAATAGGCTGAAACCAAAGACTGAGAATAAAGGAGGGTAGTTGCTCATTGGAAAATCAGAGTGGTCTTCTAGAATTAGGGTGAATGAATAATGAGCAGACAGAAACTGCAAAATCAACAGTAGATGCTGAGAAGAAGAAATAAGAGGAGTCATTTGCTTGAACTCAAGTTTAAGTAACAATTACAATGATATCACAAGCTTAAAACTGGTGGTCATAAAATGGAATCAAGGCCAATGTCCCACGTGAAAATTTAACTCATGACATTGATGCTTTTGTGACCGAAAATAGTTTTCAACATATGATAGTTATCTCCACTGAATGTCAGTAATCTATTCCTGAAAATCAGATTTCCTGAATGTGAATACTAACCAAGAGCCTATTTCCCTTTATTTTGATGGGAAATATTACAATGCATTGCATATCAATTCATACCACAGCAAATTTTATAAAATGTAACTAAAATATGGAGAAATGCCTGTAAGTAATGCACTATCATATTAGAACATAAAAAGCTTGAAAATTATGTCTTGATCTCCAGACAATTAATATAGTTTGTGATAAAAGGTACCTTGTATGCAATATTTATGATGCATAGTCTCTTTATTGGCATTTTTTTTTTTTCAGAATCTTTGCACCTAACAAGTCTAGTGGAATGGAACTCAAAATTTTTCCACTCATTTAAAAAATATATTATATTATTTTGGAGATAAAAATTCACATTTTCCAATGTAGACATTGGTTGAAAAATGTTAGTTTTAGAGATATATACCTACTAAAGTGTTAGTACAGAAAAACCAAGAGAGATTTTGTTAAAAAAATGTTAATTGGAGAGATTTCCATAGGGTTCTTTTATGCATGCTTGTTTTCGAATATTGAAAGGAAGAGCTAAGACAAAGTAGAGAAATGACTAGATATTAGCTGTATATTACTTGAGGCTTAGGCTAATGTTTAACAAAAACAATAACAAAATATGTAGTCAAATATTCAAGTTTCAGAGTAAATAAAAATGAGGAGTGATTTCATTTTTTCACAACTCTCCTAAGCAATGTGTAATGCTTTTAACATGAGCCTCCTTTGCCTGAGCCAAAATGTTAGAGTAGATATTTAAGTTAGCAGATAAAGAAATGCTATGATATTTAAAAATGCATCATAGTTAGATACGGTAAAAGGAAGTAAGAAAGCATTACTAAAAACTACTATAAAAAGTTTTTCTGAATTAATGATCAGTTGTATTTCTACAATCCTGAGGCAAGGAAAATTGTTTATAGCCTGCTAAACCTGCCAGAAGGTAGCTGTGAAAACAGTAGTGAAATATATTCAGATTGGAGCAAATGGCTGACTATAGAGAGCAAAAACAATTTTAGACTCTTTTTTGACAATAAAATAAACATTTTTAAAAATGTCTCTTTTCCCCTCATGTGTCTCTTACTAAGGAAGGAGAAGCATGTCTAAGTCTTAACAGAAAGCCAGAAAAAAAAAGAATAATTACTTTATGAGTACAATGTACAGGAAAGAACACTTTATTGTCATACAATCCTATATTCTTTCAATTTCTAGAGATTCAGGAAAAAATTTTTGAGAGAGATGGTGTATTAGTCAGGATTCTCTAGGGAACAGAAACAACATTTATATATACATAATGTAAATATTATGAGTTTTTTTAAATAGGAATTGGCTCTTGAGACTGTGGGAATGGGCAAGTCTATAGGGCAGGCAGCAAGCTGAAAACTCTGATGAAGGTTTTCAATGAATTCCCCAGGAGAAGCTGGCTGGCTAAAGTAGAGATGGTAGTTCTTCCTTCTGACTGCTGAAATCATCAGTTCTCCTTTTAAGGCCTTCACCTGATTGGATGAGACTTCTCTCATTGTTGAAGGCAGTCTCCTCAGTTGATTGTAGATATAATCAGCCATAGATGCAATCAACTTACTGATGATTTAACTGATGATTTAAATCCATGAAATATACCCACAGAAGCAATCAGGCCAGTGCTTGACCAAACAACTGGACACCATAACCTGGTCAAGTTGACACATGAACTTACCCATCACAGATGGTGATGGGAATGTGTTAAGTTTTATGAGCCTCTGTCTCTTCATTGGTAAAATTTGATATCTCAGGCTTCATGTGGCTGCTGTGCATTTTGACTGAGATTAAAATTGGATAATCTGCCACACTGTAGGACATATGTAGGCACTTCATAAATGGCACTTTTTAAATGTTATTTCCTATTAAAGACTCTGTCTTCCTTTTCCCATATCACTATCACGTTTTTATTTATTACCATCAACCATAAGCTATTTTTTCTTATCTTAAAAATTAATTGTGAAACAGATTCCATATTGTAGCCAACTAAGATAAGGAACTAAATTACTGTACTATCCATACTTGCATTTTGAGTTATGTGCTCTTGCTATTTTAAATTTGGGTTATCTTTTTTTTCTTCAATATCCCCCAAATGTAGAGGGAAAAAATTACAAACCTCTTATTGGAACTTGCTGAGAACTGAATGTTTGCTTGGATCATTCATAAATAACAATGCACTATGTAGAAAATGACAAATCCACAAAGAAACTTTCAGTCCTCTTTTTAACTAATCAAAATTATGATCAGATGCTATATCTGACTGCACCACTCTTCAATCAGAGAGATCCCCAAAGTGGTTCTTATATGGTGAGATCTCTCTTGACTTGCAGGCTAATTAATTCAGTTTTGAGATGGACTATTTTGGTAGACTCAATTCATTCTTGAACAATAACATCTTAGTATATATTCAGGGCATCTCCATAATTGGTAGTCACATAGGCCTCTAAAGATACCTTGGTTTCAAGTTCGCTGAATGATAACTGCCTAATTCTTTGAGGTGACCTTTAGGGATCCAACAAGTGAATTTCATGTATTCCGCATACCCTCCAAATTTAGTAAAAATTCTTTTATCCTTTACTATGTGATGTTATGACAGACAGGAACATTTTATTTATATGTTTTTTACTTTATTTCTCATTAGTTTTAGCTCCAAGTTTCCACCTTATTTGTTCATCCATGACAAAATTGTTCCTTCTGTTTTTTTTCTTTAATAAACACTTTAGCTAGGAACCTTGGAACTTCTGAAATTAAGAAGTTGCCTGTGTCCCCCAAGGCTTCTAAGATTTGACCATCTGTATTACCCAGTTCCTCCATGTGCCTTTGTTCGCACATGTACCTTCTGAACTCCGAGATTCCTCATGATGTTGCTTGAATTTCTCCAACAGAGACCATACTTTGAATTTCCATATATCTCCACTAGTGAACACAATAAAGTACTCCAAAGAACACTCAATAAGTAGTTATAGAAGACTAATAGTGAAGTAGCACATTCACCTTTTAACTGCAGCCTTCTAGAAACTGGTTCAGTGAACAAAACTTCTAAGAGTTGGATTTTAGACTATGAAAGAAAACTCCAGGCTAGTTGCACTAATAGAATCTGACATTGCCTTATTCTGCTCATAACTTGTGATTTAACCCTGTAAAGAATTATTCCTCAAAGAAAGTTAAACAAATTTTCATAAAATTCCTTTCCAATCATGCCAAATTAGAAAGAATTAACACTAAATTTCTAATAAATATGAGGTCTGGAAAGAAGTAAAACAATGGTAAAAAGATAAAGGAGGGAAAAAAAACAGAAATTCAATCACTGCCCTCACTAAGCAATCTTTTCTTTTGGAAATAATTCATAATGATGGTCAGGAAATGTGTATAGGGAGGAAGTTTAGTTTTTGTTAAAATAAATACAAAATTATGTTTCAAATATTCTTTATAATATTCCTTTTTACCTGTGGCCTTCAGATAAAATAACATATTGTAGCTGTAGATATGCTTCATTTTGAAGATGAACCAAGATCTTTACTTAGAAGTCTTTTCAGTATTCTATAATGAAAATATTCAGTTTCTTAAGGTTGTTTTTATTTCTTCATCTCACCAAAAGGAAAACCTTGTTTAGTCTTTTCATTTTCCTGGTAGGAGATTTAATGCTTTATGTGAGCAAGTCAATACTTTCTTTTGAACAGCTCACTGATAAATCTTCCTTTATGAGACACATGATTAGGTCTGAATTTGAACAAAAAGATTCATCAAACCCATCTCTAGGGTTCCTTTCATTTCAAAGATTCAACTCTGAAATTTTATATAACACTGGTAAAGACTTTTTCTTTTTCTTCATAAAAGTCACTTGGACTTAATGTAACTCTTCTGGATATTTTCAGTTTACTGTTAAAACAAAAGGAAGTTGTCTAAAAGAAGAAATAAACTCTGAATTTTATTCTAATTGTTTAAGTTGTATCAACTTACTTACAGGTCTTTAGCAAACATTCTAGAAGAAATTAATTGATATTATTAATATCAAAATAACTAAAAGGATTTTCTGTTGGCTAAAGAAATTTTTGAACCAAAATTAAACAAAGATTTTAATATACAAAAATAAAGTCTCCTACTTTGGCTAATTAGGTTTAATTCAATTTAACTCCTAATTGTCAATGGTTAGTTTTTAGTTAAGGAGAATGTGATTTGATTATTTTCAAAGTATTTATTTTCATGATATGGGATACAAACTACACATTTAATACATAACATAATTTGTCCTATCAGAAAACACTGATTGTTCTTACATGTTTCATCACATCCCCTTTTTCAGTTGACCACTGCTTCAGTAAGTTTTAGTGAACCTTGGGAGCCAATATATTATTTAGTCATATTTCTCAGTACAGTAGACTATCATGCTTCTTAAGCTTTCTACTAACTATGCTTTTTACTCTTATTATAATCCTCTGTAAGTATAGGATACTTATATCTGCTATTATGACGGTATTTTCCAATCATTGCCCATCTGAATCCATTGCAAGCAAATTTGAATGAAATCATTTTTGGAGAATATGAGACAAATCTTTTTTGACTACTGGTCAAAGTTAATGATAGTAACTCATGAATTAAGATGCTCTGTTATTTTCAAGAGCAGAAGATGAGGGAGTAATCATAAATAATATGACAGGAGAAGAGACATTAAAAGTTTAATATAGGGAAGCTAAGAAGTTAAGGCGCAAATGTTGCTGATTTCTGCTTCATTAACACCTTTAATAAAGGCACTCTCTGTGGAAGGAAGTTTTTTGTATATGTCATTAAAGTTTATTTTGTTGTCAAGAAGTCTTTAGAATAACCATAGTGAGAGAATTCCTTCTTCTATGACAAATTCATAAATGCTACTTTCAAAATTTCTTTAATATTGTTTAAGTTTCCATTTTTATGGTATAAAAAGTTTATGTTTTAATTTTAAAATCCATACTCTTAATCCCAAATTCTTTTATTCAACTGTGATTAGAGTTCAAAATTTATACTTCAGTCTCATCTATAGCACTTTTCTTTTAAATGTAAATGCATTATTCGAAAGGAATTGGGGGGGGATAAATATTTTCTCTTTGATGATTTCAGATACTTCTCAACTCTGACTGATTATTAGGCTCTGAATAAGCAGGAAGTGAAGGCTAAGGCCGAGTTGAAAAAAAAAAAACACTGTATGCTTGAGTATTGAAGGTATAACCAAAAAATACTATCCAATCATTAAATAACCAGTAAGCTAACCAAGCAGAGACTTCAAGGGCTGCATATCACAAGGAATACAGACTTTACAAAATTACTCTAGGGAAGTCACTAAACAAACAAAGAAACAGCAACAACAATAACAAGAAAAATCAGCACCAACAAACATCACCACAAAGACCTTTGGGAAGAAGGGAAATGTGATTTCCACAGTTCCACATGATGTTATTTAAAATGTCCAGTTTTTAATTAAAAAATTATGAGCTATGCAAAGAAATGAGAAAATATTGTCCATACACAGGAAAAAAGCAGTCAATAGAAAACTGTCACTGAGGAAGCCCAGATTAAAGGCTTAGAAGAGAAAGACTTTAAATCAGCTATGACAAATGTATTCAAAGAACTAAAGGAAGCCACAGGTAAAGAACTGAAAGAGAGTAGGAAAACAATGTCTCACCAAAATGAGAATACCAATAAAGAGAAAGCATAAAAAAGAACTAAATAGAAATTCTGAAATTTAAAAGTACAGTAATTTGAAAATAGGAAATTGTGATTAGACAGTCTGTTCTGATTTGCTAATGCTGCCATTATACAAAATACCATAAATGGAGTGACTTTTATAAAAGGGGTTTGTTACAAATTTACAGTTCTAAGGCCATAAAAGCATTCAAACTAAGGCATCGATAAGAAGATACCTTCACTGAAAAACTGCCGCTGGCATCTGGAACACCTCTATCAGCTGGAAGGGCATGTGGCTTGGTTTCTACCCCAGGGTTCTGTTTTCAAAATGGCTTTCTCCAAAATGTCTGTGGGCTTGTCTTTCTTAGCTTCTCTGGAGCAAACTCTGGCATCTTCAAAGTGTCAGCAGCAGTCTGGGCCTGTGATGGCTCCTTTTAAAGGACTCTAGTAAACTAATCAAGAAGCATGCCTAACAGGCAGGGCCAAATCTCCATGTAAACTTTCAATCGAGTATTCAGACCCTAATAAAAATATTAATAACTGCCCCTGCAGGATTGCATTAAAGAATATGACTTTTTGGAGGGGGGCATAATATATATATACACCAGCACACAGTCTGAGGAATAAAAGGAAAAATAACAAAGGGAAATTAATAGACCCAGAAATCTTTGGACACCATTATGCATACCAATGTATGCAAATTTAGAGTCTCAAAAGGATAGGTGAGATAAAGAGGGACAAAGAATATTCCAAGAAATATGGTAGAAAACTTCCAATATTTAAGAAAAAATTAATCTACACATCCAAGAAGTTCAGTTAACTATAACTAGGTTAGACTCAAATAAATCCAACATAGAGACATCATAATCAAACTGTTGTAAGTCAAAGGAAAAGAAGGAATATTGAAAGCAGAATTAGAGAAGTGCTTCCAAGTCATGCTCAATAAGATATACTGCTGGAAAGTAGTGGGATAACATATTCAAAGTGCTGAAGGAAAAAAGAAAAACCTGTCAACCAAGAATTCTATATTCAGCAAAAATAATCTTCAAAAATGAATGAGAGAGATGGAAGGCAGTGGCATAGAGAGGAGTGGAAGCTAGTTTGTCCCCCTGGAGCAACTAGTAAACAACCAGGAACAACCAGTAAATAATCTGGAATAACTGCAGGGGGACAAAAGTGACAGTTCACTCATCATACACAAACCTGAATTGGAAGGAATGCCTGAGATCATAGCATGAAATCAGTAAGTAAAAACTGCAGATCCAAGATGGGAGCCCCCTGCCTCAATGGCCCAAACCACAAAGCCTCATGGAGCTAGAGAGCAGCACTCTCCCAGCAATTGAATATAGCTCAGCTGAGCTCCAACTGGGGTTTTAATTAACAAGCATGGACTGCTCAATACAAGCTATGAATCCCAACAAGCAGACAGAGGCTTTTGGTGATGAATGACCTTGGAGAGCTGGAGGGTGGCCACAGACTGGCCATGAAGGGGGATTTCTGCCCCTGTTTCAGCTCAGTGGAGAAAGCCTAAGCCATTTTCAGTTCCCAGCAGTCTGACCCATACAAGGGTGGATATAGCACAGGCAGAGAGTATATTCAAATGCTAAAGACTTCTCCCTTGGTGGGGGGAGGTATCTTCCCTAAGAGGAAAGAGGTGGGGCCCAGCTCTATTACCTGCCCTCCATTCAGAACTGGACCCCAGAGCCTGGGGGAAAACAGCCATGGGCTACACCTCCTTACAGTAGTATGGAGCTACAGGCTGACAGGAGCCACCGGCTGGGCGCTAAAGCACAGTGATTTGAGGCCTCACAGGGTGCACCAATCTTCTAAGACACACCCTCAGGGAGATGTGATACTATTGCCTTCTTCTAAGACATGAGCCTGTTCTGGTCTAGGAAAACCTGATTGGGGTACCCAAGGAAACCAGATGCCTAGACAACAGAAAACTACAACCTACACTAAGATAAACAAAGTTATGGCCCAGTCAAAGGAAAAAACTTAAACTTCAACTGAGATACAGGAACTTAACCAACTAACACTAAATCAATTCAAAAAGTTTAGGGAAGATATGGCAAAAGAGATGAACCGTATAATGAAAACACTGGGTATACATAAGGCAGAAATCAAAAGTTCAAAAAAACAACTGGCAGAATCTATGGAAATGAAAGGCACAACACAAGATATGAAAGACACAATGGAAACATACAACAGCAGATCTCAAGAGGTAGAAGAAAACACTCAGGAACTGGAGAACAAGGCACCTGAAAGCCTACACGCAAAAGAACAGATGGAGAAAAGAATAGAAAAATATGAGCAACATCTCTGGGAACTTAAGGGCAAAATGAAATGCAGGAGTGTACATGTCATTGGTGTCCCAGAAGGAGAAAAGAAGGAAAAAGGGGCAGAAGCAATAATAGAGGAAATAATCAATGAAAATTTCCCATCTCCTATGAAAGACATAAAACTACAGATCCAAGAAGCACAGCATACCCCAAACAGAATAGATCTGAATAGGCCTACGCCAAGACACTTAATAATCAGATCACCAAACATCAAAGATGAAGAGAGAATCCTGAAAGCAGCAAGAGAAAAGCGATCCATCACATACAAAGGAAGCTTGATAAGACTATGTGTGGATTTCTCAGTAGAAACCATAGAGGCAAGAAGGAAGTGGGGTGATGTATTTAAGATACTGAAAGAATAAAACCACCAACCAAGAATTCTATATCTGGCAAAACTGTCCTTCAAATATGAGGGAGAGCTTAAAATATTCTCTGACAAACAGACAATGACAGAATTTGTGAACAAGAAATCTGCTTTACAAGAAACACCAAAGGAAGCACTGCAGACAGAAAGGAAAAGACAGGAGTGAGAGGTTTGGAAAACAGTTTTGGAAGATAGTAGCAGAAAAATGTAAGTACACTGAAAAAAGATGACTGAGCATGGTTGAAAGAGGAAGGTTAGGACCATGTGGGACACCAGAAGGAAAGAGGAAAGATAAAGACTGGGACTTTAACTCAGTGAAACTTAGGGTGCTTAACAATTGTAATAAAAGGTACAAATATGTTTTTACATGAGGTAGAACAAATGAATGTCAAAATAGCAAGGTATTAAAAATCGGGTGGGATTGGGGGGGAAATATAATCAATGCAAACTAGAGACTATAATTAACAGAAATATTGTATTATGCTTCTTTTAATATAACAAAGACAATATACCAAAGCTAAATGCATATGGGATGGGGGGAGAATAGAGATAAAAATGCAGTCATGAGATATGAGAATGGAAACTACATGTCAAAGTATTCCTAAATACATCCAAATCAATAATGCTTAAAATATATTTGAGTGTGATGTTTTGCTCCTCATGGAAGAGAATTTTAGTCAACTGCTGTTCTGGGTTGCAAAATGTGATGCTATACAGAATACCAGAAATGGATTGACTTTACAAAGGGATTTATTAGGTTACAAATTTGCAGTTCTAAGGCTATAAAAGTGTCCAAAGTAAGGCAACAACAAGAGAATATCTTTACTGAAGAAAGTCCTATGGCATCCAGAATGCCTCTAACAGCTGGAAAGGCATGTGGGTGGCATCTGATGGTCCATTGCTCCCAGGTTCTGGTTTCAAAATGGCTTTCTCCAAAATGTCTGTAGGCTTCTGTATCTTTTAGCTTTCCTCTCTCAGGTCCTGTGCATCCTTGCTCGTTCTCCCTGCACATTTCTCTCTAAGCATCTGGGTTTCTGTTCCTAGCACTTCTGGGGCAAACTCTGGGCTTCATCTCTTAGCTTAATATCTCCAGATGTCCTTCTGTCTGCATCCCCAAGCATCTCCAAGCATCTGGGTCTGTGCTGGCTCTTAACTTCTCCCAGGGGCAAAGTCTGAAATACATATCTTAGTTTCTCTCTGAAATATCTCTGTCAGCTTTTCTGAGCTCTTTCTCTCCATGAGCTATCTTAAAGGACTCCAGTGGTCTAATTAAGACCCACTCAGAATGGGTGGGGTCATACCTCCATGGGAATTATCTACTCAAAACATATCACCTAGAGTTGTGGGGGTTACTTCTCAATGGAAACAACCTAATCAAAAGGTCACACACTAATCAAAAGACTAAGTCTGCCCCCACAAGATTGCATTAAAAAACATGGCTTTTGTGGAGGACATAATAGATTCAAACCAGTGTGATTGCTTATCTTTTAATTTTCTTTTTTATAGAACTTTATTTTTTAGAAGTTTTATATTTACAGAAAAATTGTGAAGCTATTAAAGAGAGATGCATTTGACCACACACCTTGTTTCCCCTATTATTAATGTCTTATTTTCATATGGTAAATTTATTATTAATAAACCAATATTGCTACATTATTAACTGAAGTCAATACTTTATTCAGATCCTTAGTTTTTACCTGATATCCTTTTTCTGTTCCAGGAACTTATCCAAGATAACAGTATATTTAGCTGTCATGTCTCTTTAGACTGGCTGTGATGGTTTCAGACTTTTCTCTCTTTTTATGACGTTGACAGCTTAGAGGAGTAGTTGACTGCTTAGAGAAGAGCATCTGTTGAATTTTCTTCACTTTGCATTTGGTGTTTTTTCTCATGATTATACTGTGGTTTATGTATTTTTGAGGAAGATTTAAGAGGTAAAGTGCCATTTCATCACGTCTTATCAAGAATACATACTATCCATATGATGTATCATTGTTAATGATAACCATGATCATCTGACAAAAGTAGTGCTTCTCAGACTGCTCTCTAAAGTTATACTCCCTCCACACCCCCTTACTATACTCTTTGGAAAGAAGTCACTCTGCAGCACACAACTAAGGAATGGGGAATAACACTCCACCTCCTTGAGGGTAGAGTAGGTAACATAAGTTTTTGAAATTCTTCTTCACAAAGGATTTGTCTTTTCTCCCCCTTTTGTTTATTGACTCAAACAATTTTTTCAATCACCAAGGACTCATTTATATTTATTTTACAATTTGGGTAATAATTCAATACAACTTTCATTAAATTATTTCTACTTGTTCTAGTTTTAGCCATTGGGAGCTTTTTCAGTTGGCTCCTGTGTCTCTTTGACATACCCCCACCATTGCATTTTGTTTTGTTTTGTTTTGTTTTAACAGTCTCTTACTTTCTGGTACTGCAAACTTCTCCTGACTACCTTGTATACTTCATGCCCCTTATCCTAGATTCATCCATGTATCCAGGGAGTACTGGTTCCTTTTATTGAAGAGTGATATTAGAAACCAAGATTTGGCAACTAGGTGTGCTCATTGCTGAAGAGTATTGTTAATTGTAGGCCCTATCAGCTGAAAGACAACAGAAATACACGTTTATACTAAGGCTTCTATAGTATATATATGTCTCTATGTAACCATCTGTATCTATATTAAATTAAACATAAGTTCATACTGATGTCTCCAACACTAATCTTTTACTACATAGATTAGTCTCACCTCTTCCACTATAATATCTATAATTTCTCTCCAATAATGATAAACCTGGCTCCCACCATCTGGCATCCACTAGTTTAATTATTAAATTCCAGTATACTAGTATAGCAATATAAGAATTTTAACCCTTTCCACAATGGGAAACTACTTTATCAAATCTACTACAGTGATTATGTACAGTTTCTTTTGCCTTTAGTCTTACAGATCTCACTCATTTCCAAAGCACTTAGATTGGCACCTTTTTCTCCCACTCCCTTCTAGTAGGTTGCTGCAAACGTCTCTTTCATCAGAGTTTCATAGTTTGCATAAAGATACTGTACATATTTTGTTATATTTATGCAGAAGTATTCAATTTTTTGTGTTATATAAATTTTTTTTTCACTTAAAATGCTAATTGTTCATTGTTGGTGTACAGGAAAGCAATTAACTTTTGTATATTAATCTCCTATCTTGCAACCTTTCTAAACTCAATTAGTTTCAGGAATTAGAGATACTTTAGGATTTTCTATATAGAAAGTTACGTTATCTGTAATTAAAGACAGATTATTTCTTCCTTCTCAATCCGTGTAATTTTATTTCCTTTCCTTGTCTTATTACACTAGCAAGGGCTTTCATACAATGTTGAATAGGAATGATGTGAGAGGACATTTTCATCTTATTCCTTATCTTAAGGGAAAAGTGTCCAGCTTTTTACCTTTAAGTGTGATGTTAGCTGTAATTTTATTTATTTATTTTCGGGTATAGATGTTCTTTACCAAGTTGAGGAAGTTCCCCTATATTCCTAGTGCTGTTTTTTTTTTATCATGGATAGCTGTTGGATTTTGTCAAATGCGTTTTCCATCTGAAATGATATGATCATAAATTTTGTTCTTTATTCTATTGATATGATGGATTATCTCTATTAGTTTACAAATGTTGAATGAGACTTGCATACCTGGAATAAGTACCACTTAGTTGTGGTTTATAATTCTTTATACATTATTAAATTCAATTAATATTTTGTTGAGGAATTTTGCCTCTCTGTTAATGAGAGTTTTTGATCTGTATGTGTGGTAGATTGAGTAATGTACTACAGGAAAACATGTTCTTAATCTTAATTCACATTCCTGTGGGTTTGAACTCTTTTGTAAATAGGATCCTTTGAAAATATTATTTTCAGTTAAGGTATGGCCCAGCTAAGGAGATTGGGTCTTAATACGTATTCCTGGAGGCCTTATAAAGAGAAGAAACTGGAAGCTAGAAGTTGATGAAAGCCACAGGGAGAAGCCAGAAGTCAGTGGAAAAAACCAGTAGAGCAGGCATAAGGAGATGAGATTGCTATGTGACAGGAGGCAGAGAGACAAGCTAAAGAACCCAAGGACTGCATTTGCAGTCCCAAATGCTACCATTTGGGGGAGAAAGAATGGCCTCATTGACACCTTTATTTTGGACTTCTAGATTTTGGAATTGTGAGCCAATAAATCCTTTTGTTCAGCAAAAAACTCTGTGGTATTTGTGATACCAACCCTGGCAACTTAAAATGGTAAGTTTCATTTGTAATGCCTTTATCCAGTTTTGTATTTACATAATGATGAGCTCATTGAATGAGTTAGAAATATTCCTTCTACTTCTAAGTTCTGGAAGAGATTGCAGAGAATCATTATTATTTCTTCCTTAAATGTTTGTCAGAATTCACCAGTGAAACCATCTAGGTCCATGCTTTCTCTTTTGGAAGATTATTAATTATTGATGCACTTTCTTTAATAGATATAGACCAATTCAGAAAATTTATTTTTCCTTATATGAGTTTTGATAGTTTGTATCTTCTAAAAGATTGATCCATTTCATCTAAATTATCAAATTTGTAAACTTAGAGTTGTTTGTGATGTTGCTTTTTTGTTTTGATATTCATGGAATCAGTGGGGATGAATTCCCTTTCATTTCTGATATTGGTAATTTATGTATTTTCTTTATTTTTTCTTGGTTAGCCTAACTAGAGTATTATCAATTTTACTGATCTTCTCAGAGAATCAGCTTTGGTATCATTGAGTTTTTACATTGAATTCTTGTTTTAAATTTCATTGATTTATGCTTTATTATTATTATGTGTTTATTTTGTTTGTTTAAGGCTTAAATTACCTT